>NW_024039008.1:77500-677500 GCF_016077235.1 Cyprinodon tularosa
GTACAGACCAAATAACCTTTTCATTACATGGAATTTAAAGCTGTTGCATCACTCTGGTAAATTCTTTCAATTAAAATCGATTGTAACAGCTAGTCTGTCTGTAGGTTTTTTTCTAGTTAAGTTATATGTCTTTTATCCATACTTGTATGTAAAACACATATTCAAGCAAACGACATATTCCTTCTGCCTTTAACATCATGGATCCAACAAATTTAAAAGGATGGTGACGATCACTGGCGGTAACGAAAAACTGCCACTCATTGATAGTAAAGATTGCCTTGCCTTCCTGTGCCTCTTACACTAATGTGAGAGTTAAGCAGGTGCATCCTCACTAACTCTTCAAGAAAGCCTCTTTCCTTTCCGGGGCTTTCTCATCCAGCCCTTCTAAAAACAAGGCATCCTTACTACAATATATTTTGATGAGACTGGATTCTGGGTTAAAAGAAGATGGTAGGACAGCCAATATAGGCAGTTACAATCTTAAGAAGCAGGCGTCATGAACTATGGGTGCTGCAATGAGAAAATTAGATTATTTGCAAAATTTTATCTCAAGATTTTGGTTTACTTTTGTAACAAATCTTTGCAAACATGAGGGAGGAAAATTGTTTCTGACTCTTAGTGAATGATTGTGCCTGAATGATTTTGGTAGGCTCGCTAGCCCTTCAAAGTGATGGAATTACATTTGATTACATTTCATCACTGCTGCTCTTTAAGAAATGAATATGTCATGAAAGCCGTACAAAACGAAATTTCATTTATTTTACGCTCTGTGCATACAAATTGACAATAAAAGTTGTCCAAGTCTGTCTAAGAATATCCTTTTTAGGTCTGTTCTGCTTTAGGGCTAAGTTTTCTATTAACTGCTCCTTTCAGGCTTCCAATTTCAAAATTACTTTCTGAAATTTTTGTTCAGTTGGTATGGTAACATTTTATCCCAACAAAGTGGAATGTGTTCAAAAATATTTGTTGCCCAGACGTTGTCGATTAATATGGAGACAAAAAGTATGGTGGAAAATATATTTTCATGTACAGGTTTTTGAAATAGACATTTAAATTTAAACTGTTTTAAAATTGTATTTCTATTTTTTCTCACCGAGCTCCTGTCCTGATCTGCAGTGTGCAAAATAATTCTTCAGCATATAGATTGTTATGCAAATAAGTATGTTTTGAAATACCCATATAAACAAATGTGCATGGACTTACCCTATGCAGATACAGCTTGCAATAAAAGATACATTTAATGTCCATAACCTTTCATCTGAATAAGGAAATCAGATAAAATTTTGAGTATGGGAATGACTGAAGATTTTCTAATTTTTTTTTTTTTATTTGTCAACAAAGACCTACTGCCTTCTGAGCATTTTGTCAGCTGGAATCTTTTTTTTCTTTTCTTTAATTAGCTGTCATTTCAAAGTTTAGAAAAGTACCAGCCCTCCTCAATGACCCATATCTCTAGACTAAGTCGTGAAGAATGCAGAGCAAATGAGTCATTGCTTGAGCCGCATTTACAGTACTCTCTCATAGGATATACAGCAAGGATACATTAATTTTAGGATATTAATTTTGAAAAACACACATGCCTTCATACATATGAAAAACTGCAATATCTGTTCGGATTCCTGTGCTCGTTTTAAATATAGCGCGTTTTTTGCCAGGGATTATTGTTCTTGTCAGCATGCAGGGGAAATTTAACAAAAAAATGAGAAAAACAAAATGTGGGGTGAAATCTTTGGATTGTTATTTAATCAGGGTTCATCTGTTATGAAATTATAGATTCCAGCCCTTTATTATATGTCATTGTTGTATATCAGCGACTAACATTTTAACTTTATTTAAGGTAAGAATACACTTTGGAACTAGAGCTGTTTATTACAGTGCATCTAATTTTTAGTAGAGGGATTAAGATATGGAAATCAAAGCCATTTTATATGTAGCACTATTTAAATTGTAAAAGGACTAGATGGAAGAAAATCAAAAAAGACTAAAATTTCTTTCTACTGGAGCCTTTGTCAGTAATCAAAAAAACCCGGACAAAAAACTGTTTTCCCAATTTACCTATATTAGAAAAATTTTAAAAATTTAAACCAATACAAGCCCAACATACATAAAAACCCAAAATAAATAAAAAAAAATATATATACACATACTGGGGCAATCCTTTTTTTTGGTGCAAAAATGGTTTTAAAATTTTCCCCGCTGTCAGTCCAGATTTCTGACCGACACACATTCGAAATCCAGGGTTTTGGATTACCCAGAATTTAATTTAAAGAATGCCCCGGGCCAAAGTTGTTTAGAGAAGGGGTGAAAAAATGGAGTTTTTTTTATCCCCCCCTGGTGGTGAGATGGAGGGGGGAAATGATACAGGCCCCAGTCCACGGGTGGAGTAAATTCTTAAGGGCTCTCCTGGCCCCCTCCCCCCCATTTTTGGGGGAAGCTCGCCCAAATTTTTTTCCCAAAAAGGGATCACCTGGCCTGTATTAAAAATAAACAGGACAAGAAATTTTCCCAGCCGGCTATTTAACTAGACTTTTCCATTTTCCCACACAGAAAAAATGCAAAATCTAATTATTGGGAAAAAAATTAAAGAACATTTATTTTCATTATCTTACAGTTGGATTAAAACAATTGATGATCACATTTACCCTTTTTGGTTTGCCCCCAAAACATGTTTAAAAAAACCCTACTTTGGGTTTTCCCCCTCTCTCACCAATTCCAATAATAGATGAGAGTTTGGCAGCCCCAAGGCTCCAAACTCACTGGATTTCCCCGGTCTACGTGATTTTTATATTGTGAGGTTAAACAGGGCATTAAAAAAAAGAAAAACTGATTGTTTGGGAACCCCAAACCTGTTAGCCCCTTTTGTCTCCAGCCCCTTCCCCCTAAACATCTGATGGGGAAATGGAGCAAGCCAAAATTAATTGCCTCAGGTGTGTCAATTGGCGGGCTTTGCCCCCTGTGTGACTGACTGTCACTCAAAAAAAAATGGGGCAGTAAGGCAGGACTAAGGGCAGTTTTCACCCTGGGTTACACCCCCCCCCCCTTTAAAATCATGCACGTCCTGTGAATGTAAACATTAACCAATGTAACATTTGGGGAAGTGGGGGGGTTTTTTTTTTAAAAAAAAAGCATCAGACAAACTGTGCAAAAAAGTTTGAAAACTAAAAATAAGCAAATTTGCCTAAAGTAGTATATTGAACCCGGTTTAGGCGCCACCCCCTTGGGGACGTGTTGAGCGTCTTGGGAAAAAATGTATAAATTTTTGATTTATCCCAAATTAAACGTTTGGGGATCTGTTCAAAGAAAATTTCAAAAATCAGGAAAGTTTCCCCAAAGGGGCTGCCTGGATCAGGTAAGTTTCAGGAGAGGGGGGAACTTGTTTTCTTCAAAAACACCCGGGTTTTGCTTTTTGGGACATTTGATTCGGGTTTTAAAAAATTTTTGTTTTTTTTTTTTTTTTTCCCCATTTTTTCAAAAAACTGACTTCAAACTCTCAGAATTGAAAGAATTTAAAACAGGTTTTTCCACGGGAAAAAAACTTTTGGGACAGGGAGGTGATGATTTGAGTGGTTTTCCTTTTTTAAATTCTAATGGAGGGGGAAAACTAGATAAAAGGGGAATCTTTTTCCCTGCTCACAGCTTTCACCTTCTGCAGAGTCTCAAAAGATTTTTGGGACATTTTTGGTGTTTTGACGTGTTTTTGGGGTTTTGTGACGGGAAACTGTCTAAGTTGGTTTTTTCAGCATCTGCCCATGGGGAGAAAACCACATGGAAAAAGAAGGTTCTGTGTGGGAGTGCGTAGGGGGCCCTCTTTGACACGGGTTTTCACCGTAAAAAACTGGGGTCCCCAGCCATTTTCCCCAATTTCCAAATACTTTCTTGCCCCCCATTTTTTCACAGAGTTTGTTTTTTACCTCTGAGTCTCACTTTCCCCGCACAAGAAACTGGGTTTCTCCAATTTCCCAGTTGGATGGTAGAACTCGCTGATAAAACCGAGTTTGTTTTTTTTAGCACTTCTGGCAGAGTTCTTTGATGCTATTTGATAACTCTCTTTCAACCGTGGACTTCAGGTTCTGAAACAAAATGGGGAATTTTGATGGACTTTTCTCTTCACAGACAGGAAGACCAAAGCAAGATCAATCGGGAGTCAAAGGGCCCAGCGCCCCAAACATAAGTTCATAAGGATTTATACCCTTTCCCATTTTCATTTCTGGTCCCAATTGTACGCATGAAGGGAGAGGTTTAACAAATTCTTTCCTTTTTGGGACTTCTTTTTTGGGTTTTTCAAGATTTCCCCAACATTGCTAAGGTGTGCGTTTAAAAACCTTTTTTACGGGGTTTCCTCTGGGAGGGAAATGGTTTTGTATAAAAATTTAAAAATTCCTGTCATAGCCAAGCTCTGTTATCAATTTGGACTCAAAATAGACCCTTTGATCTTTTAATTTTAGTCTTCTGGAATTCCAAAATAGATGATGAAAATTGCCCAAAAAAGACTTTTGGCGACCTTTCCTTCCCCTTTTTGATTTGGTTTTGGGAAATTTAAGCAATGGAAAATTTGGGTTTTGGAAAATTTTCTGTCAACACGAAAATGTTTTTGGTATTGCTGGTATCAGGTTCAAGACTGAAAAAAATCCATACAAATGGCTCCAGGGGGCGTGAAGCCCGAATGTTAATTGTGGAGCAGCTCTCTCTGTCAGGGTCTTTCGCCGAACACAGCGCCCAACATGCTTTTATTTTTTCCCTCCACATACATACCCTTTTCTGGGGCCAATAAAATCGGCCCCTAAAAGACCCCGGGGTTTGCTCTATTCCCGGGTGGCCCATGCCCCCTTGTGTTTTCCTTATGAAAAAACAGTTTTCGGGGAGGCCCCCTGCGGGGAAGGCCATTTGGGGATAAAAAATTGTCATTTTCTTGCCACCCCTGAAAAGAACCCCACCCAATCTCTCCATTTTTGTAAATTCCCTAAGGAGAAAAAATGAAGTTCGGGAAGTTCAACCTGGCTTTTGGGGGGAAAATTTTTTCACCTGACCCAAATGATGGATAATTTCCCTGACAGTAGGATAAAGCTCTCTGATGATCTTTTTAGGTCAAAATGAGAAATTGCAGGAAAAAACAGGAAGTCCATGTGCCTCTTCAGAGAAATCCACGGGAAAATTACATCAAACCCTGCTGAGGTGATTCAAAAAAAGATTTTTCAACTTGGGTCCGAACCAGCGATTTTGGGCAGTTTGCATCCATCACTTCAGGTGAATCTCATTTTTGCTGTTTTCTAAAAGATTTTGGGTTGACCCAAACTGAGAGATGATTTCCTGATTTTATGGGGAAAACCTCATCTATAAACGGGGATTTTTCACGGGGAAAGGAAGAGAGGTGCATCAAAAACCCCTGGTTGTTTTTTCCCTCTCGATACTGTAACTTAAGGAAAAAAGGTAAAAAATTTGCGCCAGCCAACGTGATGGTGCCCCCAGTTAGCAAGGTTAGGATGAAAGTGGGTGGATTTTTAAATCAGGGGACAACGGGAAAAATTGCTCCATACAAATAATCTTGAAACTTTTTGTTACACTCCAATTCATTGCTAAAAAATTAAAGTTTATGAGCTGGATAACGATTTTTCGCTGGCTGAAAAACCCTCGACTAGCATAAGCTTTTACCCTGAGCTTCCCCTCATGTTCCTGGTTTTGGGGCCAGAAACCCAGCCCAGTGGTGCGGGGCATCTGTGTAAAGGATGTAAGGTAGTGCAGGATCAGAAAAACCCCGGAAAGGGTTTGCGTAGTAATTTTTGTTGATCGGGGTTTATAAAAAACCCAGCTGACATCAGGAGCCCCACCGGGAAAAACCAAAAGGTTGTTTTGGGATAAAAACTGTGGGCACTTAGAAGATTGTACTCTTGGAGTTTTTTATTTGGGGGGGGTTACCCAGGGTTTCAAATTGAAAAAAGAGGCTTGGAAAATATTTGGCTTTACCCTTTTTAAAGAAACGTCTATAATAGCCAGTAAATCCCAGAAAAGACTTAAAGATTTCAAATTAGTAGGAATTGGCCAGGATTTCACTGGGGAAAAATCTTTTCGGGGGTCTGTCTCAAACTTTTTTTTCGGGAAAACTATAGGGACCCAAGTTTCTGACAGGGGTTTTTGGAAAAAAATTTAAAATTTTTTCCAAAAAAATTTTTAAAATTCCAAAACCCCTTTCAGAGTTTTTAGAACTCTCAGCAGAGGGTTTTCATGTTCTTCAAGACTTTTTGGGAAAATTTATGATCAAATCATCTAAAAAAAACAATACCTCTTTAAAATTTGCAGGTCCCCCCATACATTTCCCCATCATCTTTGAAAGGTTGAGGGGTGAATTTGTAACCCCCTGGGAAATTGGGTTAAAAACCCCCAAAAACCCAAGTGGGGGAAACAAAAAAGGCTTTTCTTAGCTTTATCAGCTTCATTCATTTCAATCTGATAATAACCAGATTTCAGATCTAGCATTGAAAACCACTTTGATCCTCTGAGAGCTGTAAATGATTCTTCCAGGTTGGGCAAAGCATATGCATCTTTGACAGTTTGTAAATTAAGTTTACGGTAGTCAATGCACAGTCGAATGTCTCCATTTTTTTTCTTAACAACAACAATCGGAGATGAGAAAGGGGATTCAGATTCTCTGATAACACCAGCATCCAGAAGTTCACGTAAGTGTTTGCGAACAGCCTCTATATCTTGTGGGTGAATCGGTCTCGCACGATGTTTGAAAGGAGTATTATCATGAAGATTAATGTGATGTTTCACTTGCTTGGTACATCCAAAATCTAAATCATGATGAGCAAAAACTTCAGGTACAGCATTTAACTTAGTTATGATTCTTTCCTTCCATTCTGATGGTATTGGAGACTCACCAAAATTGATTTTCAAAGATGCTGTTGATGTTTTCTCAGCCATGTGGTTGGTCACATTATGCTCTGAGATGATAACTGCATAGGCTTCCAGTTCAGCAATGATACTTAAAGCTGGTATGGAAATGACTTGCTTTGTTTCATTGGAAACAGCAACTGGAACCTTATTGAGTGAGTCAGCTTGAAGTGCAACCAGACAGCTACTGACAACCAGGCCACCCGGCAGGCCTGGAACCGGGTGCCGAACAACAGCACACTGACTGGCTGTAGAAGAAAGCTTGGCACGACCCTCGACCACCATTGTGCAACCAGCTGGAATAAGTACAGGAGTTTTACTATGGAGAGTCACAACACCCAAATGATTGCCACAGTTCTGCTGATGCATTAACTGATGCAGAACTGTTTTAAACCCGTATGAGGTAGGTTGGAATGTGGGACAATCACTGGAACAAAACTTTTCATAGAGAATTTCAAGTGTATTCATGCTAATTATTACTGAAGCTGGAAATCCAGGTCTCACATCAGGAACAACCAAAGCAAGGGTTTCAACTGTTAGTTCACTCCCAATAAAGTCTTTTGGAAAAGTTATTGGTATTTCAACATAACCCAAATATGGAACTTGTTGACCTGCAGCCCCTTCAACATGAAGTAGGTCATTTAATGAATGCACTGGATGATCTGAGAGATGCTCATTGAAGAAAGAAACTGGAATTGTAGTGACTTGAGAGCCGGTATCTAGAAGACCTTGAGAGCTGTGGCCAGCAATATTGACTTCTGCTGTACATCTGGATCCGATTAATCCTTTTGGTAAGTTAATTTTGGTTTTTGTCTGCATCTTTGCACACTTAACAGACTCTCTCTCTGTAGGACAAAGTTGGTCCAGCTCAGTTCCTGTTCGTCCCTCAACAGGAACTGGAACTAGTTTAAATGTGCTGTAGGAGAGGGATTTTGTCCCTGTCTCTTCTGTTTGTCATAAAATATTTTCCGCTTTGCACTGACCAATGCTGAATTGGGCTCATTATCACATCGAGGCTTAATATGGCCATCCTCCCCACAACAGAAACAAAACCCAGGTTTAGAGCTAGACATGCCGAATTTTACATCTTTAACAGTCTTTTTCACACTAGGCTTTGAAGTAACTCTTCCAGCAAAAGGTAGCTTAGTGCCCATTTGACCTGCTGTTAAAGCAGTGAGCTGCTGCTGTATTGCAGCCATCTGTTGTGAAAGCTGTTTAGTCATGTTATTCAGAGCAACACACAAGTTAGTTTCCTGATCAGTATTTGCAAACTGGACCTGAGACGCAACTTTCTGTTTAGTGGTTCCCAAATGATGCTTCATCCTCAAGGTCTTTGCTGCTTCCCTGTCCTCTTCAGTTCTAAGTAACAACAAAAGCTCAGCAAATGATGGATTATTTTTTCTCTGTTTAAGTTGAAGTTCTGAGATTAGATTGTTGTCCCAGCACCCTCTGCAGAATTTGGTCAACAGTCGTGCATCCATGTCCTTCTCCAAAACACCTCCTCTCTTTACTGCACTCTGTAATACAACCTGCAGACGCTGCAAATAGGCAGACGGCTTTTCTCCACTGTCCTGATAGGTGTCCATGAATTTAACATACAACTCCTCTCCATCTTGAACAGTTCCATAAGCTGAATCAAGTTGTTCCATGTATACTTTTGGTAATGTGTCAGGACTCAAATGTTTCACTATATCACAGGCAGGTGGAAGTAAACTGTCACGAATTACTCTGGTACATTGCAGCTGTGACATAGAGGGATCTTGAAGAACTAATTCAACACTTGAACGCCACGTGTCATAGTCTGTCTCATGACTTGGCCTGGGGACTTTTCCAGAGAATGCTCTCAGTATATGGGATGTATGCATATGCAGAGAGCTGTCCCCACTCCTAACAACATGCTCCACAACGTACCGTTGCACCTCAGGAGGATTAAGATCACCAGCGGAAATGGGTGTGGACCGCCTCTCCTGACTTGGCACTTCAGCTCTGTTGGAGACAGCAGAGCTGGATGGGAGAGGAACTGACTGTGAGAGGGACGACAGAGGAAAAGGGAGTTGAGTTGTGGCATGAGCTGATGGCTGCTGCCCTCCATCTTCATCTGCAAGCTGTTCCTCTTTTGCCTTCTCTAGCACCACAGGACAGAACTCTGCAATAGACTGCTGTATCTGGGACATCACTTCTGTGAGGACTTGAGTGTAATTTTTTCCGGAAATTTTGGCAATTTCTTGTAAATCATCCAAATACTTGTTTGTCTTTAAACCACCAACCTTTGAAGCATAAATCTCAGATAAACTTTCAATATGAAATTTATCACCCACACTTGATGTAAATGTATATGGTAATATTGGAGATAAGCATGCTAAAGACAACCCAGAATCAAATTCAACAACCAACATTTGATCAAATTCTGATTCAGATGAATCGATGGTAGTTCTCTGCTTAATATCACCATACTGTTCAAGAAAATCAATAAGTTCATCAGTGGGGTTCTCTGGGACTCCATCAATCAATACTGTGTTAGGGATTTTTAGACCAAGGGTTTCAAAAACCTCCATAATGGAAATTGAATTGGTGAGTAGGAACCTTATTTGTGCAACTCAACTGTTTTCTATTGATTACTGATCAAAACAGCTCCTGGCTAGCTCGCCAATAATGTAGCACTATTTAAATTGTAAAAGGACTAGATGGAAGAAAATCAGAAGACTAGAATTCGTCTACTGGAGCCGTTGTCAGTAATCAATAAAACGACACAAAACTGCTTTCAATACCATGTATTAGACAAATTTAAAGTAAACAATACAAGACAACATACATAGAACCCAAAATAAATACAAAAAAATATATATACACAGTACTGTGGCAATCCTTTTGTTTGTGCACAACTGGTCTTAAATTCCCCGCTGATCAGTCCAGAGTCTGACCAACACACATTCAGAAATCCATGGTTGGATTATCCAGATATTTAAGTTGAAGAATGTCCCAGCGCAAGTTGTTTCAGATGAAGAGGTGAATAATGGAGTGTATGCCTGAGTGGTGAGATGGAGGGGGGAAATGATACAGACCAGTCCACTGTGGAGTGATTCTTAAGGCTCTCCTGGCTCCAGCCAGTTTTCAGAAGCTCGCCATCTTTTTCCCTAAAAAGGGATCACCTGGCCTGTATTAAAATAAACAGGACAAGTAAATTTCCAGCCGGCTAGTTAACTAGACTTTTCCAGTTTCACACAGAAATAAATGCAAAATCTAATCTATTAGACCAAATAAAGAACATTTATCTCATTATCTTACAGTTGGATTACAACAATTGATGATCACACTTAGCATTTGCTGCCACCAACATGCTAAAACAACAAACATTGTGCTCTCTACTCACCAATTCCAATAATAGATGAGAGTATGGCAGCTCCAAGGCTCCAAACTCACTGGATTTCTCGGATCTACATGATTTTTATATTGTGAGGTTAAACAGTGCATTACAAACAAAGAGAAACTGATTGTTTGGGAACACCAACCTGTAGCTCCTTTGTCTCCAGCTCTCCCCCTCACATCTGACTAGGGAAAGCTGGAGCAAGCCTAAATAATTGCCTCAGGTGTGTCAATTGGCTGCATGCACTGTGTGACTGACTGTCACTCTAACCAATGGGGCAGTAAGGCAGGACTAAGGGCAGTTTTCACCCTGGGTTACATATACAGCACCACTGTATGCATGACAGAGCAAAGACTATAAAAATAAGGAAGACTCACTTTTTAAATGTCACAATGATTACAAATTGGAAAAACTGTTTATATAATAAAAAGAAGAAAATAATTTATTGGAAGTAGATAAAAGCTGTGGACAGAAAGACAATGAAGCACGAAGAGACATAAATAGAAGAAAAAGGGACTTGAAGATAAAAATGGGAGAGATTAAAGGAAACCAAAATTAGCAAGCTAAACTAGAAAGAAGAGATAAGAGAAAATCTGAGAGAAGGAAAGATAGGGTAAATGTAGAACATCAAAACAAAGTAAAACTTAGAAATGAAAGTGCAGTATTAAGGTGAGAGTTGAGGCAATACTTAAATGGTAAAAGTAAAAAAAGAACTTCTGATACTATAAGATTATAAAGCAGTGAAAGTTGAACTAGCTCAATAGAAATTACTACAAAGAAAGGAGATCGAGCAGAAATTGATAAGAATAAATAACCTTATGACAAAAAAGCCCTTGGTAGTTGCAGATAAAGCGAAAAGTACACCATAAAATCTAAAAAAGGAAATATCACTTCAGCTAAAATGTTAGATGTTTTATTTAAAAAAAAATCTACTTTTAATGTAAAAACTTGGTTTAAAAAAAAAAAAAACAGATCTATGAGTGGATAAAAAATGGCAAAAAAGTCAGGAAAAATACTATCCATTAGTGTCCACATATCTCCAGCAGTCAATGGGCGAGAGGCGGGGTACACCCTGGACAGGTCGCCAGTCCATCGCAGGGCAACACAAAGGACAAACAACCATTCATTCATGCACACACTCACACCTAAGGACAATTTAGAGAAGCCAATCAACCTAGGAGTCATGTTTTTGGACTGTGGGAGGAAGCCGGAGTACCCGTCTAGAATTGTTAACCACTGCCCACTCTACCTTGGAAGAGTTTTCCTGGTGTGCATACAGATTATAAGTCACATCCATCCATCCATTTTCCGTCACGCTTTATCCCAGCTGGGGTCGCAAGGGGTTCTGGTGCCCATCTTCACCTGTCAATGAGTGATACTGGACAGGTCGCAGGGCAAAACAAAGACAAACAACCATTCATGCACACTCTCACACCTTTAGAGAGTCAATTAACAGTCATGTTTTGGGACCGTGGGAGGAAGCTGGAGTATCCAGAAAGAGCCCACGCATGCTCAGGGAGAACATTCAAACTCCACACATAAAGACCTTTGGCCGGTAATCGAACCCATAACTTTCTTGCTGCAAGGCAGTAGTGCTACTCACTGTGCCACTGAGCAGCATATTGGTCACATAATGTATGGAATATTTGTGATGTTCATGCATAAACCACCAGAGAGACCAAGGAGACCCGGTTTCAATTTTTTATATATTGGATATTGAGTGAGTTGGCGGGAGCTCTGCTGGTGTTCATGTGAGCAGAGTATTCCCGGAGGAGATCTGTGAATCCTAAGAGGGAAGAGAAAATGATGAATTGCTGAAGAGTGGGCAGGTGGAAGGTCCAGCGAGGATGACCATGGAGATTAGTGAACCAGAACATTTTTTTTAATGATAGGTCTTGAAGAGACCATCTTGAAGATATATCCAGATAGGCAGCTAAAGAAAAAACTTGAAACACCCACAGGTTGAAGGATACGACTCTAGAAAGTACTAGATCTTTACTTGGAACTTTTCTTAGAATCTTGACTCTACCAACTGAGTGGAATCATCTGCAGTGGAATGGCTCTCCTGCTGTTCCTTTAAACACTCCAGCTGATGGTGATGAAAGCCCTCTGCCACAGGGCTACCACGTCATCCAACCACAGTAACATAGAGTGACCCCAGGATCATGACAATTAATCTAATATTTTGCATGATTCTGGCTAGTCATACTAAACTGTAAATGTTTTTACTGGAAGTCATTTGTTTGTTAATAAGGGAAATGACCTGTACTTGTATAGTGCCTTTTTAAGACCACAGTGCTTTTTTTATCATTTACTCGTTCATGCAAACACTAATGGAAGTGAGCTGCATTGTAACCACAGGAAATTATTCAAATTAATAGCGCATCAGCATCACTGTAAAGGGACATAAAAGCAAATAGATGGGAAAAGTCAGGAAATAATGTTAGGGCTATCTTGGAAGAAATCCTTATACAGTGTCATCAACTTATTCACTCACTCCCAACAGCTGCAGACTGAGCTATTCGGAACGTTTTGAGGCACCTGGATGTCTGTGGAGTTTCTGTTATATAGAACATCTTGTAAACCAACATGCTACAAGCAATCTTTACACACACTGTATTTAAACATCATGCAAAGCATCATGTAATTACCAATATGTGTATATTTTAGATGCTCTCTTTAGTTTTCTCCACCAGGAAGAAAAAAAAGAGACAGATTGATTCAAGATTAAGGATTGTGAAGGATTATTGATCTCTTCTGTATTATTATCATATAATTCTTTTACAGCAGAGGCTGCAAAAGTTTTTTGGCTGAGGTTCACCAACCAGCATGAAAAGGCTATAAGTGAGAGATGAAATTGTCCATTTTTAATCAAACTGTTTATAGAGGGGCCATTTTAAGTCTAAAAAAGGTTTGCAAGACAGGAGTTTCTGTCAAATTTGTTTTCATACACAAGAGACCCTTACGTTCCAGGGGCATGACTAGTTGCTACTTTATTTGCATCTGACTTAGAATTAAATAGAATTAAACTAAGTAATCACAGCTCTAATTTTAGCTTTCTCTGATGCCGAAATAATGGACAAAGACTCCCTGATAAGAAAAAAATAAAAGTCAGGTTGCCTTCTACTTTAAACCCGTTTTGTGGTTGCCATGACCCTGAAGACTCAGAATTTACACAGGCAGAATGCTTATGTCATTCTTGAAATATTAGACAGATAGCATTATTACATATGCTTCTGCTATTTCAGCCAGCACTTTGTAGTGCAGCAAAAAAAATCCTAGTTTCCATTTAAGTAGTCTGCAGAGGCAAGTAATATAATGAAGAGAAGAGAATATTCTGGGTTAGCTACGGGCATCTCCCCAAGTTTTCGTCTGTCATACTGTTATGGTGAAGCGCAGGGTACTACTTTTTGGGGTGAAAAGCTTGATCTGTCTGTAACTGAACTTGCAGAGAGGATGAAATGGATTTGGCTTGGAATAGGTTGTATTGGATTGGTAAAACATCTAAACATCACTGCTAGACTTGTATCTGAAAGCAGTATATGGAACATTGTTATTTGATTTGTATTAAGTCTCCAAAACAATACTGTAAAATTCAAGACCATAACTCTGGGGTGTCTATAAACACTGAAAATGCAGCAGGCATCTAACTAAGATACACCTTTCCCACAGAAAATTCTTTGACTGATACAAAAAAATTGTGAGTACTGTACTAGTGAGGAGTCAGTTTTTTTATGCCATGTCCTCTTGACCAAATTTAAAATTCAAGCTGATATGTATAGGCGTAAACTTTTATATTTATATTCAGCAGCAGTGTTCATTTCATCAGCTTTTTTAAATTTAGTCTTAGTCACAATGACAAAAATCAAATGTAGTCTTAGTCATATTTAGTCATTGCCTTCCAAATTTAGTCTTGGTCAAAATTACAAAATCAATCTTAGTCTTAGTCAATTTTTTGTCATTTTAGTCAACACTTTAAATAATAGCACTTCTCCACACACTGATTCTCTTTTTAACATATATGACACTGTACACATTGAAACTTTTGTCAGCTTGTTTCATCATATCCACAAAATCTTCATCCTCAGACTTCCCTTCCTTCCCCAACCTCTGATTTGGCTGTGGTGTCACTGTGTCAGGAATCTAGTTGGGGTGGAATAAATTTAAACCATTAATATCCAGTGTATCAGTAGAACATCTTTCTTCTATGACAGAGAGACAGAAACAGGCACAGGAAGGCACGCACACACATACACACACATCCACATGCATGCACGCGCACACGCACACCCGTTCCTACTACTACAGGCCCATCCGTTCCTTACATTCTTCCATATGGCAGCATGTTGGCATCTTAGATGTCGCTTGAGATTTGTTGTGTTTTTCCCTGCCATTTTGAAACTGCAGACTCTTTGGTGGCATCCTTCCTTCAGTGTTCTCCTTGGCGTTGTAAACAAAATGGCTCCATACATCCAGGCGTTATTTATGAAGCTCAAGAAACACTTAACAATAAAAAATAAAAAATTAATTATAAACAACTAGATTTCTTAATGTCCATTCGTCAATGGCTCGTACATTCCGTCTGGTCTTAGTCTCGTTAATGAAAACAATTTTTTATTTTCATCATATTTTTATTTTCTGGAAACAACTTTTGAGCATTATCGTCTCGTAATCGTCACGGGAAAAAGGGGCGTTGACGAAATTAACACTGTTCAGCAGTATATTAATCTTTACTCCAAAATCCAGTAGTCAATTTGTTTTAATTAAAGTAACTTGTGCCTTCTGAATGTAATACAACACAGTCCAGTCAGGTGTAAAGTGAAATGTGTTGTATTGAATTTCTATCAAGAAAAATACTTCAAGTTTTTAAGACTGTAAGGAATAAGGGAATAGCATGACATGTATATATTCAGCTGAAATACACTTGCATTAGCTCAGGGGAGCCAAAACTTTCCAAAGTAATGACTACTGCAAAATACATAACTTCTTGATTTAATTTCAAATGAAGAGAGATGACAGAAAAAGGGAAATACTCGAGGTAGCAAAATAAAATGTGTTTTTTGATGGCAGACAACAATTCAATGAAAAAGCTGCTCCATCTTACAACAGTATCTAATTTAATTCATTGTTCTGTAAATAGGTTATAGCTTTATCAAGCTGAAATTTATAAGAGGTGTAATATAGAAAAGACTGCCTATATTTCATATCACTAAGACATAGTGCAGCAATTGAAAAAACAAGACAGGGGACAAAGTTTGCCGACCTATCTATTTCTGCAGTCTTATGTAGGTCTTATGAGGAAGATGTCATGCCTCAAGAGGATATGAGTCACAGGCAGTGTAAGCTGCAGGATCTCAGGGTGGAAGCATACAAGGTCAGCAAAATCATTTGTCATAACCACCTTGTTTGTTCACATAGTGCTAACTAGTTCTACATTTGGCGGCCCGGCAAATAGTGTGAAAATAAACATTTGCAGGGTATTAGAATAGCAAATATGCTAAACTCAAAAAAAGACTTTTGAAAGACAGTGCTAAAAAGTGGATAAGATATTTTGAGGAATCTAACCCAGTGGGGTTAACATTTATTTCTCCTAGAGTGCAACAGTCCATAGTTAGAAATTACTGTCAAAAATCGACCCTCCAATTTTATTAAGGCATCTTTATTTAAGTGCAACACAAGCTTCTGTCCTGCTCTGTCTTCTCTGCTGCCATTTCCATGGAAAAACAATAAAAAAAAACACCTTTCTATTCAGACCAGTATACCTTTCTGGTTTCTCAATGTCACATGTGCTGTCCTCTGCCACCACCTCTACAGAGATCTTTCCTTCATTCCCTTGGGCTTTTTCCCCCAACAATATGAGGCGGCAACTCAACTCTCGTTTCTGAACCAGCTTTCTTGTATTCTTCTCCATTTCTCCTCAATTGTTGCCCATTTTGTAATTATACTTATATGGGTTACACATCTATCTTACCAATATTTAATTTAATTTAATTGATTTCTTGGTTATTGTTGGTTATTGTCGCAGCAATTTACAATTTACATTGATTTAATTTACAATTTGAATCAAGGAGACAATTATCAAATTAATTTCAGTTCTTACTGCACTTATATTGCCTTGAGAGGATGATCTGTACATTTCTAATTTGTTTTATTAACAAAATAATATTTTGATTTTGGTTGTAGCTTTTTTATCATGGCAAGAGTCACTATCTTTTGCCTGTTCTGGTAGTGCAAGCTAAGGCCATTTTAAAAGCAGAGGGTGTAGTTATACCCTTTAGCACCATCAAGGGTACTCAGTTTAACAGTGAGGGTGCCTCACAGCCAGTGTGTTGTGTAGGGTGAGGGAGAAGCCACTTATTGGGAAAGGTCCATATTCATGCATGCACACACAAACATAACCGGGAAAGAAAGAGGAACAGCAAACCTCACACAAAATGGGATATGTAAAAGATATTTCAAATTTATCAAATAATGGCATTGCAAAAACAAGCAAATTTCTACATTTGGCGGCCCGGCAAATAGTGTGAAAATAAATATTTGCAGGGTATTAGAATAGCAAATATGCTAAACTCAAACATGTGCACAAGGGTCATTTGTCTTTACATAATTTGTCTTTACATATTGTGTTTTTAAATATATTTGATAAATTATTTAACTTGACTTGAGTAGTTTGTTAAGACTTTTTTAAACAACATTGGGAAGCTCATGCATAGGACTGGGCTGTGTCTGAAAGTGTTGAAAAAAATGTCTTGGTTGAAACCACATGATTTCTCTCTGCTGGCGAGCCACCTAGCAGGCTAACTTTGTAGTCTGCTCACACTCACACATGCCCCTCCTTTAGACAAACACAGCAGTCTTCTTTGTGATGAATGTGGAGTCTAAGTGCCACCACTTTTTTTAGCCTTCTAAATATTTCTGTTCTTGCACAAATACTTCCATGTGCTTGACACTGGCTTCTCTGTATTGCCTCTTCATTGGCAGTATTTGCACCGAGTCCATCCATCTCTTTTCCTAACTTGCTTGTTTTTTTGTTTTTGTTTTTTTTTTCTCTGTTTTGAAATTTAGGGTAGTTTGTTTGCTTTTTTTCCTTCTTATATGTCCTATGTGTCTCAGGAAAACCTCCAGAACTAATATATCCCCACTTATAGAAGGAATTCAGTTACCACCATACATATGCTACTTTAGACGACATATATTCATTTTGTGAATTACTTCAGAGTCTCACTACTATTTATATGCATTCTGTATGCTGATCTAGCGTCAGCAAAGTTAAAGTTTGCTGCGAAGAAAACGATGCTGCATTATTATAAGTGCTTTAAACTTGCATTTGAATTTAGGGAGCTCCAGTAGCTCTTGTCTCTAAGGAATAATGACTCATCTGCAAGAGAGGGCAAGTGCCTATCACTCATATTCATATCTCTACGGTTATGTAAAATGATATAACTAGAACACTGAAAGTTGTTTAACTACAATTTCAACCATTCCCTGTGTCCTCATATATATTTTCAGGTTCATTATTGATGGTTTACATCAAATATTTACATAGTGTGCTCATTATCATTATGTATTTTACAGTAATTTTGGCGTTTATTAATTTATTTAACCATTTCTTTCCTAGGTGGACTAATATTGCAGAATTAAATGTTAACCCTTGTTAACTATAACATTATATAGTTCTTAAGTTTTAACTTTTATGAACTAGTGTCAATCATCATCGCAATTTGTTAGCCATTACAAAGTTACATTATAACCTATGAGGGGCTGGACAAGCTTTTAATCATACTGATAGTCTCATGTACATACATGTTAACACTTATATCTGTATATTTTATCTCTCACCTGCATACATTCTGCATATATATATATATAGTATATATATATATATATATATATATATATATATATATATATGCTGTATATATAGTTGGCTTGGCTAACTGCATGCAGTGAGGCTAACGCTTTACTCTGCTGCCTTGACTCCCTGCCTCCTTTTTCAAATGTCAGGATCTCAACCAAAATGGAAAACAAAAGTTAGGACTGATTTAAAGCACTTTTTAGAAAACGCAAAGAAGAACAAACAATCTGGGATTGACATGGAAAATAATATAATATATTGTACTTTTTCTAGTATTTTTTAAATTTACATAGTTGTTCTTAAACACATTCTCATAAAATACATAGTTTTTATACATTTAAAAAATATAAAGCTGACTACCGTATTTTCACGACTATAAGGCGCACTTAAACGTCTTTTTTTCCCCTCAAAATGTGCGGTGCGCCCTATGGTGCGGTGCGCCCTATGTGTGTTGTAACTGCGACTTTTGAGACCACCTCATTGAGGAGATGATGAAAGAGTGGCTGAATGTAAGGAGACCAGGTGTTTTTTTCCACTCATCACCATCGCTGTTAATATGTAACTCCATTCGTGCCCATCTCACAGCTGATGTGAAAAACATGGGGAAACAAATTAACCCAGTGCTCGCTGTTCAACCGCTGGACATCGGTGTGAACCGGACCCAGCAGGTGCAGCAGAAGCAGCGAGTTTACATGCAAAGCCAATGGTTGACGCGCGTATAGGTGCAGCAAAAGGTCCTGCAGCGCGTTTTGAGCTGCAGGTGCAGCGCGTCGGGAGCGCGCCGCCAACGCGCTGCTGCTGCTCGAGATGGAAAATTTGAAGTTTTGCTGCTGGACGCGCCGCATCAACCAATCAGAGAAGCTGATCTGGGAGCTGACAGCGAGACAGACACAGCGCTCTGATGACATATGATATTAACGCAAATGAAACGGGCTGGGGAGATGATGAAAGGCAGGTGTATGTGAGGAGACCAGGTGCTTTTTTCCACGCATCACCATCGCTGCGTGCCCATCTCACAGCCGATGTGAAAAAAAAAGATGAATCAAATGAACGCTGTGCTCGCCGTTATCCCGGGGGTCTGACAAAGGAACTTCAACCGCTCGACATCGGTGTGAAAGCGGCCGTTCAAAGTAAGGCTGTGAGCGGCGTGGGAGCGATGGATGACAGACGGAGACCACAGTTTCAGGATAAGTGGAAGGCAGCGCCGGGCAAGTTACACCACCGTTTGCGAATGGATTGTTGATGCTTGGACTAACGTGTCTGCTGGCTCTGTTGTTCAAGCTTTCGCAAAAGCCGGCATTATTTCTGAGGAGCCGCGCTGCACGGAAAGTGACTCTGACAGCGAAGAATGGGAAATTGGCATGTCTGATTTAGCGCAGCTGTTTAATTCAGAAACAGAGGATGATGACTTTGATGGGTTTGATTAATACTTTGTAATAAATACATGAATAAAGCACAAACATACTCAGTTTTGCTCCCGCTCTATTTTTCTACCTGAAAACTTAATTCAACAGCAGCCTCTGGGCGCGTCTCCTCCTCTTCAGCGCGGTGGCTGGCAGGTGTTTTTTCATCTAAATAATCTAAATCTTGCAGCTATATTTGCTGTGATCAGTGGGAATAAAGTAGTTTTAATATGTTTTTAAGTGAGAAAGGCCACCTGAAAACTTAATTGCAGTCAGTTCATCCAGATTATCTATTTCTGTCGGAGGCGCTCAGACCCCCACATACCAGCGGTACACCGACAGTAAATCCCTTCAACAGCAGCCTCACACGGCGGCTGGCAGGTGTTTTTCATCTAAATAATTTACAGTGCAGGCACCAGGATACCGGCAATAAAAGCGAACATATTCCATCGGCAGGTTTCAGGATTTTAAGTTAATTTAGGAGTAATCACAGCGCTGTGTCATCTGCGATGTGTCTGTCTCATGGCCAGCACGCAGGTTTGATTAATTTGTAATAAATACATGAATAAAGCACAGTCATACTCAGTTTTGGGCCCGCTGTATTTTTAAAATACGCAGTAGAGCTATTTAAAGGTAGTAGAGGACATGTACCTGTATATAAAAAATGCGCCCTATAGTCCGGTGCGCCTTATGTGTGTGTTAAATACAGAAATGGGACACATAACTGAGACTGCGCCTTTTAGTATGGTGCGCCTTATGGTCGTGAAAATACGGTAATAGCTTCTCCATTTTTAAACTGGTAATTTTTTTTAGGTTTGTGACATCATACTGGAACATGCAAAACACTGATGTGCATTCACAAAGCCTCAGAAGGGCACAATTGATACAAAAAATAAACTTGTAAATGAAATCATGTTTGTTGATGCACACATATACACAATGCCAAATACAGGGTTCCATTTACTCTCTTTTTAATTTAGGTTCTGGGGAAAGAAGCAACTATTTTCAAGTCAAAAGCCTTAAGTCCAAATAAAGTGATGAGTTGGTGATGTGACATTTGAGGTTGTGTTGCAAGTTGTGTTGCTTTTTACATTTTGTCCAGTCGAGTGTAAAGACATCAAATTCATGACTTGACTCTGACTCAAGACTCTGCACCTCTCGTCCATTCCTCCACCATTTATTAAAAGAAAATTGTCTTTATAACCTGCACTCTAAAAGGATCCCAAGCCACAAAGATGCCCCAAAGGTATAACTTATGATATAAATGTTTTTGTTGTGCTTGCTGGATCACTAAAGCAACAGACCAAGGGTACTGTATTAGCCCAGTAAACTATTCCTACCCGCCATTTTTGCCTGCGAGTGGGTCTAGCCTCGTACAATGACCCAGGCCCAAGAACTGGCTGGCCAATCACAACACAGAGATGTGTTTTGAATTTTTGGATGCAAAGCGGGCAGGGTTTTGAGGGTGTGACGACAAAGCTGCACGACGACTTTGTTAGAAAATTAAACAGATAGATTTGCTGTTCGTAGTTATATACTGATAATGTCAACTTACCTCAGCTATATTCCGCAGAAGAGTGACAGATATCCTTGGCTTGTCTGTGTTGTGGCGGAGCTTCTTTAAGTCTCTCTGGGTTTTCGAGAATGTAGGCTCCCGAGCTCTCTGTTCAGCAGCTGTTTGTTCTGAAGGGAACCCTGCTTCAACCTAGTTTTCAATCCACCTCCAATAAATTGGCAAAATCTCTTTCCAGTCTATTCAACACCATTGTACAAGCTAGACAGACTCGATCAGATTTCCCCGGTGTAATCGAAACATTTACTCCAACTTTCTCTAATCTTTCTGCCACTGACAACGGTTGATTTAAACTTCGGAAAAGTGCTGTACAGTGTGTAATACACTGACATGTCTGTTTTGCATAAACGACAGCAATAGTCCAACTCCATGATCTCAACAAATTATCCACTGCTCACATCACATGCTGTTTGTTTACACTACCCCACCAGCTCTCTGTCGCGCTTACTACGTCACAATCAGTTGCACTCATTGGCCAGAGCGTTGGCCAATAGGCACAGACATGGTTTGAAAGACAACAGGTTTATCTCATCAACAATCTTCTCATGTCTCATTCATAAGGGCCAGACTAAATGACACATTTAATCTCACATTTAGTCTGGTTTATCAGGCTAGTACTATGTGACTAATCCAAGAATGCTGCCAAATCTTAGTCAGTTCCTTGCAGCAATCTCTCAGTTAAAATAGAAGCTTAATACAACAGCTATAATCCAACAATGATGGAAAGACAAGAGTGCTGGGTTGTCTCCTGTCTCTTTGGTGGTGGAAAAGAGCAATGCCAGGAGATTGGCTTAGAGTCAGGAATGCACTGAAGGGTGTCAGGAGAGTACAAAATTGAATTAAAGTGTAATTAGGGAAATCATTACCTGACACTTCTGCAGTTTAGGGATTTGGTTAATATACTGAACAATCCTTCGGTGAATGGACTGTGTCTTTTCAAAGATTTTTATGTCAAGGGTGAATGAGTGCCTGTAAGTGATGTAGTGGCATGAATTCATAATGCACTCTGCCATCTTGAACCAGAGTTTCAATCAATCCTGCTTTAAAAGTAAATAATCTAACCCTATCCCATTCATGCTTTTTCAAAAGCATTTAGAAATTGAAGATGAAACAATAAATATGTTTGAAAGCCTTTCCAAAAAAACATGAAAAATCATACCAAAATTATTTGTTTTTTCTGAAGTAGTACAAGTCAAGAACAATTATTTTCAGTATGCAAATAAATAGGTTGAGAATTTCCATTTTTGTATCACAGTGCATCAATCTATATTTAGAAAATGACATTTCATTTCCTTTTAAAAGGGTTTCTGTTCATTCACTATGAACTGAAAACCTAAATTTTAAGTATCAAATGAAAAATGGAATGCACAAGGTTGTTCAAAATTAGCTTTTACAAATTGCTTATGATTTATGCTTAGAAACATTATTCCAAACAGCAAGAATACAGTAGAAAGCAAAAAAAAAAAAAGGTACACTAATAGCTAACTAACCTAGTGGTGCCTTGAGGGAAGGAGAGAGAGAGAGTGAGAGAGAGAGAGCGATGCCACTGGCCCACAGATGCTGCAGGGGCAAGTACCTGTAAAGGTGGGCCAGTTGCGATATCCCTCATCGTATTTTGCATATAATACATGCATATTAATAATAAGATCACAGCAAAAATTGTCAAGCATAATTGTATAGAAATAAATAAATATTATCATTTTTTTTTTAAACACATAAAGACTCAGAGTCTTTGTTTAAAAGGCAGTGTAAAATATGTCTATGTAACAAATGAATTAGCCCTTAGATAAAACTTGCACATTTTACAGGCTTTGCATAAACATCTACTTTTGGATATAAATCAAGTAGCATCGTTACTGACATTGTTGCAAGTTATGTACTAATCTTTTTTAGGCTAAACAACACAGCTACACACAAGTTTCATGGCCGCAATTAGAAACAGTAGATCCCTTGGGGGGAGAGATTTATGAGCAGGTATGTTTGTGAGGTTGTGTGAATGTGATTCTAAAAGTGTTGCACTTAGTAAAGTAGTATAATATGTGTTACTGCAGTGTTGTCCAAGCAAATCTTCGTTTGTTGGTCTTTCTTAAATGATTAATTTATTCTTGCCACAGTTAAAAACAAAAGCAGGGGAACCTTGTAAAAAAAAAATCCAGAAGTAGCAGAAGGAAATGGAGTGTCAAAACAAAAGTATTCAGTAGTTATCCAAAAAAAATTAATTAAACGATTTAATTAAAATATATAAAACTTCATATAAAAATTCTGTGCATTCCTGCTTTTCAAGCTTACTTTCTAAAAGAAGATTTGCATATTTTCCACTATGCCAGACTCCTTAGCAGGACGAGCACAAAGGACGGCCTTACGTAAACATCATCAATCGGGAGGACCACTTATTTTAATAATCCGCCCCGAAAAAGTCAGGAGTGGCGGCCTACAGTAGTGGTTAGGGCATTGCACTTGGAATGCACAGGTTCTGAGTTCAAGCCCCACACCCACAGTCTGCCACTCTGGCTCCCTGAGCAAGACCCTTGACCCCACACTGCTCCCCTGGTACCGCACATTGACAGCCCACTGCTCCCCAAGAGAATGGGTCAAATACAGAGGTGAACTTCTTCAATGTGAGATTAATAAAGCTTTAAATAAATCATATTATTCAGTAAAGGTTTAATATGTTGGCTTTTCTTCAAACTCTGTAAAAATCTGTTGCTCAAATAAATACAGAGGATTATAACGATGAAGATGCTTTCAGAAATAACAAAATTTGTCAAATATAGCAACATCAGTCGAAGACACCTTTGGTTTAGACTTTTGGTAATGATCAAATCCAAACCATGTCCCTGTTAGTGCATTTTCTGTTTTGCATGTTAAAGGAAAAGTCCTTTCATATTCAGAATTCACCCGTGAGTACTATAATTATGAAATTATTATACTGTTCAACAAATGATACATCTTTTCTAAATTAAGAGTAATTTTTATTTTGTGCTTTACTGGAGACATCCATGTTTCTCAAAGAGCACTACTGCCACCCACCGGTTTGTGACGGCACTGTGTGGTATCTGCTGTTGAGTAAGTCCCCATGCTGTATCTGGTGTTTGTCCCAACACGCTATTAACCAAGTCATCTTGAAAACATTCTTCTTCAAAATGTTGGCTACATATTACTTGTTTTTTTTCTCTCACCAGAAGTTTAATGACAAATCCTCTTTCTTCAAGATGGAAATCCAATGACAAACCCGTTCATTGAGGATCATGAATCGGAAAGGTGAAATAACTACATTTATTTTTTTACTTTTACCCAATTTATTACAGCATCCAGCTGCTATGAACATGAGCATGTCAGTTTAGTTATTGCTCTCGTAAATTTCAATGGTGAAGTCCTCTTAATCCTCAACAAATAATTGCTGTTTATTGCAGATGTATCTAGTTGTTCCCATTGATATTGCTTGTAAAGCAAGGAAAACTGCCTTTGGCTTACCGCACAGTGAAGTCACTGCCTGAAGATGTCAGGAGTGAGGTGTTACTATCTTTGGGCATAAATAGCCAGTCTAGGACTCAGTAATTGTGACGAAAAATATTAGTTTTTTTTTTTTACTGATTAACGCTAAATTCATTAAATCAACGCAGAGTTCATAATGTCTGATAGTGGGCTTACAGTAAATCATTGATTATGAGCTCATGCCTCCGAAGAGGTGGACGGGAAGGCAACATTTGAAAGATGTTTGTGTCGGGGCAGTGCCTTGGCAATGGAGGAAGTTTTATGAGAAGATTTAAAAGTAATTTTTAGTCCAGTTCTATATGCCTCATGTTATAAGTGAGATAGAGTAGAGGAGGGATGAGTGGATGGAGATGGTCAAGATAGTGGAACATTAGGTCCAGTCTTGGTTGAGGTCTCTGAGAGGAGAGGTCCAAGGCCATTTGCTGGGGTAACGGAGGGGTCCTCTCTTTGTCCTGTGGGATTTGGTGTTGAGATGAACTAGTATAAGGTTAAGGGAATCTTTCTGGCTTCTTTATATTTGCTGGAACAGGCTGTACTGGGATAATCATTTGTTTACGGTATGTTTTGTTCAAAGGCAGAGCTCCTGTAGCATGATTCACAGAGACTAACAGATTAGATGTGAAAAGTTTTTTTTCTTTAGAAACCATCATTGTTGAAAAGATTAAGGGTTTTTATCAATAAAGGTCAGATTTAGTTGCACATACACATACAGTCTTTTAACCATTTATTATCACCATAGGTCTCAAAGACATCCCATCTCTGCTTTGAAGAGATGCAACTGGTCGACTGAGAGACACAATGTCAATAAGATCTTTAACTTCACAAGCAGATTAATGGAATCACTTCTTCAGCACTTCTGATTTACTCTTCTGAAAGTCAGTATTACCTTCAAAGTGTATGGTGATATTTTCCAAGGTCAGGGACTTTTTTGATTGCCAAAGTATTCTATGAAATACCATACACAATTTTATGCATACAAACAATTACTTGTTGTTGTTGTGTGTTGTTGCCGAAGTTCATAATCCATTACACTGCCGGCCGGCTGGCTATCAGAAGTTTTGGCCCAGTGGTTCTAAATATACATTTACAATTGGAATAGTGAACAAATCTACTAATATTATGAATTCATTTTTCTGGACAGTAATTTGGCTTGAATTGATTTTATTTGATTTTTATTTAAGTATTTAGTAGAGGTCTTGTCTGTGCTTTCACCTTTCTCTAAAAGCAGCTGGAAAAAAATATGCAAATCCAACATTGTAGACCCATAAGGTTTGGCATAATTTCAGTAGCTGTTGCTTGTGGCAGACTTTGGGGTGGATTAAGCAAAAGTTTTATTTTTATTTTCTCAGTTTGTTTAAGATATATTTATACAGATACCAGTTGTACTACTGTACTATTCTTTCGAATAATAATTTTTGTGTCCAGAGTCATAATATTTCCAACATCTAGACCTCTGACCATTCTTGATGAGCCAAAGCTAATAATTCCTTTGCAAATTATATTCCCCTGTTAAAGGACAGGTCTCTTTTGCTCCATCTACAACAACATACATTTAAAGAACAGTAAAAACACCTTCCGATCACACCATTCCATTTATTTCTTAAGTCTTTGTAATCTCATGTAATATTTTTTCCTCCATTGTCCCACTGTTGATGGCAGCTGATGAGGTCTTATAGTGCCAAGGCTTTCATTCCCTTGAGGTCAGGTCCCAAAACGGTATTTGGCCATGCCTCGCAGCTGGACTCAAAATAAGTCTGCCTTACAGGCAACCACACACACAAAGTGAACTATATTTAACCAGTTTAGTTTACAGCTGCATTAGTTCTAAACATGTGTCCATCTGCTCTCTTTATCCTACCATCCTTCATTCTGCTTGTGTGTGATTTCAAGCTCTTTTATATTTAGTTAAAAAACAAAAGTGTGCAGTTAAGGAAGGAACACTCCAAAATAAAGATCTATTATTGAAATAAATTTGCCTGTCCAATCAAAGGCAAATAGTTTAACAAAATTAAGACTGGGAATAAGAAACAATGGAGCAATATGCATTAAATATTTTGTTTTTCTCTTATTCTTTATTTCTTCTTGTCAATTATTTAATGTTTCTACTCGAAAACCATCACATTACCAAGTGGTCAACTCGTTAAGCACTTCATCATCAGGGCATCCCTGTGCCTTTAAGATTTAAGATTGTTTTTTTTTACTGTAGAAGGAGAATTTTAAATTCTATTCAGAATTTAGCCAATTAAGGAAGCAAAAACAGAAGAAATATGAACTCCATTTTAATAATAGTAAAGAATTACAATGGTCAAGCTTTAATGAAATGTAAATCCTTTATTGTCTCACAATGGGGAAATTTACTCTATGCATTTGCACCATCCCCTGGAAAAGAATCTAACCGCATACTTACATCCTTCTCAGAGCACAAGTGCACTGCTCTAACGACTAGGCCAACACCCTCTTTGTAAAAAGTAATATTTATATAGTGCTTTTTCAGGCCACGGGACTTCAAATTGGTTTACACTACAGTATATTCAGTTATTCACCTACTTGTGCATAAATTCACACGCTGATGGTGGCAAGCAACATTGTCCCCACAGTTCCCCTGGGGCAGACTGACAGAAGCAAGGCTTCGATTCAATCGGCACCTCTGGGCCCTCTGACCACCAACAACATGCAAGGCTAATGAAGTTTCTTGTCCAAGGACACAATGATAGCTGGGATCGAAGAAAATGCATGCAATTGATGGTATATCTGGCACTCTCCTTTAAGGAAGAGAAGATAAGTAAAGAGAACATAAAATAAAAGAAGTGAATAAAACCAAGCCAACGTAGTACAGAAATGAAAGGAACAAAACAGAACAGAAAATTCCAAGACCTCTACTTAGGTAGAGTGTGCATGTCATTATAGCATAATAAGCTGGTGCAGCCTCTGGGGTAAAACAATGGTGACCTCAACAAGGTTATTCATAATGTGGGCAAACAATGACCATAAAATTACTGCAAACATCTTGTGCAGCACAGTCCCACATTTGAAAAGTCCAATATTTATCTCATTATATCCCAATTTTTTTGTAGTGCACTTAATCTGAGAATCTCACACTACTTCTCATTTTATGACAAGTTTTCCCTACCATTTAAAAATGTTAAGGATAAATCAAGCATAAAAGAAAAACAAACAAAAAAAAAGCTATGCCCAAAATTGTGAGTTATAGGTCACTAACGTACATGTTTGTGACAAATTGACATCATAAAGATGTGACCTACAGTAAGAATTAAATTGCAGATACAGGTGATTACAGCTCTTGATAAGGAGACACACACATGCAATTTGTATCACTTGTTAAGAATAGGAACAAGAAATAATCAGGCTCATATCTGAAGCAGTTCAAGCCAAATTAAAAAAATCAGGGCTTACTATGATGACACTGGAAAGACTGAAGATCAGTGTCCTTGTTTTATAGTCATTCAGGGTGCAATGTGGATGATAACCTAATAAAAGAAATATGGTGTATTTATAGCATTATATTTGTCAAATTGTTTTTGACAAATATATATTTCATTAAAGTACATTATCACCAAATAAAGTTTAGCAAAAGCCAAATACATTGTAGCCAAGTGTAACCACTGATATCAGAATCAGAAATACTTTAATAATCCCAGAGGGAAATTACTTAATTTACTTACTGATATAGAGTGCTGCATAGTTTTGAAACTATCAGAACCAAAAAGGTGACCTAAAAAACCCCACAAAATCATGTTTTAGATGTATCATGGTAATCCTATTGAGAATCAATGAAGCCTTGGTCATTTATTCTTTTGATGATCAAAGCTTTAATCAAAAGGGTCAAATCACTTTTTTGTGTAAAAAAGTGCAGAATTTAGTATTGGTCACAATGTTTGGGTAGATCAGTATATTATTTAAATATACTATTTAAATATTTAAATTTAAATATACTATATATATTTATTTCTGCAGAAGTTGTATCCTTTTCTATAGACCTGTCTGACCTAATGATTTGAAATGATGAATGAATCATTTGTATTTTTTAAACAATACTTCATTTTTATTTGATTTTTAGCATTCTGTCCACAAAGATATTGTGATATCAAATATACACCGACCCTGAAGGATTCCAGAACGGAGCATTTTAAAATACATAAATTAATAAAGTAAATGACTATGGCAGCATTACAGTAGTACATTAAATATTGGTGCAATTGCTATATAATCATTGTTGTTCCTTACTATGGAGGAATATATTTTGAGGAATTAACTTTTTAGAAAAATCTATCTAGATCAGTATCACAGTGCCTTAGACACATTACATGAAGTAATTATTTTTTAAATGTATCTAACATTCGTATCCTATAAAAGCACTTATTATACTTTGGTTTCATATTCAAAGAAAACAGTGCTCATTCATAATTCAATGAGCACTGTTGTGCTCTTTTGCCAGACAATGCTGGTCTTTTGATATCTGTAGCGTGGAGAAATATTTTGAGGAACTCTTTATCTGTCGACAATATAATGTGGTCTTCAAGACCAAATTTAATCAAAATTTATTTTGAGGGGGCACGTGAGTGTGTGTGGAAATTATTACATTTTACTGTAGATCACTCTTTTAATTAAGAAACAATGCCACTAGTCTTGGCTGAAAAATTGTTTCCAGCATGCACATATGGTTATGACACAATGGGAAAATTACTATAATGCTGTAAGAGCACTTGTTTTTTGGTTAAAATGTAATAGAAAATCACTTAAGGATTCTCAAGGCCAAAACCATTTACCCTAAGCTATAGGGCAGCTTTCATACTTCAATCACTGCTTCAGTAAATGGGCAATCATCATACAATACCCACAGCATGCCGATGATCATTGCAGAGCTATTGTATTTCTGTTGGACACTGCAATCAGAACACTCTTGCTGAGGCCATTCAAAAGAGATAAAGCAGGACAGGCCGATAGATAATTTAGTAAATGAAGACATTGCTGGCAATGCAGTGTTGGTTGGGTAGGAAGTTCTTTCCTTTTTAAAAATTATCTTACTCATTAACACCTAGTTGAACTTGTATTTAGGGTCAAAGCTAACCAAGAAAATATACTGTACATACAGTATATATTTTTTCTCATTTCTTTATGTCACACCTCCAAATAAATGTTTTATATATTTTTTCCATTTTATTAGTCTTTGTTAATCATTTTACCCAACTTTTTCCCTTATATAAAATAAGATCATTATTTTTTCAGCACTTTGTTGCCACTCCATCTTTTCCTACTTCTGTTTGAAGATGTATAAATACATATGAACAAACCATAACTCTTTATGGCTTACAGTTAGTATATAATGCATAGTAATCTTATAACAATATTTTGATAACTGCGAAATATGGTTAGGCTATTGAAAATTACTATATATAAAGTATCACCTTAGCATTGACAAACTGATGCATGTCTGGAAGGAGAGGGTCTTAGGTCAAATAGGGCCATACTTTGACTGTGAATTGTTCTGTTCCATTTTTGGCTCTTTCAGGAATGTAAACAGAAAAGACAAAAAAAAAATAGTAAAGTGATAAAGTGACCAGTACCCAGTTTGATAAGTTAACATTAGGAATTGTAAAAGTGTAAATTGTCCGCTTTTAGTATTCTTATATTGCACTCATAAAGGCAAGGCAAGCTTATTAATACTGCCCTTTTCAGTGGAAAGACAATTTAAAGTGCTATATATCATAATATTCATAATATTGATCATAATATTCTTTTAGAAAGACTTGAATATTTTGTAGGAATTAAAGGAACAGCACTAGACTGGCTTTAATCTTATCTATCTGATCGATTTCAGTTTGTCCACGTTAATGACAAATCTTCCTCATGCTCAAGGATTACCTGTGGAGTACCACAGGTGATGCAGTTGTCACAGATAACTTCCTAGTTGCCAAGATCAATGAAGCCGCGAGTTTAGACTGGGAGAGACAGCAAGTTTTCAGGAAGATCAGTGAGGAACAAAGAATAAGAAAAATAAGAGAAGAACCACAATCACAACAGGAAGCAGAGATTGGTGCAGTGGATGGGAGTGAACACACTATCTCTGTATCTCCAAAGGTGAGGACACAATCTAGAATCAATCGCAGGAAATCAGAACTTCTTGACATCACAAATCAACTGAAAGTTTATATAGTGGAAATTATAGGAGTTATTCATGAGTCACAAAGATATTCTCCACAGAGCAATCTAAACTGAAAATGGGGCTGTAGGAACTGTCAAGAGTGCAATCAGGAAGGACAGTGTGCCCATTGTTTTAAATGTGGGCAGGGTGGTCACTCATCAAGAGGTTGTTAGGCCTAAATGAGACCCATGGTCCAAATTGAATAAGTAAATGTGTAAGCCAGTAGGGTAAAAGCACTCCCACCACCACTGCTTCCTAAATGTAACAAAGCATCCAGCAAAAAAAATATTATGAACTCATAACAGACAGCATCCATTATCTTAAAAACAAAGCAGCAGGAAAGTCGACAGTAGCAGTTACTGTAATGTCAATCTACTGTCACCAAGACAAATGCAAATACAAATATAAATAAACTGCTGAATCTAATCTGTAAGAAACACATGGCTTTTTTGCAGGTTTGATGGGTTACAGACAAGGGCAGTTTGGGAAACACGATCACAAGTCTACCATCTCCAGAAGTTTGTGATGACTCGGCCATTATAGGCTGTGTTTCTGAGGGGAACGAGCTGGAGTATCGATCAGTCATCATGAACTTTGTGGACTGGTGTGAGGAAAAACCACCTGTGTCTTAACACCAGTAAGACCAAGGAGATGGTGATCGACTTCAAGAGAAAATCCCCACCTCACTGTCCCCGTAAATATCCAGGGGCAGGACATAGAAACTGTGGAAGTTTCAAATACCTGGATGTTCACATCAATAATAAGCTTGTGCAATATCTAATGTGCAACTACAATTTACACGCTGTGCAGTAACCTGTTTTTTACATTTGATACCCAGTGCATTAGCTATATATATATATATATATATATATATATATATATATATATATATATATATATATATATATATATATATATATATATATATACTGTGTTCGGTATATATATATATACTGAACACTTTGAAAACACATCAGATCTCAATGGGGAAAAAATTCTGCTGGGTGATTTGTTAGGAACAAAAAGATGCCACATGATTTGATGGAAATAAAAATGTTTAACCTACAGAGGGCTGAATTCAAAGACACCCCAAAAATTAGAGTGAAAAAATTATGCGCCAGGCTAGTCCATTTTGGTGAAATTTCATTGCAGCAACTCTCGCCACATGAGGACAGGTATTGTTGTGCACCAGAAGGGAACCCAGGACCCAATGAACCAGCATTGGGTCTGACAATGGGTGCAAGGATTTCATTCTGATACCTAATGGCAGTCAGGGTGCCGTTGTCTAGCCTGTACAGGTCTGTGCGTCCCTCCATGGATATGCCTCGCCAGACCATCACTGAACCACCACCAAACCGGTCATGCTGAACGATGTTACAGGCAGCATAACGTTCTCCACGGCTCCTCCAGACCCTTTCACGTCTCTCACATGTACTCAGGGTGAACATGCTCTCATCTGTGAAAAGCACAGGGCGCCGGTGGCAGATTGCCAATTCCGGTGTTCTGTGGCAAATGCCAATCGAGCTCCACAGTGCCGAACAGTGAGCACAGGGCTCACTAGAGGACGTTGGGCCCTCAAGCCACCCTCGTGAAGTCTGTTTCTGATTGTTTGGTCAGAAAAATTCACAACAGTGGCCAGCTGGAGGTCATTTTGTAGGGCTCTGGAAATGCTCCTCCTTACACAAAGGAGCAGATACCAGTCCTGCTGATGGGTTGTAGACCTTCTATGGCCCTGTCCAGCTCTCCTGGAGTAACTGCCTGTCTCCAGGAATCTCCTCCATGCTCTTGAGATTGTGCTGGGAGACACAGCAAACCTTCTGGCAATGGCACATATTTATATGCCATCCTGGAGGAGTTTAACTGCCTGTGCAACCTCTGTAAGGTCCAGGTAGCGTCTCATGCTAACAGTAGTGACAGCGACCCTAGCCAAATGAAAAACTGGTGAAAAAGTCTGAAAAGATGAGGAGGGGAAAAAATATCAGTGGCCTCTACCTGTAAAACCATTCCTGTTTTGACGGTTGTCTAGTTTTTGTTGCTCTAGTGCACCTGTTTTTAAATTCATTAACACCAAAGCAGCTGAAACTGATTAAAAACCCCCTCTGCTACTTCCTGACCAAAGCAATATCCCAGAAGTTTAATTAATTTGATGCTATACTCTGATTACATAATTTTCCTTAATTTTTTTTTTTTTGAGTATTGTGAATACCCATCTATATAAATACCCATGTTAATACCCTATGCAAAAACCCTGTATAATATCCCTGCTAAATATATATGGGCCGCACTGAATATACTGTATATCCCCATGCACATTTTTCTCCTTTTGGCACCTTCTTTTCTTTTTGACTATTGAGCTGATGTAAGGAGTAAATTTCTCCACTATGAGATCAGTAAAGTCAATCAATCAATCAGGTCTGCCTAATAAGTGAACAGTAGTTGCAGCAGAATATTCCACATATGACAGCAACAGATTTTAGGCCTCAATACATTAGTGGGAAGGACAGTGACTCAAACCCCTATTCCATTCAGCGGAAGGATTGAAGTCAAGTTTGAGCTTGGTGCAGCTGATGAATCAATATTTGGGTTCAATATAATTGAGCACCTAGTAGACAGAGGCATAGACCCACCATGTGCAGTGACAGATGTGGTGAGTACTGCAGAAAAAAAAAAAAACTGAAGCTGTTTTTAAAAGTCATGAGGAATAGAGAGGATGGACTAAGTGAGGGCACAGCGATGGGGAGAGAGCTAATCAACCAACAAAATTGTTCAAAAATAACATTAGACAAGGTCTGCTCCCTGAACACCAAGATGCTTCCTGAACACCATTCCTCAACTGCGCTTACCAGAGGAGTGAAAATTTCAAGAGAATGTGACCCCGACAAGAGTTCTACCAATCACAAACTGTGCCTCCTGTTAGATTCTTTGACTCCCACAAATGAAACTGGGACAAACTAAACCAGGTAAAACTAAATATGATGCAGACACATGGGCAATGGATATCAGAGTGAGATATTTAACACCAAACACTTAAGAAGTCCTGCAACCAACAGAAAGTTTGACAGCTGAGCAGGGAGACGGAACAATAAAAGATGGTGATGCTGCATGGGATCCCCCAGTGCCCCTTGAACATGTTTTCCCATCCCGTTAATTACAAGTAAAGCAACTACTGAAAGAGATGAGCAATGTCTTTCCGCGGGATGAACAAGATGTATAAAGTATAAACTTGAAACTCCTCTCCTAAACTCAAAATCCATCTTAGTGACCCTACAGAACACCAGTACAACAGACTTACACATATCTACCAAATCCACTCCATAAAGCTGTCAAAGAATATTTAGATGACCGTTTGATCAGAGGATGAATACCTAAATCCAAACTCCCCTTATTCCAGCCCACTTGTATGTATAAGGAAAAAGGATGGTGGCCTCTGTCTTTGCTGTGATGACAGGGAATTAAACAGGAAGTCTATTACTGACCGTCATCCAATCCCACACATACAGGATATGCTCAACACCCTAAAAGGAAGTTCCTGGTTTTCAGTGCTTGAGCAAGGAAAAGCCTTTCACCAGGGCTTTCTAGAGGAGTCCAGCTGCCATCTGACAGCATTATTCACACTATGGGGAATTTTATGAATGGTTGAGGATCTCCTTCAGACTGTCATCCACTCGGATAGAGGGTTATATAATACATCCTGTAGACATCGCTCCCGTCCAAGCGTTAAAAGAGAGGAACCCACTGAAATCTGAAATGTTAGAAAATTATTGGGATTTATCTCCTATTATCAAAGCTACGTTCCATACTTTTTCAGGCATTGGTCCTGGAAAGCTGAGATTGTTTGGGGAGAACAAGTATAAAGTATATTGTTACACAAAGTAAACATGAAGACAACCCAGTATATGAGATAAAAACAGAAAATGGAAAGGACCAGACCTGTATCATGCACTGAAACCCTTGTGAACTCCTGCCAATGGAAGAATAGGATCTACCTTTACAAAGCAGAAGACAAAATGTTACCAAACAAGCACAAGAGCACAACTCAGATAATGGGAAAGACACACATCATTGGATTACACCAAAGGAGAGGAGACAAGAGGAGCAGTGAGGAGATTCAGAGGGGCCAGTAAACCTTGTAGAAGATGGAGAAGCAGATAATAGGGACTCAAGAGCTGAGGAGGAAAACTCCAACAAATCCACCACAAGGTAATGGATGCCCCTTGCGGACAAAATGGAGAGGATTTTCAGTCCCCTGAGTCTGCAGACAGTGACCTAGAAGATGCTGCTTCTTCTGTCCAGCTGAAAAAGTATATTTTAAGATTAATAAAACTAAAATTGTTGTTCACTTACAACAAGTTGGGATAGCCTTCACTGTCAAATTGAATATTTTAGTTTACTGTTGAGTGAACACAGGTTCACTATTTCTGTTAAGTTAAATGTTCACTTGTTTGTTAAAAACATCCATCCATCCATCCACTATCTGACATGCTTGTCCCGAGTGGGGTCGCGAGGGGTGCTGGTGCCTATCTCCAGCATTCAATGGGCGAGAGGCGAGGTACACCCTGGACAGGACGCCAGTCCATCGCAGGGCATTGTTAAAAACAGTTATTTATATTTTTTTTATGTCAGTAGTGAAAACTTGCTAAATGAGGTTTAAGCGCCAAAACAGTTAAGTTGTTGAAGTTATGGTAAGAAAACCACACATCATTATCATTTACAGTGTTAATCTAATGATGGAATTTTGTACTTTTGCAAATTGGATAAGATTATTGAACTTTGTCCCTCAGTGTTCATACTTTGGTTTGTTCATGGCAATAATAATATATACTGTAAGTTATTTGTTCCTTCATTAAGGTAGAAGAGGAGCAATTTATTCTGATGAAGCAAGGGATTCAATACAAATGCATGGTGGCACCTAACACTTCAAATATAATTTAACGCCACAACTTAGCTAAAAAAAACACATCCCACAGGACAGTGCTTTGAGTCATTAAGTAGAACAGTACTAACCTCTGTTGCAGTCTACCACAGGAAACCAATGTGCACTGAAGGAAGTTTGAAATATATCCGATTGCTATAAAAGATCATTCATCATCTAGCCCAAGTCACATTGTGGATTTTTATGTAAAATGTATACACTTGCTGACTGGACTGCTAGCTGATGCCGGTATTTTTCTGTATTTATTTATTCATATACTTTCATTTTTCATTCCCATATTCAAGCCAGCATCATAAATCTTTCTGTCCTCAGTCCCTTGAACTTGTTTCCATTACAATATTACTAAAATATGCAACATTATTTCAACAAGTTGTGTAAAACCTTTTTGTATATTATATTCAGAGATGTTGACAAAAGGGGAGAAAGTATTAGAATGAATTTATGTTTAGACTGCAGTACATTACAGGTGCTGGTCATAAAATTAGAATATCATGAAAAAGTTGATTGATTTCAGTAATTCCATTTAAAAAGTGAAACTTGTATATTATATTCATACATTACATACAAACTCATATATTTCAGATGTTTATTTTGTTTAATTTTGATGATTACAAATGACAACAAATGAAAATCTCAAATTCATCATATCAGAAAATTAGAATATTGTGAAAAGGTTCAAAATTGATGGCCCCTGGTGCCACACTCTAATCAGCTAATTAACTCAAACCACCTGCAAAAGCCTTTAAATGGTCTTTCAGTCTAGTTCTATAGGCTACACAATCATGGGGAAGACTGCTGACTTGACAGTTGTCCAAAAGACGACCATCGACACCTTGCACAAGGAGGGCAAGACACAAAAGGTCATCGCTAAAGAGGCTGGCTGTTCACAGAGCTCAGTGTCCAAGCACATTAATAGAGAGGCGAAGGGAAGGAAAAGATGTGGTCGAAAAAAGTGTACAAGCAAGAGAGATAACCGCACCCTGGAGAGGATTGTGAAACAAAACCCATTCAAAAATGTGGGGGAGATTCACAAAGAGTGGACTGCAGCTGGAGTGAGTGCTTCAAGAACCACCATGTTAGTTTGCGGCCACGGAGGAAGGAGGCTGGAGTCTGCAGTTGTCGAGCACTCGGTAGCTTTTATCTTTTCTTTTCAGTTTCATACATTACATTTCAGTTTTACAGCACCACATGTTTGTCAAAGCCAGAGGGAGACTCCCTTATCATCCCAACCACCTGGTTTTTTAAAGGCTGGGCTCCCATCCGAACTAATTAGAGGGGCGGAGTCATTTTCAGCTAGAAACAAACAAACATACTCTAAACTATACCTAAAAAGTGTCTATAAATTTACCATTAACTTAAACACAACCAAAACAAAACTAGAAACAAACAATCTGGAATCCAGTCAAAATAGAAATGCATTTCTCCCTCTCCAAAAATGGATTTTCCCAATGAGGCTGATTGGAAACACCAGGTCCTCGTCAGCGTTGCTCATGGGCGCGCTTCCACGGCAACACAGGACCAGGTGACCTCAAAGAGATGAGAAAGATGATTAAAACAAATCAAACCACCTCCCAAATAACCCAGAGTATACAAAGAACATGAAAAACAGCACCTCTTAGGGAGGGGGTAAATCCCTCACACTTCCCTTCCCTTCAGGAGACTCGCTGTGTCCACAGCGAGACAAAAAGTCTGCAACTTTGTTCTCTTTTCCTGGAATGTAACTTATCTTGAACCGGTAAGGTTGAAGAGACAGGAACCATCGTGTGATGCGACTGTTTGTGTCTTTCATGGCCTCCAACCATTTCAATGCACGATGGTCAGTCTCAAGGGTGAAATCTCGCCCCAGCAGGTAATATCTGAGAGAGTCGATCGTCCATTTGATAGCCAGACACTCCAGTTCCACCGCTGAATATCTGGTCTCTCGCGGAAACAACTTCCTACTAATGTAGGCGACTGGTTTCTTCTCCGCTCCTTCTCCCTGCAAAAGAACCCCACCAATTCCCCTGGCAGATGCATCAGTCTGTACTGTGAAGGGTAAAGAGAAGTTTGGGCTCTGGAGTACAGGTTCTTGACACAGTGCCTGCTTAAGATCCTGGAAGGCCCTCTCCTGTGCTTCTCCCCAAAACTGTCTTTGATGTCCCAGTGAGGTCAGAAAGAGGAGCTGCTCTAGCAGAAAAGTCCCTGATAAATCGACGATACCAACCGACCAGGCCCAAAAAGGACCTGACTTGTCTTCTGGTTGTTGGTCTCTCTGTCGCTTGGATTGCCTCCATCTTGTCTTTCACTGGCTTTATGACTCCTCCACCCAGGATGTGACCTAAATATTGGAGTTCCCTCTTGGCCAATGCACATTTCCTGGGATGAATAGTCAGGCCAGCCTGCTTGATGGCCTGTAGCACCCGACCCAGATGAATTAGGTGTTCTTGCCACGAGTTGCTGTAAATGACAATATCGTCAAGGTAAGCTGCAGTAAATGATTCCATACCTGACAGTACCTTATTCATCAGTCTTTGAAAAGTGGCGGGTGCTCCATGAAGTCCAAAAGGCATCTTTGTAAACTGCCATAATCCCTGCGGGGTCCTGAAGGCAGTGAGAGGCTTAGCAGCATCCGTTAGAGGGACCTGCCAATATCCCTTGCACAGATCTAAAGTACTTATATATTTAGCCTGGCCAACACATTCAATGAGGTCATCCAGCCTGGGTAATGGATAAGCATCAAAGTCTGATTGAGCATTTACCTTTCTAAAGTCAATGCAAAAACGGATACTCCCATCTTTCTTGATCACCAAAACCACCGGGTTGCTCCATTCGCTGGTGGATGGTTCAATCACGCCCAGCTTCAACATGACCTCAATTTCTTCCTTTAATACAGGAGACATCCTCTCTGGGATCCGATACATTCGTTGTCGAATGGGAACACCGGATTTCAGACGAATATCGTGTTCCACCAAGTTTGTTGAACCTGGATGTTCTTTGAAAAGATCTGAAGGAATAATGGCCTCCAACTCCTGTTGCTGGGTGAGAGAGAGATGAGAGAGATCAAGTGAAATAACAGAGTCTTTTACAGATGGCAGCTCACCCTCATCATCATCTTCCTCTTGCACTGCACGCACAAAACACTGCTGACTAAGGGGCGGAGCCCGGGATTTCCACTCCTTAAGCAGATTGATATGAAAGGTTTGCTTTGAATTCCTTCTCTCAGGCATCTCAATCTCATAGGTGGTAGCACTTAGCTTCTTCACAACAGTATATGGCCCCTGCCATTTTGCTAAAAGTTTATTGTCAGATGTTGGAAGTAGTAAAAGAACCTTCTGACCTGGTTTGAAGGATCTGCATCTGGCCGTTTTGTCATACCAGGTCTGTTGCTGCTGTTGAACCTTCTCCAGGTGCTTTCTGACGAGGTTGGTTGTCTCCTCCATCTTCTGTCTCATATTTAGAACGTAGTTGATGACATTGGTTGACTGATCCTTCTTGCCCACCCAGGACTCTTGAAGAACCTCCAGAGGGCCCCTCAGCTGCCTGCCATAAAGAAGTTCAAATGGCGAAAAGCCAGTGGAAGCTTGCGGAACTTCCCGATAAGCAAACAGAAGATAGGGTAGCCACCTATCCCAGTCTTTACCATTGACAGAGATAAACTTCTTCAACATACTCTTTAATGTCCGGTTGTACCTTTCTACCAACCCATCAGTCTGTGGGTGGTAGGGGGTGGTCCGAATACCCTTTATGCCCAATAATCTGTAGACCTGCTTAAGATTGTTTGACAAAAAGTTAGTACCCTGATCAGTAAGTACTTCTGATGGGATCCCCACCCTAGAGAACAACTGGAGTAAAGCATAGGCTATCTGTTTAGCTGTTATGTCCCTAAGGGGGAAAGCCTCTGGATAGCGAGTGCTATAATCGCACACCACCAGAATGAACCGATTTCCTGCTTGAGTCCGTTCCAGTGGTCCCACAACGTCCATACCTATTCTCCTGAAAGGAACATCAATAATAGGTAATGTCTGTAATGGGTACTTTGGGACATTCTTTCCCCCTGATAGCTGACACACTGTACATGATTGACAGTACTCTTTTACATGATTATAAAGACCTGGCCAATAAAACCTGGCATAAATCCTGTCATAGGTTTTTTTAAAACCCAGATGTCCAGCCCAGGGTACCCCATGACCCAAATTTAACACCTGTTCCCTTAGACTCTGTGGAACCACCAGTTTTTCACATCCTGTTTTTCCACCCTGAAGATAAAGCAACCCGTCTCTAAGGATATAATACCCCCCCACAGACTGTTTATCAATTTCTCCCGCAGTAATGGGGGTTGCTTGATCAAAAAGACCCTTCAGCGATTCATCAGACTGTTGTAATCTCTTGAAGTCAACTTGTGAACCCACAATGTCCCCATCAAGATCTGGCAATCCCAAAGATGTTTGTCTAACTGTGCCTGCCATTTTCTGAAGCCGCCTTTGTTGTTTGCTTTTCCTCACTTTAACCACCCTCTCAGAAGGAATATCAAAATTAAAGAAGGGCAGTTCTTGCAGGGAATTCAGTTTACCAGCAGTCTCAGTGTTCATCTGCTGGCCTGACTTCACAGTCTCTGGTAGAGGTTCTGAATCATCTCCCCCAGCTAATTGTTTAGCTTGTGCTTGTGATCGGGTTACAACATACACTGGCTTACAGGTCTGGATCAGATCTGGCAAGACTGGAATATCCTGACCCAAGATAACCTTATGGGGAAGACCTTCCACTACACCTACACTTAAGAGATAAGTTTGGTTTGCCACTTCTAGATAGATTGCAGCAGTAGGGTAAGTTTTATGATCACCATGCACACAGGAAATATCAAGACCTGGACCCTGTAGATAGCATTGATCTTTCAAAATAGAAGGGTGAACTAAGGTCTGTGCACTTCCTGTATCTAATAGAGCAATGGCCGACTTTCCATTTACTCTAACCTCCATAACTTGTTTTTTTCCCTGAAATTGGTCTTCTGCAGACAATGACCTTGGTACAGTGCAAAAATATGCTGATTTGGCTTTTCTCAATGGACATTCTGGTTTTATATGACCCTCTTGACCACAGAAATAGCAGACAACAGGTTTTATTTCCGATTTAGGCTTAGATGAAAACGTTTTCCCCCTTTGCTTCTCTACCCCTGCCATCTGACCTGGACCACCACCCAAACCAAACCCCACAGACTTACCCTGCATATAGCTGGACTTCTGTTGAGGGTTGTATCGGAAGGTTTTTGGTCCCCATCGTGCAGCTAGGAAGTTTTCAACAAGTTCTGCCGCTTCTTGTGCTGATGCTGGGCTCCTCTCTTTGACCCATACTCTGAGCTCCAGTGACAGAGAACTGTAGAACTGCTCCAGGATGAGGATCTCTCCAATCTCATCCTTTCTCCTGTTCTGTGGCTGTATCCACTTCAGGTAAAGATCTTTCAGACGATTGTAGAACTCTCGGGGGGTTTCATTCACACGGACATCTGGCTCTCTAAAACGTTGTCGGTACACTTCTTCATTAATTTCATACTTTGTCAAGATGGCTGCCTTTACTTCACCATAGTCACATGAATCCTCTGCAGCCATGGCCACATACGCTGCTCGGGCTCTGCCGGTGAGATGAGGTACCAACCTTACTGCCCAGTCCCTCTCAGGCCACTGGTATGCTGTTGCTAACCTTTCAAAGGTTGTCAGGTACTGTTCAATGTCCTCTCCTTCCTCAAACTTTGGAATATCAGATTGAGTCCAGGCTCTTTGTTTTGGCTCACCTCTAGATTTATGCCGAGAAGCCGGTTCTAAATCATCTTCCGAAGAGGGGCCTGAATGAAGACAAGCTTCCGTTTGATGCTTCTTCTCCAAGTCATCTCTCAGATTTTTAACTTCAGCCTGTATCTGATGCCATCTCCTTTCTTGCTTACACTCTTCTTTGTCCCATCTGTCAACAAAGTCACTCTGGAACTGAAGACACTTTTCCAGCATGGCAGAAATATTTTTCATGTCCACAGATGCTGCTTCATCACTGAACTGCGAAGTCTGCTGACCTGTAGCTCCATCCTGGTCTGCTTCCTCCACTGAATCCGATTCTGCAGCTTTGAGGCCTCTTGTCTGCGGCTTTGGACCCATAATCAACACCTATCTGAAATCAGCGTCGCATCCCACTTCTGACACCAAATGTTAGTTTGCGGCCACGGAGGAAGGAGGCTGGAGTCTGCAGTTGTCGAGCACTCGGTAGCTTTTATCTTTTCTTTTCAGTTTCATACATTACATTTCAGTTTTACAGCACCACATGTTTGTCAAAGCCAGAGGGAGACTCCCTTATCATCCCAACCACCTGGTTTTTTAAAGGCTGGGCTCCCATCCGAACTAATTAGAGGGGCGGAGTCATTTTCAGCTAGAAACAAACAAACATACTCTAAACTATACCTAAAAAGTGTCTATAAATTTACCATTAACTTAAACACAACCAAAACAAAACTAGAAACAAACAATCTGGAATCCAGTCAAAATAGAAATGCATTTCTCCCTCTCCAAAAATGGATTTTCCCAATGAGGCTGATTGGAAACACCAGGTCCTCGTCAGCGTTGCTCATGGGCGCGCTTCCACGGCAACACAGGACCAGGTGACCTCAAAGAGATGAGAAAGATGATTAAAACAAATCAAACCACCTCCCAAAACAATACATTCACCCAAATAACCCAGAGTATACAAAGAACATGAAAAACAGCACCTCTTAGGGAGGGGGTAAATCCCTCACACACCACACACAGACGTATGAAAGACATGGGTTTCTGCTGTCGCATTCCTTGTGTCAAGCCACTCTTGAACCACAGACAGCGTCAGAAGCGTCTTGCCTGGGCTAAAGAGAAACAGGACTGGACTGCTGGTGAGTGGTCCAAAGTCATGTTCTCTGATGAAAGTAAATTTTGCATTTCCTTTGGAAATCAAGGTCCCAGAGTCTGGAGGAAAAGAAGAGAGGCACTTCATCCACGTTGCTTGAAGTCCAGTGTAAAGTTTCCACAGTCAGTGATGGTTTGGGGTGCCATGTCATCTGCTGGTGTTGGTCCATTGTGTTTTCTGAGGTCCAGGGTCAACGCAGCCACATACCAGGAAGTTTTAGAGCACTTCATGCTTCCTGCAGCTGACCAACTTTTTGGAGATGCAGATTTCATTTTCCAACAGGACTTGGCACCTGCACACAGTGCCAAAGCTACCAGTACCTGGTTGAAGGACCATGGTATCCCTGTTCTTAATTGGCCAGCAAACTCTCCTGACCTTAACCCCATAGAAAATCTATGGGGTATTGTGAAGAAGAAGATGCAATACACCAGACCCAACAATTCAGAAGAGCTAAAAGCCACTATTAGAGCAACCTGGGCTATCATAACACCTGAGCAGTGCCACAGACTGATCGACTCCATGCCACGCCGCATTGCTGCAGTAATACAGGCCAAAGGAGGCCCAACTAAATACTGAGTGCTGTACATGCTCATACTTTTCATGTTCATACTTTTCAGTTGGCCAACATTTCTATAAATCCTTTGTTTTTATTGGTCTTCAGTAATATTCTAATTTTCTGATATGATGAATTTGAGATTTTCATTTGTTGTCATTTGTAATCATCAAAATTAAACAAAATAAACATCTGAAATATATGAGTTTGTATGTAATGTATGAATATAATATACAAGTTTCACTTTTTAAATGGAATTACTGAAATCAATCTACTTTTTCATGATATTCTAATTTTATGACCAGCACCTGTATACTCATCAGCAGAATTGTTGGTACCCCTTGTTTAATGAAAGAAAAACCCACAATGGTCACAAAAAGAACATGAATATGACAAAAGTAATAATTAATAAAAATCCTATTAAAATTAGAAGATGAAAATCAGACAATGGCATTCTTCAAAATAATGATTTTAAACTAGAAAAGCCCCCAGAGACTGCAGACCGCCAAGCAGCACATTTGTCTGAAGTTGTGACTTACTGCTCTAGCTAAAACTTGAATGTGATCTGGATCATTATGAAAATTTAAGGAGTTTCCTAAAAAATCTGTTTTTAAGTTTTCCGTTGATTCTTTAAACAAACTAACAACACTCCTTTTTCTTTTGTTTTTGTCTTCAGTATAATACCTCCAGACTTTTTTTAGTCCAAAGCTGGTGCTGTCAATAGTCAATGAAGCCGCCCTCTCGTTTAGGGGGAACTTCTTGTTTTGCCATATATCCCTATCTCACAATGTTAGGGAATCGTTTAATTCCTTTATCCAGATTCTGATCTGGATCATCACCGAAATGTAATGGATTTTTTATCATCCTGAGATGCATCTGGTAAAAATTTCATTAAAATCCTTCCATAAATTTTTAGTTACTTTGGAAACAGACAGACAAACCATCACCAATGAAATCATATCCTTTCTGGTGGGGTGAAACAAAACTGATACAACAGGAGCGGACAAAAATAATGGCATCTTAAACTTAATGTTTTGTTGTGCAAACAGCAGGTATTTTGGCCCACTCCTCATGAGCAAACTGCTGAAGGTAAAAGCTTGCCTTTTCCAAACATGTTTCACCTCCTTCCAAAGATGCTCTATAGGATTTAAGTAGGATTCCATACACCAACTGAAATTATTGGGTTAACAGTAAAAAAAAAAAACATCAGCTGACCCGCTAACAATCAGCATTTGCCTCCCTTCTCATTGGCAAAAAAAAAGCTGGGCCTGTTCACCTACTGGCAAGCAGTGATACCATAACACCGAGTTAGAGATAATAATGTCACCAGTGCAATAGAAATGAGGACACTAAACAAATGAGAGTAAATGGAAGGGAGCCAGGCCATACTAAGTGTGCTTTATTGTTTGGCTCTGTTATCCATTCGAATCCCTCTTTCCAGTCCTGCACCATATTTATCATGTGCAAGTTGTTTTGGCTTATTGGATCAGACGCAACTGGTGCAATGTTGTGATATATGTTTGTTTTGCTCAATGGTATCACGTAAATTAACGGGTCTATCCTGGTCAGATGTTCCAACTTTATGCAGGTCAGAGCCAGGTAGGTGATTTCTACCTGGATCACTTGAAAAGTCATTTGATGCAGGTCGACATGGATCGAAGCAGGACAGTGAGCCCTTAGGACTGCCTCTGTTAGTCGATTGTTAGCGGGTTTAAACAGCTCTTTTGTCCAGTTGGAAACGGGTTGGTGGTCACTTCAGAATGGACCAATGTTTTCCTCTTGGTCATTCTTCAGTGTTTTTAGCTGTGAGGTTCGGGTTATTGACCTGTTGCAAGACCCATGACATCTAACTGAGACCAAGTTTTCATACACTGGGCAGCCTATTTCTTTGTAGAGTCCCTTGGCAGCCTTGAGATTTACCCGTACCCTGCAGAGGTTAAAGACACTCTGTTCCAGATGGAGCATAGCAGCCCCAGAACATAATGGAGTCTCTATGTTTTATAGTAGGACAGTGATCTTTTCTTTCTACAGTATGTTTAAAAATAGAGCTAATGTGCCCTGGCAAATAGTTCAGTTTTTGTCTCTTCTATCCATAGGATGTTATCCAAGAAGATTTGTGGCTTCTCGACATGTAGTCGCAGAAATTCCAGTTTTTATAAGATTTGTTTTTATCAATAGTGTCCCGAGTTATTTCGAAATAAGTGCCCTTTGGCTCAAACAACCATATCAAGCTGCCTGGAGATCATCTTATAGCCTTTACTTTTAAAATACTTAACTATATTGTTTTCTTATTTCCTGATGTAGGTCAAGTGTAGTACACACTATGGGCCGGATTTATCAAGATCCAATTTTGCGTGCAGTAATTTGCGCTCGCAAACTGGAATTTTGCGCGAGGGGCTGAACCATGGTTTGCGGGTGATTTAACAAGAGTATTTGCGTAACTGGTGGCAGGTGCAAAACTGTTGGAGACGCCCTATTTAAATGATGGTTTTGCGCGTTTTGTGGTTTGCGGCAAAGTAGTTTGTAGTCTGTATAAACAAGTGCATTAGGAAATTTAAATCTTACAGTGACCCCCAACAAAAAAAAAAAAAAAAAAAAAAAAATAAGTAAATAAATATATATATATATATATATATATATATATATATATATATATATATATATATATATATATAAATTGGCAACCTTTATTCCCTAAGGTGGTATGTGCTGCAGTAAAAAAAACAAAAAAAAAACAGGTGTTTTGTATTGGCCTGTGACTGTGGATGAGATCCCCGCAGCATTTGGCACGTTGCTCCACAGGCGCAGGGGGAGAACCCCGACCCGGTCGGACAGCACTTCTTAAAAAACGAGATTGGGAGATCCCGGCTCTTGCTGCAACCGTACGCTGGAATGACCCAGATGCAAAAAAAGTGCAATGTTGCAAGAAGTTTTGTGATATCTGGTATTGCGTGGGTCCTCCTTGTGGCTGGCTCCAAATCCATTCTGAGTTCCCCCAACAGCTCCAAAATGGCAATGCTGGATAAACGATATGTTTTGATGATCGTTTCCTCGTTCATTGCAAAAATATTCACACGGAGTGAAAAAATGCGTTCTCTGCGTCTCCTTGCTTCATTTCGATGTCTCCTTCTTGCGACAATAACCGCTGCCATGTGTGCGCAATTACGCATACAGACCATTTGCATCTTCTTTTGAAACGTGTTAAATATAGAGTCAGATACCGTTAGCAAAATTGCGTTCAGGTTTGATAAATCACTTTGCGAGTGCTAAATTAATATATTTACATGTTCTCCTCCCACAAGACGCACTTTAGCGTGTAAACGCCCCATATTGCATATTCATTGCAGAAAAAGTACTAAATGGATAAGAGGCGCTATTTAGCACGTTTTAAAGACCAAATCCTTTTAGCACGCTGTTGATGGATGAGTTTGTACATTTTTTAGCGTGCGCAGTGAAATAGCTCACGTTTTAATACACGCAAACCTTTGATAGATCCGGCCCTTTGTCACCAACCAAAACAAAGACTTCGTATAGCCATATACTTAAAGGTCCACTGACTGATTTCAAGTTTCAAGAGACATGTGATGCCAATTAGGCGACACACCTTTGTTTAAAATGTCCCTTTGGTCACATTATTTTTAGTCTTTTCTAAGGTTACTACAATTTTTGCCAAGGCTTGTTTTATGAATTTATATTTTAAAATAACTCTGTTTAACCATGGTTGAAAAACAAATCTGACTTTGAATTGTTCATTTTTTATAGTTTTTTTTTTTTTATTCGTATTACTTTTGTCAGCTTTTAGTTATTTCTGTGATGATTGTGAGTTTTTTTCTTTTGCCAAACAAGGGGCACAAACAATTTGGCCCATGTGTGTAAAGGTTTCATGTACTGAAGTTTGCAATATTCTTGTTAGGAATATGTTTTCCCACTCAATAAAAACCCAGTATCTTTTACTATTTATTATGCAGCACAGTATATAGTTCAATCTTTGGCGCTAATGGTTTCCCAACTGAAGTGGCCACACTTGCAAATAACAATTTTGCTTGCACAAATGAGCTCAACTCCCTGATGAGGTGAAAAGTCTACCAGCCTTGACAGTGGTGAATGATTTCACACAGGCTCCATACGATATGATCTTCACACACTTACTAGCAGATGTAAACAGGCCCACTGTTGCTCCAGTCATAACAGAAAATATAAATGTCAGAACCATTCAATTTTCAGAACCATCAATAGGGAGATGCCAGGCATCAAGGGACTCTCTCAGGGCTGTTGTCAACTGATAAACATCAGATTTTGTATGCGGGTTCTAATGTAGAAAACTTAAAGTTTATCTACAAAAATTAAGATTAGAGCATGTTGCTGTTATATAAAGTATAGTAATAAGATATGACGTCTGTTGAATCCACTGCAAAAATAAGACCAGACAGGTTTTTTTTTTTTGTTTACTTAAGATTTGAGATGTAAGTTTGGACAAATTTTTTTTTCTTTGCCTAAGTGTATTTTTTATAGCAAATTGAAAAGGTAACAAAACCCCCTAAACTTGTTTTCATCTTAATTACTGATCTGACATCAGATAGTTAATAAGTAAATGCAGTCCACTTGTGAAAATGTTTCCCAGTATTTCAACATTTGAGTTGTCTATCTATCTATCTATCTATCTATCTATCTATCTATCTATCTATCTATCTATCTATCTATCTATCTATCTATCTATCTATCTATCTATCTATCTATCTATCTATCTATCTATCTATCTATCTATCTACATATGTATATGTGTGTGTAAGAATCTCAGTAAGGGTCGGGGTCGGTGCCGGTGCCTTCGCTACGATGCCGGTTCCTGGGCGGTGTTTCTTTCCTATGCCGGTTCTGTGATATCGGTTCGGGGGGGGGGAGCTGCGCGGCATGGTGGGGTGCGGGTCTTGGGTCCTGTTTTGGGCTCCGGTTTTTCCGCTCGCACTTCTCCTCTTGCCTATTTATTTTAATTGTAATTATTAATTTATTAATTTATTTACCTATTTATTTTATTTAAAATTTTTTTTTTTTTTTTTTTTTATTTTATTTTTTTTTTCTCTTCCTCTGTGAGGGGGAGCGGTTGCGGGCGGGTCGGTGTCTATTGTCCGCTGTCGCATTGTGGGGGCTCCTTTTTTTTTTTTTTTTTTTTTTTTTTTTTTTTAGGGAGGTTTGGCATGTCAGCCGGTCTGGGCGGGCTGGCTGCGCTGGCTGGGTATTCGGGTGGGTTTTCCCTCCTGGAGGCATGGCGGGGCTGCTCTGTTCCCGATCAGCGGGGGGCTGCGGGGCGGGTGGGGGCCTGGAGTGGCTATGGCCGGCGCGTGTTGGGGGGCCGGGGCGGCGGAGCTGCTCTGGCCGCGTGTCAGGGCCTGGTGCGGGCGGCGGGGGGGGGGCGGCGGACGTGGCTGAGCTGCTTTGGCTTCGTCCGGTGGGGGGGCGGCGTGGTTCGCTCCGCTCTGGCTTTGTGCTGCCCCTCGGGCTGCTGGGGGGGGTGGTTGCGCTGGCTGCGGTCTGCTCTTCTTGCGGTTTTGCGCCGGGCGGCTTTTCTGCTCTCGGGCTGATTCTGTGCGCGGTGTGTTTCGTTGCGCGCTGTTGGCATCGGTCTTGGTGGGGTGGGGCTGCGCTTTTGGCCGGGGGGGCGTTTTGGGGGGTCCCGCGGCGCTCGCGGCCGGTTCGCGGTGGATGCGCGTGGGCCCCGGCCGGGGGCGGGGCCGCCTGAGTGTTTTTCCTGGGTGGTGCGGTCGCGGTGGGTGTTGCGGCCGGTCGCCGGGGCTTGGTGCCGGGGGGCGGGGCGTGTTTCGGTGCTCTGTGGGGCTGGGGCGTTTCGGTCGGCGCCGTGGGGGGGCTGGTGTTCGGTGCCCGGCCCTACTTCGGGGTGGCCGGCTGCCGGCGGGGCCCGCTGACTCGTCCCCGCAGCTCCCCGGGGCGCCGGCATGGCGGTGGCTGGGGGGCTTCTTCATGGCTGTCTCTCCTCCTGCCTTGGTGGGGGTCTGATTTCCAGGGCTGGCCCCGCCTTGGTGCCTTCGCTTCTGGGGTCCCTTTGGGCGCCTGGGGCTTTGGGTCTCCCGGCGCTGGACTCAGTGCTCTGGGGGGTGTGCATCTCCGGCTCTCCACAACCACTATTGAGCATTTTTCTATGGTTAAAACTTTACATGCACAAGTTCACCCTCACAAACAACTACAGGTGCTAGGCTTCAGGTACTTAGAGATTCACTTCCAAACAGAAACGCCACATTCATATCTTCAGGTAACACAGAGTACATGTCAGACTTAATAATATTACTTTAGCGATAGTTTCAAGGTGTTTGCTTTATTGTATATCTCGTACCGTGTCTTTTGGTTGTGCTGTTCTTTTTTTTTTCATCTCATTACAGGTGATGAAGCAGACTGAAAATGTTTTGTCATTGTCTCCTTCCTATCTCCTCTTTCTTTCATCTTTTGTCCTTTTTTTTTCTTTTTCTTTTTCCTTCTTCTTCTTCTGTTTTTCTGCTCTACTTACATTGCAGTGTCCATATGAACTGTAAAACTCCCTGCATAATTATAATAAAGCAATTTATATACATGAAACAAGTGGAGCAGTATGGCAATTGCGATACCGCTACACTTGTGAAAGTAAAATCTGTTGGGCTCCTTTTGGCATCAAGACAATTATTCTTATTGCCACCTTGCCAGACAGGACACTGTAAAAAAAAAAAAAAAAAAAAAAAAAAGAATCAGTAAGAAAATTTTGTAGTATATATAAGTATATACTTGTACTGTATATATGCAGCGAGAAGGTTCCAGGTTTGATTTCTGCATGGAGTTTGCATGTTCTTCCTGTGCATGTGTGGGTTCTCTCCGGGTACTCAAACTTCTTCCTAAAGTCCAAAAACATGACTGTTAGGCAAATTGGCTTCTTTAAATTTTCTTTAGGTGTGAGTGTGTGAATGGTTGTTTGTCCTGTTTGTCTAGGTGTTACCCTATGATAGACTTGTGACCTGTCCAGGGTGTACCCCACCTTTCGCCCGTTGACAGCTGGAGATAGGCACCCCTCACGATCCCAGTTGGGATAAGTGTGAAGAAAAATTAATGGATGCATATATATATATATATATATATATATATATATATATATATATATATATATATATATATATATATATATATATATATATATATAAAAATATATATATATATACTTTGACCAGTCCTCGCGAGTTATTCTGTCAATGGCTACATTTAGAGATGTGTGCCTTTAGTCATGTGGGGAGAAAGAAAAAAACTTCTAAATTAAATTTCAATGTTAGTATTCAAGGCTGTAGCCCTAATTCAAAGCTGTGAAAAGTTTGTAAGAAGTTTAACCATTATTTGATTTTACAACTATTTGTTATCGTTCTAACTGATTTTCAAAAGTTCCAAACTAATTTAAACCTACAAAGTGTCAAGTTTGTACCTCATCAGTTTTATGTCTTTATATCCCATATTTCTTTAGAGTTGCTTGTTTAGAGTTGTGTTGCTTTTTAAAAATGATTCTTACCAATGACAATTTGTTAGAGAGTTTAGTTTAGTTCTAGGTTTCTTGATTATACAAGCCTGGCAATGCCTTGTGAAAGTTGTCACTAAATAATTGGTTATTTCAAGATACATTTTAAAAAAGGGACAAACTTCTTTGGACTTATTTGTTTTGAAATTACATTTTACATTTGAAAAAGTTATTTAGGTCTAAAAATACAGTTTTAGAAATGATGTAAATCATTTAACAAGCAAAAAAAAACAAAAAACAAAAACAAAACAAAAACAAATGGCATGCACTTTTTCACCAGCTATAAACCTGGTAAAGTCCTTCTACTATTATGCAACACAATCATTTGTTATCTGTGGATTTTAATTTCGCAAATTCTAATTACATAAGTGAAGAAGGATGTGATTCCTAATTTGCACATACTTTCATGATAGGCTCATTAAAGAACTAGTTTATTTAAGTAGCTAAATATTTATACATAAAAAATAGGGATACTACCAAATATTGATCAATTTACATATTTTGCCAATCAGTAAAATTTGTAAATAAAATTAATATATCTTACAGAGTAAAAAAAAAAACAACTTTCAGCAATTATTTTGTCTCAGTGCTTGCATTACAAGAAATAAGGTAAGTGAATTATAAAAATTACAAGATATGAAAACAAGGGTTTCCTGAATTGAGTAATGGGGAGTCTGAAAACATAAATAAGCAATAACTAATCTGTGAGTTTTTATTAAAGTTTATTCAGGCATTTCTCCTTTTATCATTGTTTTATATCTGCTTTTGACACTAATAAGATTATTTTCAGGTTACTGTAAGAGATTAATACTTCACAAAACACATTATTAAATGTAGTGCATGCTGTTGTCATCTGATCTGATGGAACAAATGTTAAACGGTCATTTTTTTGAGCATATTTTTATTTATTTGGGTTAAGTTTGCAGATTGGGAAAAAGCTAAAGCGGTTTTCTCCATTGTGCTTTTCTCACATAAAAAAATCAGGTGAAGCCCATAGTGCTGTGACAATGCATTGTTATAGCCTGACAGGTTCTCCAGCTAATTAAAACCTCTGACTCATTCTGTTCCCTGATCACTCCTTACAAATTCTCTTGAGTGGCTTCAGTAAGCACGCACAGGCTTAAGTGAATGTTTACCTCCCCTAATGACTATCTGTCTCAACACTGAGCAAATGGAAGTGCTTTGGTCCTTCGCATAACTCACTGGGGCTACAAAGACTCACAGTTGACTCCCCAGAAGAAAGTTTTTGGCTCAGCTTTATGACTACAAAGGCCCATTTACAGGTTGTCATGACTGTTGATAAGAGTAATAATTGCCGAACATCATTGCAATTTGCTAATGCACTAACACAAAGAAAGATGTCCTCACTTCTTCTCCGCTGGAAGATGTATATCACTGAAAAGGAGAAAAAAAACATACCAAAATGAATGTAGGAATATCAATAATTCCATGTGAGAATCTAAGATTAAAGTTTGTAAATTTATTTTTGTACGCCCCCATACACCTTTGAGTTAATGAGTTCTTAGAAAATCAATGGTTGTTGATAAACTTCCCTAATTTGCACTCTGATTATGTACCCATATTCCATTTTCGTCTCTTTTACATTTAGTTTTGCTTTCACAAAAAACAGAACAACACGTTTACATTTACAGTAAAACCTCATTTAGGGCATTTAGGGTTTGAAATATTTTACTCTACTTAATGTTTTTTCAAGGTGAAAGGATATAGGTACAGTATGGGTAACTTTTAAATGATTTACTTTCATCAAGCTGCACATTAATTATCAAATTCTCAACCCTAACCCTGACTTTTAGTAACACGGTAACATACTTCTAATTGTATGAGCGGCTTTATAAATATTTCAACATGTGTTTGATCATTTCTCTTTGTTGCTGAATTCAAAGTATTTACAGTAACAGTGCAAGGCCTTCTTCCCATAAGCCTCATTTACTAAATCTGCATCAGCAATTTTAATATTATGCAAGAAAAACCATGGATGGATGGATGAATGCTAAAACAAAAACAAACAGACATAAACTTTCTTATTTAAAGTTATGGTTACTCATCAAAAAACAGGTCCAGTGTTCCCTTCTATTTTTTTTTACTAATTCCTAACCTCGTAGTACATGTATGACCTCTGAGATAGAGACGTTTTGTCATAACAATACTGTATGTTGAATTCAGTTCAATTCTGTTTATTTCCATAGTGCCAATTCACAACACACATCATCTCAAGGAATTTTACAGAGACAATTCAATCAGTTCGCATAGTCAGGGTGGTTTTTATATAATTTAATTAATGTTTCTTTCACTCTAGTATTTACCTTGGGGTTTTTTTTTGTATGTTTTAATTGTGTGTATGCAGGTCTGTAAGGACTTAATTATGCTTCCTAGTGGAGTTCACAGATTTGCTGCTGCATCCTCCATCTCACAGACTTAAAAATAAAACTCCTCTCCAGTATTTTTAAATCCAAAGCCCTGCTGGAAAAGTTATGTTCAAACAGAGTTGATTCCGCCTTTGTGATATTTGGATACTAGGGCTTTAAAAGAGCACAGGACCATTCCTGATTGCAGTTCACAGCTCAGCTGCTATGACCTGCACATTTTGCACACCTTCCTAGAGCCTTAATGAGCAGTTTTCTGTGACATTGTCTTTGATCTCTCTCCCTCTTTGCACTTGGTTTATATCCACACAGGCCAGACAGACAGCCTTATGTTGCATCAATTGGCAATCAATTCTCCAGCCCTGCCCGTCTCTGCCTGAAAAAAGAAATAAGCGACGACACTTAGTACACACTCCGGTCTTCATATAAGAAATCACATTCTTTTCTTATGCACTGGCACTCTCAAACAGATGAATGATTTCAAAATTGTAAATAGAAGGGTTTACTTCCCATCTTCTCATATGGATTTTGGTCCTCAATAAGCCACTGCACACATTTCATTTAAAAATTTGAGACAAAATTGAAATTAGGCAAATAAATAATAGGTTTTTTGTTTGGAGACTAAAAAACTGATCAAGTGCAGGTGCAATGTAAAAACAGGGAGGAAAAAAATTCCCTTTATTCAGAAAGAACACGATATACCACAAACTGTCTGTTCCTATTAGGAAGTTGTCCTTCACAAGTCCTCATTGCTGCAAGGCAGGGTCAGAGGAAAAAGGCACCCAATCCCTGGACATGATGATGAAACCATGACAAATCAACTCATTCTTTCACTTCAGATTTTGCAAGTCTCTGCGCCATGGGATTTCAGCCTCTCTTTGAGAATAGGAGCTGGAGAATCTGGAGACTCAATAGTGTTCATTTTCTCTAATCCAATCCCTGTATAAAACCTCCCTTTGAACGTCTGCGGAGAAGCTGAAAGGCACCACATATTCTTCCCTCAGTTCGTCCGCTCTCTGATCCAAGCTCGGTGTCCGACGCACAGGCGCTCGAATAGAGCAGATCTAATTAAGTTTGCTGATGGTGAAAGTGATGATTACTGTGGAGCACACAGAGAGGAGGGAGGACCAGGGCAAAAAAAAAGATAACGAGTATGTAGGGTGGGGTGTGTGGGGGATGTACTGTGGTCATCCTTTCTGATTCTTCTCGTGAAATGAAGCTTATCGCCTTTATTAATGACGTTATAACTTCCGCCGGATTCATATATGAGATAACATAAGATTTTACAACCAGCACTTTATAGACTCCTCTTTTCACTGTTTAATAAATCATTTTTTTTTTACTACAATAACCAAATCTTTCCTTGTATCTACACCATTTTAAAATAGGTTTTCAATTCAGGGCTTGAAGTATAAAGTATGTGAAATGTTCAAATTTGCTTTTCTCATTTTCGTTTTAATCCAGGTAGACGCACATATATTTCCCTCCTGTATCCTGTTAGTATTAATACCGAGTGCAGGTGTTCTCCATCCTTTCTAAAACCAAGCGCCCACTCTCACTATCAACTGACCATCCAGTCTGCCACCTTTCACCATCCACTGAACGCCTCCTACTCTCACTTCCTCCGGTTGCGTCCTAGCCAACCGGGAGTATTCTAGCCGCTGGAATACATTAAATTGCATGTTGTAGGAGGGAGGAAGAGCGCGCCCTGAATGCCATTCACACATCCCACTAGCTGGGGAGCGCAGTCACCGTCAGGATCGTCAGCAGCTCTAAGTGCGCTCTGCGTGCGCCCTGAGCGCACTGGCAATATGAGTTAGAGGACGGCTGCTTGCCACACGTCGGTGGACTCTGCTTGGCGTTAAAATAAGTAGTTCACGCGGAAAAAGATGAGTGTCTACAGATGCGCTGCGACTCACTTGGAGAATACTTAGAGAAACCTTCCTGCTGAGCATCTTCGGAGTTCTCCGCTGGAAAAAAAACAACAAAAAAACCCCGCTTTTTCTTTAAGCAAGGGGTGATTTAATCATCTGTTCCGTTCACGTTGCACACTCCTTTTGCGCGCAGCCTCTCTAAAAACACCTCCGATGCCCTTCGTTGTAGTCGCTAAACCGACCAGAACTTTGCCGTCCTATGACTGGATTTTATGGATATTTTTTTCCGACCTGTCACGGACCCAAATACTTGCCCAATAAGGTAAGGGCACAATAATTAAAATATAAAAAGTGATTCTAGATGTGGATTATAGTTCCAGTTGAAATCGGTTATTTGCCAAGTATTTATTTTTGTAGCCTCTGTATCCTAAGCAAAATTCCAATTATACACCTAATTATTTACTACCTTTCTGCTACCTCTACTACTTGTAATCTCTTATTTCCGTCCTTTCATACTTCACACAGGACTTATTAGGATTGCAAGAAGAATGAAGAGTCACCGGGGCCGGGGGAAGCACCATGAGTGGCCCGTGCACCGCCACTAGATTGACGGCCCTCATGTTTTTATGGAAGTGGTTGACATTAAGCCTGCTCGTGAGCTGGGTGTCAGTGGGGGCCAGTGCCGCGGACTCCACCGGCGCTGGTTTCAGCGGCTCAAATGGACCCCTGGGCTGGCTGCTCTCCGAGAAGGGTCCCTTTCACAACTCACATGGGTTTGTTGATTTCACAGAGCGCTACCAGCAAGGATTCACCACCAAATACAAAATATACAGGTGAGAAGGCGAGTAATATGAACTATAATTATTTAAAAGAAAAAAATTAAACTGTGAAATCTAATTCTGAAGTCAGGAAGGAACAAATATATAAAGGGACTGCAGTTGCTTTGGCTCATTTTTGCAGCTTTGCCCTAGGAAGAAAAAAAAAGGTATGTTCAAAAAATCAGGCTAGAAATCACATAAGACTTTCCTTTTCACCACAAAGGATGCAGATTTAGTAGGTGGCAAACAGAGGGATGAGGGACTGAGAAGATTACCCCGTGGAGTTTTGCATACAAATGACAGCTCTGCGTGCATTCTGCACAGATCTAAGCTTCTTTTGGTGTGCTTATGCACCTCCTCTTTTTTAGTAGGTAGCAGATACATGGATGGAGTATGATACAAACTCTAAATGGTGCATATCAGTGGAAACTCAAAGTGGAGATACCACAGGAGGGCATGAGCAAAGCAGTGGGATGTTACAGATATCTGACTGAGCCTGTTGATGTGTGACAGTGGGTAGATCAAGTGGCTTTAGAAGTGTGTGGTGGTTATGTGTGAAGACACAGTGGGGTGTAGTTTGAAAGCTTTATTCCTTGTATTAGGGCATTTTTTGGTTTAGACCAGAGCAAGGGTAAGCACAAAACATAGCTTATTCAAGTGTTAACATAGAAGATATGAAATATTATACAGTTAACTATTTTGATTAAGTAAATTATGCTAAACAGTTTTCAAAAATAGTGCATTTTATACATAAAATATCAAATGTAGATTAATGTAATGGGCATAAAAAATAGATACTTTACAATCTTAGGCCTTGCCTAACCTCTGTTATTATTTTACTGTAAAGGATAGTTTATGGCTTATGGCTTTGTCTTTATGTATAATATTAAAACTACCCCCGAAACACCAGATGTCATTTAGACATTGGTTTTTAGGCTAAATGCGATCAGTCCGTCAACGTATTGATTTAGTCCAGAAATAATTGTTGAAATTGGGCTGTGTTTTTTCAGTCTGATTATGTCTGCCTTTAGTCCAAATATAGATGTTAAAAAGATGTTACAAACCTAGTTTTCAACGCTTGAAATGATCTGAAAATTACAGCTTTTAACTTTGACTTTTCAACCAAATATAGACCATGTTTGGACGTAACCCTTTTCAACCAAATTTGCTCATTGGGGGCTTTTTTTTCCTTGGTTGATGCTATTTGGTGATTAGCAGTTCAGATATTTGAAAAAAAATATTATTCTAATGAATAAATAATGGAAAACTAACAACACCCACTATTGTTGGTTTATAACCACATGAAATAACAGTATTATCCTTTGGTCCTTTTTTATATGTACGTTTCATATAATCAGGTCAGGGTTAAGGACTATGATTATCTTGAAATCTTTTCTTCTTGTAGGAATTTGAATTTCTACCGCTTTTGAAAAACCTCCACAACAGTTTCTCTTTTGCATGCTTTAGGTATTAGAAAAGAAATGGAAACCAGAGATCACGGTGCAGAGAAAACCTGAAAATTAGTATTGCACAGTAAAAAGCCTTGACTGTGTAAATGTTCTTATACTTCTGCTTGTTTAAATAATGTTATAACAATGGTTTTGTTTCCTTCATGTAAAGAAACAAAGACATAACAAGCATTTTTAACATCAACACTAAAACTCTGAGTGATTAAGTCCTTTTAGGCTGGTTGTTCAATAAATATCTGTTTCAGCGAGTGTGACCTACACATACTGCTTACGGCAAAAACCAAAAAATGTGTTGGCGTTTGCATATTTATTTTTGGGGGGGGAGGGGAGTGCTAAAACATTTAATTAAGAAATCACTATACCATTGCAATTATTTTTTCGTGTATGTGTGTCCGATCAATGGTAACAAATTCCTCTGACCACATGAAACTTCGCTCCCTGCAAAATGCTTGTCATTTAGAGTTAGCCCAAACCACATGATTGTTTTTTTATTATACTACAGTTTCAGTGTGTCATTTACCCACAACCAATTTTCATCAGTGGTTGCTGTGCTGGTTGATTGAGCGTTACTTACTTGGTATACTGAGAGTGTTTGTACTTGTGGCTGGAAATGCAAGGTAAGTCTTTTGATGATCTGTGATGAGGGTGTCGGCCACTGTACAGTAGGAGGACCACTGCCAACTGAACAGAGGTTTGACTGACACTGGCATTTAGCAGCTGACAGGGCAACAATGCCATGAAAAGAAAGGGAATGTTGCTCCGTTTGCTTCCCTACATCCATCATTTCCTCCCTTCTTCCGTCTCTGTGGGTGTCCTCTTTTAATTTTTTTGAATAACTTAATAGCTTGTTTACTTCTCACTACATTCTTATTTTAAACCTTTTTATAGACATGAAAGCTGACACATATTAACATATATTAGTTAAATTGATGCACAAGAGTAACTGATTTACATAACAGAATTTATTCTGGTTTGGAAAGCCAAGCTTAAAACCTTCCTAAATATGCTGTATTGCTTTTATTGATCTCCACCTTTAACACAATTATCTATCAGAAAACATTCAAGGACGTTGATAAATAAACGGAGAACATTTTCTTTATTATTGGTGTATTGAAGCAAAATACTCAAGATTTTAGGTAGAAAAGGCAATGTTGGAAAACTAATTTATTTTGCTCTGGGCCTGTACAGGACAGCAATTGCTAGTGCTGTTGCCTTACAGCAAGAAGGCCTTGGCTTAGAATTCCAACAAGGAGTAAAGCATAGGGTGAATTTTCTCCTGCCACTGTCCAATAGTCTGTATTTTAGGTTGACTGGCTGAGCTAAATTGCCATTGGGTGTGCATGCTTTTCCTGTGGGCCTCTGTGTTGTGCTGTGATAGTCTGTCTTGGGTGTACGCTGCATCCTGGCCAATGTGACAAATGGAGATGGACAAGAATCCTACTCTGATCCTGCAAGGTCTTAACTGGTTGTAGCAGGAAGACAAATGGTATTGATCTTCACTAATATTGTGCGTATACATTTTTCAAGCAAAGTTAATTTCATGGCTATACAGTTAAACTTCTGAATCTAAACCTGACTTTATTTAGAACTTCAGAGCATATGAAATATTCTGAATTGAGATGCATATTTTATCTGTTAGAACAGTACTGAGAACAGTACTGACACATACAAAGCATCAATCAGAAAAAAAAAAAAGATTTTTAACCCAGGTTAAAAGAAGGTTGATTAAATAAATAAATAAAAACAAGGCTGTCATTGGTGGACGCATTGTATATACTGTATATATATCCCATGCACCTTTTTATTCCTTAGTAACTGATGTAACGAGTACATTTCTCCACCGTGAAAATAAAGTCCTTCAATCAATTAACAGAAAATAAACAATAAATTCTAGCCTCTTCTCCATTATTTCCATGTCTTTTCGCATTTTCTCTCTCTGTTTTCCTCCACTCCTTTCTTCTCCCACCTTTCATCTTTCGCCAAATGATTTCAAACCAATTTTTCTCTGCCACTCATAAATATTCTCCAGAGCTGTGTTGGCCTTTAGAGTCAGGCGGCAGGGAAGTTGTAGTTGTACTCGAGTGTTATAGAGAGAACTAGAGGAGTGGGGAGAGTATATCCCCACCTGCTGATCAGTTATTTTATCAGAAGAGTCCCAAGAAAGTTATTATCGTATTAATAAAATTTTTCAAACAAATTCTAGATCTTCTAGGGCTTGTACTCAGGGGAGGAATGATGACATTTTGACTTTTACATTAACACTTGGTCGTTTTGCGGCATAGCATTAAGTGCAGATTTAAAAAGCTTGCAAATTTTTGGCTTTCAGTTGCAGCCTGCAATATAAAACAATACAAATCTAATTGGAGGATTGTTTTTTTTTTTTATTAATTATTCTTTTGAAGGTCTGATTAGGTTAAATATTGGTTCATGTAGATAGATAATTTAGTTTAATCATGGAAAAAAAAAGTGTAGACACACTTATCAGTCTTTCTTTCTCTGGGATTGCAAAAAAATCCACCTGAATGTCAAGGATAATAGGTTTAAAAAAAAAAAAAATTCTTCCATTCTTCTTTTTCTCTGAACTGCAAGTTACAATCCTCTACACTGCTTTGTCACTTTTATTTTCTATTAAAAGCCGCCGACAGGCTCTAGGTATTCTTGTCAAGCAGAAGCATGTTGCTACATTGTATAAAACAAATAAAAAACAATATCCCAACATTTAAAGCCGTTCTTGCAAATTTCTAATTGATCATATTTTCTGTATTGACAGACACATTAGGCTGAACTGGATACATTTTCTTGAACCTGAAGTTAATTGAACAGAAAACTAGGCGTTTAGCAAAAGAAAGATGTGTTTGATTTAATAATATAGAAGCTTATGAAATCATCTCCGCTCGTGGGAAGTTCTTGTCCTATAATATTTTGGGTGCACTGAAGCCATATCGGGACAAAGTAGCATATTAGTCATAATGTCAGCACCTCCTTTCTTCTTTTTCATGCGCCATAACTTTTACATCACGCCTCATCTCCTTTGTTTTCTCCTTTCGTCTTCCCTGTTAGCCCACTGGCGTTCACATTGACTTCATTTGATGTAAGGAGACGTCTCTTGTAATTATGGTCTGATTAGTGTTTCAATTATATACAGGCATGTTTGTGGAGAGGTTGGGCTGCCGAGGCATGATTTCAGAACACCTGTCATTTTGCGTTGCCTGGTGTACTTTATCTATCTTGTGTTTATTACTTTGTCATTGAATTGTGAATGCTTTCGATGAGAAAGCACATTTAAAACAGATTACAAATGACCAAACAGCTGCAATGAAAAAGCAATGAAGAGAACAGAGAGGAGAGAGGTATACTGGAGAGAAGCGATTAAGGAAGGCAATACCATAATGCACTGCAATGCAGCTTAAAAAAACATTTACAGTATAGATCCGCATGAATTCATATTTCATATTTAGGCTTGAAAGATAAAATATTAGTCTTAAATTATGTGTAATCAACATAACGCATGATACTTTGTACATTTACATGTTTAATTTTGCTGTGTTATATGAGATACTTATGCTGAAAGCTTTAACACAACTCTTAAAAGTACCTTATAAAGACTGGGGAGTGCATCACAAGACATTTTTGTACTTGGTGCAGCAACACTGTAAAGACCCTTTTGGCTGCTATCTCAGAGACTAGTCACAATAATGCTATAACAACTACTGTGTAGTAAACGGTCTTTATTTAACACAGTTGGCATTTTAAATGAAGTTAAAATACATCTCAAGGTAAACAGCTTTGCGTCTAATCTAAAAGACTGAACACGCTTACATTTGCCTGTGACAATAATGAATACGGAGACTTACTTAATGCATATCAAATAAATGTGTCAACATTGATTTTATGAATTAATTAGTTACATTAGACTAAAAGTTTCTAAAGCTGCATTTTCTCACTTCTGTCATTTGTCAAGCACACATAAAAGTGCTAAAACATGTAATCGAATTAATCATGATTAATTGATTGTTAAACTAATTGCCAACTAATTATGAATTGAATAATCATCAGCTGGAGTACCCTCTAGAATATTCTGTTTGCTAGTGCAACCCACAGAGGAGCAGGTAAGCTAAAACTGTGAAAAAATAAATAAATAATACATTAAGCTCTAAAGATAAAACAGCATTTTTTCTGTAAAATATGCTCTATATGCCAAACTCCACAATGAACATTTCTGAATATTTTAGTTATTTTACATGCACAGTATATTTAAAATGTGCAATAAATATTTATTTTTAATTGGTTCATACACTTGTTTATTGACAAATTTTAATTGAACAAGAGTATGTTTTTGAATTCATTGACTAATCAAAAACTTAAACATGCGATAGAAAAATTCCAAAAATAACTGATTGCTGCAGCCCTATTTATTTTATTTACCTTTTGTTTGTCAAAAACATACAAAGTAGTGCAAATTGTAAAGTGAAAAGAAAATGACACATTTAAATTTTTCTTTCTGTTCAGACAGAAATCTGGAAAAGGTTTGGGCACATTTGTATTTAATCTGTCAAAGTTTAGGCATTGTAGAACAGTTTTCAATCAGAGTACAGCTGACTGTCTTTTGGGGTGTGCCTCTACCAGCCTTCCAGCTATAATCTAGGAACCAATGTTAAATCAATAACAGCAAACTGCTAACATTGCTAATGTTACACCCACATGAACGCACATACACAAGTCAACTTCTAATGCAAGAAAAAAAAGGAAACATTTGTTTGAATGAGCTCTATTTAAATTTATTTTTTCTCCAAAATACAATTAAACATGTATTTAAGGACAATTTTAGAAGGACCGTATTTATAAAATACCAGGTTATTACTCTTTTAAGCAATGGTATGTCTTTCTCTAATGAGAGGATATTCCCTTTGATGTTTAATGTAATAATAGTTAGATTCCAATATATGGGCTGAGATTCTCCGAGATAATCCATCTTTGTCCCTAATCCAAAAACATCACTGTTTAATTTATTTATAATTCTAACTTATCATTTGGAATAAATATTATTTTGTGTCCTGTGTGCTTGTGCCTTAACTTGTAATAGACTGCCGATCATTCCAAGGTGTACACTCCTCTCTCCCAATGATGATGCCTATCTCTGCTGGAGATCGAAATCAGCTCTCCTATCTCCCTGCACGAAAAAAGCAGTTACAAACAATTGATTGATTCATGGATGTTTCACATGTGATAAAGCTTCATTTTGGAACAACAAACAGTGTGTCAAAATCCTATGATCCATTTAAATGCTACCCAGCATGACATATTCAATGGAGAGGCTGTCTAGTGCTACTAAAGCTAAAGTCGATGTGGCATTTGTTGTGCTTTCAGTCTGTTGCAACTGATTTGGTGCAGCTCCAGTTGACAAGAGGTTCAATAACACACTGTCAACTGACTTATTGTTATAAAGCAATTATTTAGAGTCCAGTTTCAAAATTGGCAGCAGTGAAAATGCCAGTGTCTCTGGATATTCCAGCTTCCTGTCAGACGAAAAGTATGTATGTTAAGGTAATTACACATTCTACACTGACAGTAAGGAGTCTGCATGACTGACTGTCTTGTCATCTAAGGTTAACTCCACCCATGTGGTATTTCTGCAAAAGACAATGGGATAAAAAAAAAGGACAACAAATTAAAGTATATAATCCTTCTGTCACATCAACACTTCATTGTGTGGAGCAATTTTTTTTTCTTCAAAATATCACCAAGTGACCCAGTAATGTAGTTCTTCCGTTTGACCTTTGTTCTTGAACTGTTGACTGAAATTCCAGCTCTTCTTCTGGCGAGATAAAATAGCCCGAGGCTTATAGGATTGAACAAACCAAATCAGATATACAGAAATGCATTAGGAATTGATGTTAAAATTATTGGTAGTATAACGAAATATTTATTTTCAAAAGATTGTAAAATAAACACACTTTAAATATGTATTTTAAAACACTTCATGTTGCATGCATATGGTATTCATGGGGTTTATAAAATAAGTAATCTTGCATGTCTAATGAAAAAATAAAATAAAACAGCATAGCTTTTTTTATATTCTTTATGTATGCATTGATCCCTGCCTGGCCTTTTTATTCCAATAACAATTGAAAAGTTGTTTTTTCATAATTTTCTTGTAGGTTTGAGCTGTCTTTAGGAAAAGCCAGACAAGATTGTTTTCTCTAGATCACCAGCAGCAATGGCAATGAGAGGGAATTCACTCCATGCAGAGCTTATGGTATCTGACAAGAGGGTGACAAGGGAGTTATCGGGGTCAGAGTTCTATGGAAGAAGCTTTTATGAAAGATAGATTCACTGTAAATGAACACTAGAATGAGATTCCAGAGTTACACAGGTCTGCGAGGGATGATGGTATCTATTTATTTCTATCATTTTTTTGTTTTATTGTTACCTTTTTCCATTTCCTAGATTTTTCCTTATTTAAAATCTGATAGAATTAGAGAAGATATGATCTGCACATTCAGAAATTATTAGGCCAGCAGTGCTGCATTTTGGAAATTATTTTCCAAAGCACATTCGCTGGGAGTCAGGCAGCCAAAAGGCAAATAAAGTAACACAAAAGAAAACCAAAAGTCCTTATGTGTTGTTCATGAAGTGAAGTTTTACAGTGGTTCCAGTGAAAGTGGCACCTAAGTGGCTCTACTGGGCTGTTGTGGCTGATCGCAGCAATGCTTGGCTTTCAGAGTGTGTCACCGCATGGGCCGGTCTGTAGTCAGTCTTAATTTCACAGGAGTAATCAGACATTGTAATTAGTATTATTAATTAGTGTAACCAAATTACAACTTTTGTCATGTAATTGAGCTTGATGAATTTAAATGTAGTATTTTCAGCTTCAAAGATTGCTGCACAAATGTGAAGATTTGCAAACCAGTTTGGTTCCACCCATTAAATATAGAAAAATGCATGTTCTATTAATAGTTTGAGTTGCTGTAAATAAGAAAAAAAAAAAGTGATTTTAAGTTTGAACCTGGAGAAATAGAGATATTTACTGAAAGGAAACAAAAAATGATGATAGTAAATAACATTTATAGGCCGAGTCATAGTATTTATTAGCGCTATGAACAAATGTAAAAATAAAATAAAATAGGCAATTGAATTTCTGATTTGGAATATAGCCTTGCAAATGATATATATATATTTGCATTTTCATATCCTCCACCCTTGAATATCCATATTTTGGTCTAAAGTATATGATCTGTATATTGATGAATGAAACATGCAAAAAATTACTTGCATGAATTGCAAATGCAAATTACTTTGCACCTTCTATGGAAATTTGCTTGGTGTATATGGACACATTTGCAGTTGTTTTAAGACATGCAAACCGGAAAAATAAGTGGGGAAAATTGGCTTATTGCTCCTTTGAGCAAAAAATCTGGATAATCTGAGCTTTATAGTTGAGGGTCAGGTTCAGGCAATCTCTTTACAAGAAAGTGACAAACTGCTTAAAAAAGGGATGCAACATTTTTATGTAAAAAAAAGAAAAATGGGTTTTTAATTAATTTGAATGAATGAATAGCTTTATTTATGACTATTTGAATCTATGATTACAGTTCACAATAGCAGATTTTAATTCAAGGATAAACTATTACCCTGCACATAACAGCAAACTGTTAAACAAAATGGTTTATTAAGTTATCAGTTTGCCTCTCTCTCAAATTCTGCCTCAGAATTTGCAGGTTACAATGTTTTAATCATGTATCATTCAAGAAGAAAGAGGTTCCTAACAGAATTGTTTTGTTTTTTGTTTGCTTGAAATAAACTTGTCAGAGCTTGAGGGTAAAACCCATCATTTCTGAAAGCAAACATCTCTTGCCTGTTGGTTATAGAAACAAACATGAAGTCTTGAAAAGAGGGATTCATGCATAAGTCTGTATGCATACTGTACATGTGCCATCATGAATATTATCTTTCAAGCATCTCATGTTTTATGAAAATGATCAGTCTGTTGTAAACAGCATTATGACAAATCACAGAATGAAAGAAACGGAGATAATCTTGCTGCTTTAAACGAGCACTTGTTTTGAAAAATCTGTGATATTAATGCAACCTACGAATTCAACATGACTATCCTAAATGGCTCACATAAAAAGAACATCTGTTTTTCTTCTTAGAAAAACTCAAAAGATAGTTTTTTAAGGTGTACTGGCAAAAACAAGCCAGTTGTATTTGTCGTTTGAAAATGTCAATCTGCAATAATTCATTAGTAAAGAGAAAAGTGAGGATCTTTTCTTTTCTTCAAAAAAAATATTTCTGAATGTACGCAGGGAAAACAAAGCATAACTTAAATGTATGAAACTGGTTTCCTGCTAAACACAAAAACTTATGGAAATGAAATTGAAGGACAAATGTGAGAATTTTGAATCAAGTAACTGCAGAGTACAAAAAAATGAATTCTTAGAACTAATATTTCATGTTTAAGTATTTCTAACTCACTGAAAGCAAGACTATTATTGGCTCAAATATAATTTGCCCATGAACAAATCTTTCATTTCATCCAAAAGAAAATATTTGAATATTAACTCCAATCTTTGGTTTGTGGCCTTTCAGTTTTTCAAGCACACCAACCATGAATTTTGTTCTCCTGACAAATGACCACTTCTATATATCATATAGTAGTGACGCAGTGGTAAAAAATAAAAAGTATGATCAAAATAATGCACTTCTAAAGCAGTCTCCTCTCCTTCCATCTTCCTCTACCTGTCACTGTCATGATTTGATCACATCGAGCTTGTACATTGTGTTATGTTTAAATTCCTGTATGAATCCACTGAGGGTGCTGTTCATGAATGGAGGTAGGATGGAGTGGGAGATGAAAAGATTTTGAGTTCTCTCTTACATTAATGCAAGTGCTGCTGCAGTCGGCTAGATGAAGAAAGAGCTGAGCCAAAGACAAAGCTCCTGATTTATTGGTCTGCTTTCATTCAATTGTTCACCTATGATTCTCAGATATGGACCAGCTGACCGCAATTCAATCTTTGAAAGGACTCGTTGAACATTTCAGCAATTATGTTATTGAGAGCTCTAACTCGGCAGGTATAGTGGTTGTCCTTCAGCTCAAATGCCAGCAATTTGTTCAACAAGTTAAAGAGCCTTTGGGAAAAGCAGTGAACCCAAACGTTGTTCCTGACATTCTAATTAGTGCCTAATTGCAGGGTAGAAGCTCTGACTGTGCAGACTTTAATGCATATTGTGCAGAATGTATATGAGTTAGTAGCTCAGTGGATAAGCGAATAATGTAGAACTTCTTTTAATACCGTTTTACTTCACCAAACTTTGTTTTATTGTATTATTGTATTTGAAGCAAAGAAACCTAAACCTTCCAGAGATAAAAACGTTTAATTTCCTGTCATTTGATCCCAACCTAGAAGCGACTGAACCCGTTTGTTCAGTCCTAGTGTTAAGGCCTGAACACACAGGTTGCATGCGACTTTTTAATCTCTGATCCGATTTTTTTCCATGTCACACCGACTGCGTATAGAACGGCTCCAACTGCGCAGAGTGGGCATATCTGTGCAGATTTTTTTTTTATTTTGTCTCTGTGTCACACAAATTAAAACAATTTCCCAAATTTGACTTGGACAGATTCTGAAAAGTTATAAAAAAAAAAATTGTAATCAGCATTATATAAAGCAAAGCCCCACTTAACGAGTCTGTTCAGCATCTCAAACCAGAAAAGATAAAGAATGTTAAAAGCCCTATATTAAACACACAATGAGATCTACGTCTAAAGAAAAGAAAAACGCAGCAATAAATGCTGTGGGACGGTTTATATGAGGAAGTGGAGGTGATTCTCAGAGAGATCTGTGAAGTTTATCGAAGTTTTTTCATTGTTCTTTTCATAAAAGAGAGAAATACCGTGCTTACCTGCTCTGTCTGCCTCTCGTCATTTTGTTTTTTCTTGTGAGGCTCAGAGAGGATCACTCTTTTACTATATCCGTTTTTTTCTCCTCCTAAAGTAATGTTTTTTTCAAGGAGATTGATAAACTGCGTTTTCTGTCCATGGTTGTTTTTGCGAGTGTGAAAGAGGATAATTACTTTATCAGTTTTCTGTCCTCCTGAAATCCCATTGAATATTCTTTTTTAATATTTCATTAATTCTTTTTGCCCAAGTCTGTCCCGCTTACTATATACACAATGTGCAACTCCAAAACTGACTCCTTCCCGGTGCGATTAACAGATTTCTTTTTATATTTTCAACCAAAGCCGATGTGTTTTACTTTGTAACTGCGTCTCTTTTATTGTCAGATCCATGAAATTTCTGCTGAATTTCTGTGTAGTCCGACTAAAATAGACCTCTGACTGAGATAGACCCGAGCCCCTTGCAGAAAATTGTGTTGGGTGTGATCATCCCCATTGACTTTCAATGAGCGCTGTAACTATCCGATCCATGCCGGAAGCACAATCCGTTCTATGCATGCGTTAATAGATATATCCGGGTGTCCATAAATAACGCAAATAATAATTATGGTACTAAAACTACTTATTTCTATCCTTTACTCACTAAAGAATACTAATACACATCTATAAAAAATGTTTTAAGACTTTTGTGAGACAATGTTTATGCTTTTTACATTTTATTCGTTTAACTGCTTATCTGACGTCATCATCAGACATGCTCAGAGCAGTCCTGGAAAATATGATTAAACCATGTTTATCTACATTATAGTTGTTTCTTTCTTTATATTATGCACTATATAGCATAACGTTAAAACGAAACGAAAACATAAAACTCAAAAGACTAGATTTATGTTTAAATCCAAAGCCGAAAAAGTTACCGACCGGAAGTAGCTTAGGGTCCTATTTCCGGTGCAGGTCGGGAAGATACGAGTGATAAAACAGAAAGAATTTTAAGGCATCTTTTTAGTCAGGAATTACATCATTAACCTTTAACACATTATTTTAGTATGCTTACTGTTTTTGGGGAGGGAAAACGTCATTTAGGTATTTTAAAAAAAATAAAATCGAGGACTACGTGGATGTATATCTGGATGCGCATGCACAAATGAGCTGATGCCGCATGCGCAGAACGAAACGTGCTTCTGGGACGGATTGGGTAGTGACAAGCGCAGCGACGATTTTCTGTCAGATCGGATGCAAAATTGTATTCAATGTGTTCTGGCCTTTATACTGAAGACGAAAACACACTAAAGGTTAGCCATGCCTCACTAGAATCCTCTATCTGTCGATTGCATAAGAAAGCAGAACGCAGAATAAATGCAGAAGGTGAGAGCAGGAAAGACAACAGAAGCTCCAGACACATGTTGTGCCTTATTTATAAACTTATGAAAGGATTTTAAGGATTTTTTTTTTTTTTTTTTACCAAAAGTGCACCTAATGCCAAGGAACAATCCTTTGTATTTGGTAGTGATCCAGATCATGTGGGAGCTTTAGCTATAGGTGTAAATCACAATATAGGGAACATTTTGCTGCTGGGTAGAGGTCTGCCCTCTCCGAGTGGTTTTCTAGTTCTTCAGTATATTTAGATTGTTGCATAACGTGTTGAAATTTGAAAGCTATTTGCTTTTGATCTCTTCTGGTCTGGCAATCAGGTGTTGCTGTCGGGATGGAATTACATTTTACTTTTCAAAGTAGGATTTGTTTTTTTCTCCTTTAGTTAATGAAATCATAGTTTTAAAATAGTTAAAGTTGTATTTACTCACATTTTATTTGTATGATATTCAAAAATATATTTTTATTATTTCGAAACATTAAAGTGTGCCAAAAAAACTATGAAGAGAGGAGATATTCGTAAAAAATGATATACTTTTCCCCAGCATCAATAAAATCCCCTCTGTCATCACCACAGTTATTTTCACTTAAATAAAAGAAATTTGCCATGTTGGACAGTGTTTACTGGAAGTTGATGGTTCAAAAGCTTTTGGGCCTTTGAGCATAACGTAAGGCTTTTATTCTCTGTTTGCATGTTTTGGTTTACCCTACGCATTCCAGTTTCTTTATGGTCAGCAAATATGTCTGCTTACTTAATTGGAATATATTGCTGTGCATGTGCAACATTGTTTGATTAATTTATTTTTGTCTTTTACAGTAATTTATGTCTGTATTGAGCCTGACTGATTAGCTCATTAGTGTTTGGATCACCACTTCTCAGTTGTCAAACGGAGAAAGGTAGTGGCTCCTCAATGCCAATCTACATACCTATAAAGTGCCCATGAATATTTTTGGGCAATTTAAATCTAATGGAATGGTATGCTATGGTATGATATATTAATATATTCTGAACCTATTAGGGGTGTAAATCACATCCATCATGGCGATTCGATTCAGTATCGATTTCCTGACCCAACGATTCGATTATTTTCGATACTTAAGAATACACCACGATTCGATTCGATTAATCGATTAATCGGTTAATTTTTTTTTAATTATTATTATTTTTTTTTTTTTTACACCTTACAGGCTAAACAAAGTTTCAAGTTTGAAATAAATCAATGAAAGCTGTAATATCGTTATGCATTTTCTTTAGAAACAACAGCAAATAACAGAAGTAGAAAAGTTGCATCAAAAAATACTGCAAAAATACTGCACAATATCAGTGTAATGAGTTCAATGCAATACCTCGGCTCCAAAGAAACTGTCCAACATATTTTTTTAGAATTTAATAAATATACTCAGGAAAGAGAGATGTTGTGTAGAGAGTTAGACAGGAATAAAAGTAAACTAGATATAAGGGAATTGTTTCAAAGGTCATCTGGGGATGTAGTTTTTGGTAGTATTTTTAATTTTCTAAGAAGAACGGGTATTTTAGGGAGAATATAATAGTTTGTCTGGTCCATACTCCATTCTGGAAAGTGGCGGTAATGCACCTATAAGTTGTTTGCCAACCGCCATTAAAAAAAAGAAGAAGAAGAAGGCTCCAGCGTGTTGACGTCACCGCCCCTTGAGAGACGCTCGCTGCTCCTCTCCCAGATTGTAGCTGACCGCAAACAGTGCACCAGACAGGAGGCCGGCTTGTTTTGTTTTTATGACCGAAATTGCGGAAAACAACTCGTGAAGTTTGACCCGCTAGAAGAGCGAGGTGCGCGAGAACGCTGGGAGCCTTTTTCCAGTTGAATCTCCGCTCTTTTTTCCCTCCGTCGTCGGACTAAACTCGCCCCCACTTCCTCACCGCCTCGGCCGTATCTAGACCCACAGCGTGTAGCTCAGACCACGCTTCAATATTGAGCATAATTTAAAAATGTCTGTGTGAAGCTTGCTGCAACAAACTGCTGTAAGAGTATAACCAGGAAACGCGGTAGAAGGGCAAAATAAGTTTAGCGGCACCGCAGGGAGGGAGGAGAGTTACGCCCAGGAGCAAATGGATAAAAATAGACCGGAGGGAAAAAAAAAAAACATTAATCGATTATCTTGCGGACGTGTCGATGCATCGGATCGTCGGCTTTTGGATCGATGCATCGATACAAAACGATTATTATTTACACCCCTAGAACCTATTACTGTAAAGTATCTATAGTGTGGTACTAAGCTTCTTTATAGGACCTCTCAGCAGGCTTTAACAATTTATCACAAATTAACGATCTGCAACTTGTTTGAAGTTGTTTTGATAAACTCCTAGTGGTAATCTGTAAAACATTCACAGCCAATGGCTCTTTCCTGCATCATTACACATTTAGCTTTCCTCAGTCATGATCTTGCATCCTTTTCCACTGTAGTTTGTCTCTGCGGTGGGTTGATGACTAAAAGAGGCAGACAGAGACATTATCCTTTTTTCTTCCATCTCAGCCTCTTTCTCATTTATTTCTCTCCTAAACTCTCTCTAGCCGAGAGACAATCATCAGTAGTTCATTTGAAAAGTTTGTAGCTGCTACCTTGAAAGTACCTTTCAGGAAATGAATGTTAGGATTTCCTTTTGATCTCAGTAAGAAGAAAAGCTCTTTGCATTTTTATTTTCCTAATGTTTTGCAAAGCGGGTTGTTTTTTTATGTTGTGATGAGTATCCAGCTATAAAATAGAACAAACTGTATTTATTTAGTTTAGCTTTTGTTCATTAGAAACCATTTTTGTACATAGTATCTATGAGTAATTCCCTGAATTACTTGGTCAGTAGTGTTCCAAGATTACTAAAGGTTTCACAGAGTTTTTCTTTTGACTGAATATTAGATTCTTACAATATGAGAAATTTATAGGTAAAGTTAATTATTTCTTAGCAATCCACAGGGCTAAGCCCGCTGACCAGTATTGTCAACAGATGTGGAAAGAAAAGTGCAACTTGCTTCCATGCTCTACGTCTACAGACAAGATTGTTTGCTGAGGCAGTTTATCTGGTGTATATTTTCAAAACTTTTTGAATTGTATTGAATTGCAATTCAAATAGTTTCGGAAATGTACAATTTGTAGGACTAATATTTTTTTCTAATGATTGATAAAGGTTAAGGACAGAGCTTAGGAAACATAAATTTAGCATGCAAAATTGGGTTCATTACTTGGATTTTATAAGCAAACTATAATTACACTCTAAGCTCTCCTTTGCATAAATACTGCATTTAAATTTGGGATGACAATGTGCTTTAAATTACTGTGTTACCCAAGTTCCAACCAGTAAGGGATTGCCCTTCTTACTCTCCAGAAAATCTATTTTACATCTTTCAAAGGGATGCTTCTATTGATTATCAAATCTCTAATTTAGTAGTAACAGTGTGTTATTCATTCTCACTGTGGAACAGTGGATCATATCTTTAAATAAACTTGGGTGCTTGCTGAAATACTCATGGGAATTTGATTCTGTATTTGGTTGTGGATCTGGCTATGGATTATAGAAATGTTTCTTGACATATTTGTGTAAGGTGGCGCAGAACTACAGGTTGCCAGGGATGCTTTAAAGGGCTATCAGTCCTTGTATGAACGAATCACAAATAATTAAGTTACTGCAATTACTGCAATTCTTCATAAGTGAGGGTGGAATTTAGTTGGAGATAGACAGTTGTGTTGAAGCTTCATCTGTACTAAGGTTGGTTCTGCTCTGATCTGTAGATCAGACAAATCTCAGTATAGACAAATCTCAAGCAAAAGCAAAGTAACTGCTCCATCTCCCACCCTCACCAGTATTGATTAGAAATGTGTTATGCCTGTAAAAACTTAGATCTGGAATAAAAGGAGTTTAGCTTCCTTATTTCTTTATTCCAGCGGAAACTCCAAGAACAAGGCTGCCATCGAACAAAAACAGTTGAGGTGCCTCTTGGATGAGACCCTGGATCATATGCTAATTGTAATAGTATGATAGTTACTGGTTTGTGGACACCTTGGGATCCCCTGTGTTGCATTGTGGGAAATCTGGGCATCCTACCTGGAACTGGTTAAAACACAATTATGGATAGCCAGAGAATGACGGACAGATGGCTGGATATTTTGATGGATATTTCTTTTATCCCTGAAATGGCTGTGAAAAAAAAGGTAAATCTTTTAAGTTTTTGCACAATTCCTCTGTTGCTTTCCATGATTTCCATCTTTCATAATAATGATTTTACATTCCAGTGTTTCATATCAAGATCATTGATGTAAACCTAATTGCTGAAAATTTACTGCACACCATCTGTGTGAAGCACTGAAGAAATGAGCAATGGAAGAAAGCCCTCTGATGATAATCAGCTCCCTGTTGGAGACAGTACATCAATTTGAATAGTCAAAACACCTGCAAAGATAAGTCAAGCTTTTTAGCTTTGCTTCTGCCTTTACTCTCAGTAACAGTTTAATATTTTTAAGTAAGGGAAAAAAGAGAATGTAATCTCATTTATGATTTTTAGCAATCAATGGGCACAGAACAATATACAACACTTTATATAGTCAATACAATTATTTAATTATCCTGCACAGTATAAAGATAAGAAATAGTTTTTATATATAAAGACACATACAAAAAAACTCCCTTGGGGTTGTTTTAAGAAATGCAAGCAAATATCTACTGTTGCCACATTCTGGACCTGCAGATACAGTATATTGTGAATTGATCCTTTATAAATACACTGGATTGAGTTCAAGCCAGTGCCCTATCATTGCTCATGTTTGAAATGAATACATACAAACATGCAGGTGATGTTTGAAACTTCTTTCTGGAATATTTTATGTTTTACAAAAAAGAAACAAAGATTATTATGATTTTTTTCCACTTACGTTTTTTTCAGCCTGTTCAGAAAAGTACGTTTGCTTCCTATACCCTCACAGCTTGCTTTTAAGAAACCTAAATTATGTTTAATTAGATCAATATTCGATGAAACTGGTGATCATTTGTTGATATAATATTTTGTGTAGACTAACAATTGTTGCCTATATTATAAATCTAATCAATAAATGAATGAATAAATGTAAATTTCAGACAAACCAGGTAAAAATCACAAATGTTACACATGCAAATATTACTTATAATTTTGACACATACACCTGCAAGAATCCCTTCTACATCTTCATTGTGCAATTATTACCCATGGCCCACACGACCAAAATCATTGCAAAATGATTTACAACGCCATCTATAGTGGCTAAGAGTACCCATTGATCTTCATCACCTCTTCTTTGATTTTATATCTTTTTATATCTCATGATTGAAAATTTATTTAAACCAATTCTGAGTTTCTTCCATACGTTTTACATGATTTATTGAAATGTGGATTATTTTCCTGTTTGTTCAAGCAACTCAGATTTTGAAATTTAGATTGTCCCTCTACTTATACACTCTCTCTCTTTGCTAAAAAGAAAAAATGTATGCTGTATGACTGCTGTTTATTTCTTGATTCACACCTTAATTGTGAGGTTTGAAATGCCGCCTAATCATATAATTTCAGCAAGGAGGAATGAAGAGTAGTCATTGTAAAAAGCCTTATGAATTATGCTGATGGGTCTTTCTGCTGCATGATAGCATCCATCCATCCATCCATCCATCCATCCATCCATCCATCCATCCATCCATCCATCCATCCATCCATCCATCCATCCATCCATCCATCATCCATCCATCCATCCATCCATCCATCCATCCATCCATCCATCCATCCATCCATCCATCCATCCATCCATCATCCATCCATCCATCCATCCATCCATCCATCCATCCATCCATCCATCCATCCATCCATCCATCCATCCATCCAGAAATTCAGTAAAATTTGGTAATGATCCAAATCATGTGCAAGTTTAATCTATATATGTAAATCACAGTATGGGGCAAAAGCTGCTGCTTGGTGGAGGTCTGCACTCTCTGAATGCTTTTCTAGTATGTTTCTGTGACTAGTTGAAATGAGCTGATTTATTTATTTTTTCAAAATGGAACCCATTGTTGTATTGCTTTAATATGAAAGCAAAGTGTTATTTCATCACTATGATAGTTGTCTAAACCAGTAATTATGTGTAATAACAAATGGGTCCACTCAAAACTTAAGAAACTGGTAGACTGGATTTGTATTATTTTTTTTTTTTTATCTCAGTCACTTATTTGATTTTCTTAGTCTTTTGAACACACTTTGGGTTAAGCTTTCATAGAACAAATGAACGAAAACACTCCCTTTTGTTCCCCTAGCAGATACTAAACTGAGCATAGCCTTCACAGTAGTGCTCAGATGCATGTTTTATCTGCATCAGTTGGGTATTCAGTGTGTTGATTCCCTGATTTGTTACATTGGGTACTGAGAAGAGCCCTAAGGCAGCTTGTGCTTAGTGATGGATCTGAGACAGCTGTGCTATGATGAACAGAAAGAAAGGTACAACTGCTCTTCTCTGATCAGAGCCCCTGTAAGTCTGGCATCTCTTCTATAACTCTTTTGTTATCTAGCTCTGCATTGGCTTTCTCAGAGGAGGGCTGTCAGTCACAAATCGAGGGTTGGGAGCTGACCACATTGACCTGGTTGTATGAGATGAATTTGCATGCGTATGTACTGTCAATCAGTATCTATCTGAAAGAAGCGAAAAATGAAATAAATATTTACTTTTCCTAAAATGCAGACCCTTTTTGACATTTGTGTTCATGCAGACAGTAAGGTGTACTGAAATGTACAAAAGTCTGTGGGTGTGTTCTATTGTGTGTACTTGTTTGTGTTACCTGCTTATGACCGTTTTTGGTATATTTAGTAACCGTCTGAGGACCAACAGGCCTTGATGGGACCAAAGGCTGATCCTAATGTGGTTGAGCCTCATTCTGAATGTGAGAGAGTCAGTTTGAAGGTATGATGTGTTAAGGTTAGGTTTAGGAACATACTGGTAGTGGATAGGTTTAGGGTAAATGTTAAGGTTAGGCATAAACGCAATAACTGAAATGTATGTAAGTCACTGTAAAATCCTATTATGGATAGAAATGCAAACTAGTGTGGGTGTTATTGTATGTGTGAGTGTGATGCTAAGCTGTGAAACCGTTCATAAATGTCCATCATAGTGAGCCAGTGTGCTGATCAGCTCAGCTTAGCACACTCAGCTCTGCATCTTTATCTTAGCACTGCTTCTCTCTTTAGCTGGCCCCAGTGGATGGACACAAACACTAATGGCTGCTCGTTAAAGAGAAACACCGACATGAAAAAGGCTTTAATGAGCTGTTTTCTGTTTGTAGTTTGCTTTGGGGGAGGCAATGCTATTGGTGGGGGATTGATTGGCAGCAGTCCCACACCCATGGGGGTTATCAAGTTCTGGGAAAGAGCCAATGTTTTCTGCTGCATTGCTGTTTGTATATGTCCGTATGTGTTCTGTTTTGTTTTATTTTTGTTTGGTTGTTTTTTGGGTGTTTTGGGGTTTTTCGGTGGAATTTGGAGAAGAAAGAGCCAAGTACAATTAAATGTTTCAATTTGTTTATTTGATGAAAATATTTTCAAGAGTATGCAGCTTACACACAAAAAACAGCTTGCTTTTATACATTCAGGGAATGCAGTTTGAGGACATGTAAAGGCTTTAGTCTAGAACAGATACTTTATGTTTTGAACCAATGAAAAGCAGGGGCCTTTATGATATCAACCAGAAATGGCAGGCTGAACCTAAACAAACATGGTTGCACAGAAGGACATACCTGCAGATTCAGTCTGTTTTCGCGGGACTAACCATCATTTTTATATCAAGCCTTTTAGCTTTTAGCTAGGAATATTTAATAGATTGTACATCTTGGTGTATCACATCTTTACGGCGGGTCCAGATGTATTCAGGTGATCCTCCCCCGGAAAATTTAGAAATTTAGTTACTGTAACTTTATTTCCTGCATTTTGAGGTGGAATGCATCTACCATTTTGTCTTTAATAAACATTGCTTTTCTCCTCATTATGGGGAGTATGTGTGCTTGACTAGAGGTAGACATGAAAACATTTTTAGGTACAATTTTATGTTTCATAGGTTAATCAAACAATCAGAAAGCGTAATGCTACATTCACACCACACTCGCTTTGAGCATTCAAAAAAGTGCCTACTGCTTAATTCTGATGCTTGCACACAGGTCAGAGATGCTCCTGAGGCGCATTAAGTAAAGTGTTTACAGATGCATCTATTGCTTGTGCTGCTTCTGTGTTCAATGGCAGAGTCTCTTTGCTATATTTGCTGTGATAAGTGACAAAAAAATGGGTTTAATATATTTTTATGCAAGAAAGTCCACCTCAAAACATCGTTTTTTTAGTCAGTTCATGAAAATTACAATTCTGCCTTAAAATATTATTTCTCTGTCAGAGCCGCTCCGACCCCCAAATGCACCGTCACTGGGAATAAGGAACCAGCTGCCTCAGGCCTGGTCGCTTCTTAGGTTTTTTTTTTTCCCTACTCTTCGTGGTGGCTGGAGATGGCATTTTTCAGGTATATGGCACAAACTGCAGGCACCAGAATAATAAAAGTGAACATATTTTAATGCAAGGTTTCGTCAGTTTAGGTTAATTTAGGCATTAATATACTGTTTCAGTGGCGTGATCATAAGCGCCCTGCATCATCAGTGCTGTGTCTGTCTCCCTGCCAGCTCCCATATGAGCTTCTCTGATTGGTTGATATGGCACGTCAAGCAACAGCACTCAATTTTTCCCACTTCATTAGCTGCTCCTTGTTAAATTAAGATTTGAGCGACATTTGCGGGGCAAAATTAGGGCATGCCAAAGCAGTAAATCCCCAAAACAAGGGCGTGCAATTTGTCTTTTTTTTTAGTAAAGGAAGTACAATTTACGCCTGTATGCATTGCTAGTTAAAAGCCTGGTGGACAGGAAAGATGTTTGCGCATTTCTTTCAACCAGATTTGACAAGAGTTTGATTTAACTGTTAACTTTGCAATTGTGAAACAAATCAAGAATGTGATGTGTCACAACTGCTACTGCTGCTGTGATTGGCCGACATGTGCCACTTGGTGATTTACACATTCAGCTTTATGAATTGTTCCAAATGTCCCTCCCTTTTGCAAATCCTTACCACAGGAGCCTTTCTATATGGATGTTGTGTAGAATTCAGATTGAACTACAGATAATAACCTGGTTTGTACCAGATTAGATATTTGGTAGGTTAAGATAAATGAATTAAAGAATTTTTGGGATATTTATAAGAAGTGGATTGAGGCTGGAGCCTGTATTTTTTTTTTTTTTTTTTTTTTTTTTTTTTTTTTTTTTTTACAGTGTCCTGTCTGGCAAGGTGGCAATAAGAATAATTGTCTTGATGCCAAAAGGAGCCCAACAGATTTTACTTTCACAAGTGTAGCGGTATCGCAATTGCCATACCGCTCCACTTGTTTCATGTATATAAATTGCTTTATTATAATTATGCAGGGAGTTTTACAGTTCATATGGACACTGCAATGTAAGTAGAGCAGAAAAACAGAAGAAGAAGAAGGAAAAAGAAAAAGAAAAAAACAGGACAAAAGATGAAAGAAAGAGGAGATAGGAAGGAGACAATGACAAAACATTTTCAGTCTGCTTCAACACCTGTAATGAGATGGAGAAAAAAAAAAAAAAAGAAAAAAGAACAGCACAACCAAAAAACATGGTACGAGATATACAATAAAGCAAACACCTTGAAACTATCACTAAAGTAATATTATTAAGTCTGACATGTACTCTGTGTTACCTGAAGATATGAGCCTGTATTTTAAAGACCTCTATGCATAAATAATTGCTGCACTTGGCCTACAAAACCCTTAACTGGGCTAAGAAGAAAGAAAAGAAGCATTTGCTCAGTGGCCCAAAGTAATATTTTTAGATGAAAGTAATGTTAGCATTTTATTTAGAAATGTAGACTCCAGATCCTGGAGGAAAAGTTAGAAGGCACAGAATCCATGTGGCTTTAAGTCCACATGTGATTCTTCCACATATAGTGAAGATACGGGGTTCCATTTGCTTCTGCTCTTTCACTTTGTTTATGAAGCCAGCAATTTACATTGCCATCTATTAGGAATTCTTTTATCTGACCATGATACCAAAGGTGGTTCAATGACCATTTTTGAAATATTTCTATGTACATGTCTGCTTAACATGTGAATTTCAGGTCCTGAAATATACATTTCGTTGCTCTCTATTTGTGACAGTGTAATGACAATAAAGTTAAATTCTATTCTGTTCTATTCTATTCTATCTATTCTATTCAATGAAACAAGTGAGAAAATATTAGGAGTTTTTCATATTTTAATTTCCAGATTGTACCAGAATTTTAGTTGTGTTTTGATTGTCAACAACAACAACATACAACGGACAATAAATCCCCAAATTATCCATACATTAGATGAAAGTGCCTCTAATGTAAAACTCTTTAGGTAGTCAGTTTGACTAAAAGATGCTTAAAAAAAGTCACTCCAGTTATGATTTTTTACATGCAACCTTTTAGATAAAAAGCAACATCAATTTTTGATTGACTTTTGAAAGATGCCTGTTTCATATCCTGTTAAAAAATCAATACAATGAAAACTATTTTAAGATGAATTTTTCATGGTTATAAACTAGTTTAGAGTTAAGTTGTGTGCGGGTCTACAACATGGTTTCTATTTCCATAAAATTCAACCTATGTACATTTTGCAAAGAGAGACCACTTAAAAAAAAATGTGATATGCTATTTGCACCTCTTTGATCAAAAAGCCAGGTCCTCTGCCCAGAATCAATTCAGAGGTCTTACATTTTTCTCCTTGAAGGCGGAAAGAAGTATGTTTGCTAGCAGCTGTATTTGAATAGTGCTAATCTACGCATCAAGCAACAGTATTCAGTCTGCACTCAGATGATAAAGACAGCTGGCATTCTCCAAGGCCAGGCTGAATATCAATAAACCACATATTAAGCCAACTCAATCCGAAAGAGGCACCAAAAAGCAGCAAGACATCCATGATTGCTGCCCTTTTTGGACACAGTGCCTCAAAAGCTGGCTCAAGATGAGAAAAAAAACTATAGAACGATCATTTAAAATTGGTTCAAACACAACACTTTTTCCACTATGGTGAAAACCAATTACTTTAGCTGCAGCTTGAAACTGCATGAGATTGCTCTTAAAATGGTATCACATAATATTCATTTAGAAGTCATCATATTTTAAGTCTGTCTTGGTGGGAATATGAACGCAGTTTTCGGTGTGATTAGCATTTACCTGCTCACTTCAAAAGGAAAACAATAACAATATTTTAAAAAATGAAGGGAAAATATTTTCTAGACTATAGCCTCGTTGTATTTTAGGAAAACTGTCTAAAAGCAGATTAGCTTTTTTGGCTAAGTTTTACCAAAAATCTGACCTATATTGTGTAAGTCAATATGAAACATCTGCTTTTTTTCTGTAATCTCTCTCATATGAGTCTCATTGCATCATTATATTTTAGCACCATTGTATTTCTTCTGTGTCTTTATCTCACATAGAGCATGTTTTTATGTGATATTTCAGGGAATTTGGCCGTTGGAAGGTGAACAGCTTGGCCCTAGAGAGACAAGAAAACAATGGCTTTTCATTGCCGCTGGACCCAGAGTTCCTCCAGACCATTCGGCATCTGGGCAGGAGGCCCACTCTCAGAGCCATCACTGACAACATCATAAGGAAATACGGAACTCACTTCCTGCTTTCTGCAACACTTGGAGGTACAGCAAATCACATGTAGTGTTTCTTTTTGGTGTTACTACCCTAAATGAATACAAACTGAAAAAATAAAAAGATAAAGGCCACATACTGTATGGGGATTTTAAAGGTCAAGGCTCAGAACATCTGTTGCATTTTACACATGGTGTTGTTTTTTTCAAAATATATACTGATCATTTTACAAATTTGATCATTTCTAAAATGAATAAGAAATCACACACAATAGCACAATGCAAAGTTGATGGAAATTGTCCAAAGAGTTAGTTAAAAAACAGAAATTAAAACCAAACAAATAGCATTGTCAACTTCCACCCAGCAGGGTAAAACCGACAATCTAGAATAGAATAGAAAATCCCTTTATTATTTCACAATGGAAGAAATTGTGGATTTATTTAGTGAATAATTTAGTTAATTACAAATAATCAGTGAATTTACAAATAATAATAATTTTGATTTTTTTTTTCTTTAGATAACCATGTCATTGACACCCTGAAACAGCTTTCATGATGACCAAAAATGAGACACTGACTCTACTGACTGTCTGAAATTATTTGTAGTTGTTTGGGCTCACATTCCCTTGTTTAGCATGCAAAAAATGTCTTTGAAGTTCCTGTTGACAAAAGAAATGCCACTGGATCCTTTCCAGAACAATAGATCTAAGTTACCCAGAAAGCAACGTGCGGCATAGCTTCTATGGCCATTGTGTGCACAATCTCCTCCCTTTTGCTCCTTTTCAGACTTCTTTCATCTTTTATATTTGTGTGGAACCTCTCAAATGATGAAAACCAGCAGTGTTAAAAAATAAAATCGCAGTGTTGCCCATTATCTGCTGGAAACTAACAGAGAAACATGACTTTTGCAGCATGTCAGACAGCTCAAGGCACTGCCACTATCCTGTTTTACTCATGCCCTATGGAGGTTTGTTAATATTTCAAGCGACTTGCCAAAAAACATGATGTGTATTCTAAAATGATGTTAACTCTATCTTCATTAAATATGTACAATGCTAAACCCAATACATAATACAGTAGTCCCATCCCTGTTTTAATGTCAGTTTTAAACTTCTTTGAAGTGCTTCTTTTTATGTGAATTAGGTTCATTTTGATCATCTGTGGGTAAATATTAGAGCTGAGGCTTTGTTGCATGAGTTTGATTTAAGGGTTAGGGTTTAAAAAATGTGACTTTAATAGCGCTGTGGTATGTTATCCCATGTTACTTGTGAAATATAATACAAATAAGTTAATATAACTGTATGTAATTGCAGTGATAATGATCTGTGAGCTGCATATGCTCCCCTTTATCTTTTAGCCATATACTGTAGGAGAGGGCAGTGTACTATGCTGTCCAGTTATGTGATTAAGCTGCAGAGGATAAAAGGAGTGTGAGCAAAATTAAACACTGTTTTTGAGGGGAAATTTCACATATAAATTTACTTTTTCAGTGAATTTTATAAGGTTTAGTTTATTGCCTTTTGGTGAATTATGCATCATTCATACAGGTGGGGAGTTGTTAAGACAAAATTTGCATTTGTACAATAATCAATTGACTGATATGAGATATAAGAGTGACACAGGGTGAGGACTTCTTCGTAGTGAATACAAAATTCCTGTGCTTTTAAATGTCGAAGTATCTAGCTTTTTTAAGCATAGTAGCATTTTTTCCTAGCACTGCATACAACATCTGCATTGTGTGGGTTAAATTGTTTATCTGTATTCTTAAATAAACAAAAAAATATATATTTATCCCAGCAGCGTCTTATTCAGGTATTATCATAACACTGTGTCTGTAATGGAAATAATTTTGGTTTTATATTCCATAATTTTTTTTAAAAAGTGTTTGAAGATTCTTATGCACAGTTAAGTATCTAGTGATCTTAATTTTTGAGATATTGAGCTATTTCCATTGACCCGGAGGGACAAATCAAACAAGCAGCTAAAGAAACCAAGCTGTTTTACTGAATTTGCAGGATTTAAAGAGAAGAAAATCTTAGATTCAGTCCCTTCTCGATATAACTTTCTCAGTAACTTGTGGAACTTTTGCATTTACCAGTCAGTATCTGTGAAAACTCCTTTATGGGGTTTGTTTGTGCATTTACTGTAATAGTACAACATCTGGTGTGTCAAAGCAGCCCAATAGCTTTGACAAAACAGCCCTTCCTGACACCCAGAGAATAAAATAGATCAAGTGTTACAAATCCAGCATTTTCATCCGTAACTGCCAGCCTAAAGTCTTCTTTTTCTCCTTCTGCTGCTTCATTTTTGGCAAAGTACCAACACTTGTAGATCAGTGGAACAGCATGAAGCTGTGAACTTCAGTGTACAGTTGTGTTTTTGCTTCACAAACAGGATAATCTAGTTCTCTGAAACAAAATTATAAAACAGCAGACTGAGCACAAAACTTAACACTGCCTACGAGAAACAAAAAGAAAGAACATAAACAGCAATACATAACATTTTCTCAAAGTTAGATTAACATACATACTTTAAGATACACAAAGGTACTTCAAAATTCTCATAGGCTTAAAAACTGATTTGCAATATCTTCTTGAAATAATCTACAAATCAGCCAGATATAAAATTTGAATTGTTTTTCCCTTAATTAACTCTGATTTATAGCAAGCAGGTTACATACAGGAAAGTCTTTTTTTCTATACTTAAAGCATGTTAAAAAAAAGTCCTGCAGTTTTTTCTCTACAAATCCATCGACCAACAGCGTGTTTTTTATACTGTGTTTGATATTATTTTACAAGTTGAGTTACACTAAACTAAATATTTACCACGTTTACTATCATTCATAACTAGGGAAAAAATATTGTAATTTTTTCCTTTGGTAGCATCTAAAACTTCTACGTCAGTCAAAGAAAAAAAAAACGCTAAATTTAACGTGGACCATAAAAATCTTTTATGATAGATGCATGTATAAAGGAATACATGCTATAAGAGGAAAACATAACAAACCCCGTCTCATGAGTAAAATCATATTTCCTAACTCTGCCCTAAAATACGTTCCAATCGCTTATTTCAAGTTAGAAGAGCTGTTTTTCTTTAAATGTGTTAACTTGCAACCAAACACTGATAATCCATTGTCTTCTGCAAAGGAAAACCGCCATAAAACCTAATCCCATTAGAACTGATTCCTTTTCATCGATCTTTCACTCCTTACACAATCTGTCAAGAAGCTGTCCTCTGAGAGCTTTTGCTCATTTTTATTGAAAGATATGTTCTATGAAGTATCTGGAGTTATGCTTTTTAGCACCACTTATCACATCAAGATTTAAGCTGAAATAAAATGAACAAATTTGGGTTTTCAGCCCCTATCTCACCCCGTTGTTTCTGTTTTTATGTGATGGTCACCTACATGGGGTCAGCTTAGCTCATCTAAATTAAAAATATTATGTGTTCATAGGAGTATGAATCATTAAGAAAGAAGCTACTGTATTGTATCTGTCCCTGTCTGTCTCTATACCTGCAGGGGAAGAGTCCTTAATGATCTTTGTGGACAAGCGGAAGTTGAGTCGGACATCTGAAGCGGGTGAATCCAATGGCACAGCTGTGACGCTGGAAGCTCTGCACCAGCTGGCTGCCTCCTACTTCATCGACAGAGAGAGCACCTTGCACAAGCTGCACCACATCCAGATTGCCTCTACTGCCATTAAGGTAAAAGCATTCTTCCCACCAGGCTTCTGATGAAGACAAAAACACTATTGTTGGATCTTATTTGAATAGTGATTAAAGCCCTTGCATTGAAACTTTTAAATGGATAACATTTGTTTTAATTGTATAAACTTTATAGTTGTATTCTAATCTATTTTATCTTAATACTTTATTCATTTGCTAAGCAGCAAGGGAAATCAAGGCTACCACGAGGGCATCTGACATCATATCAGTAACTGCACAATTAGCAGATAAGGCTGATTTTAACAAATGCATCCGAACAATTGAGCAGAATACAGTTTTTGTTGTCTTTTTTTTAAGTAAAATGTTTTTTAATTGAGTGGACAAATTTTTGTCCTCTTAATTAGCAAACAATTTTTTATAATATATTAACTAATTCAAGTATCTAATGCTGACTAAATGAAGTGGAATACTTGTGTGCATCTCTTGGGGAAGAATCCTAAACAAGTTAAATAAACCCCAAACTCAAACAGTAAATCTAGTATTCTACCTAGTTTAACACAACAATGGAAGGTAAACTTACACGAGCTCCAAATATCTAACACAACTTCTTAAACAGACTTGGTTAACTGCACTCAAAAGCTACAATGTATGCACAGACTAATAAACTAAAGTTACTTTCTTGCTGCATTTAATTAATGAGCCATTAAAAATGCATGCACTTTCAGACCTCCTAATGTTCTAGCTAGAAATGAGAGACACTACCTTTAATGGGGCAATCAATTAATTGCTGAATAAATTTGCCAAGAAAATTATGTACAGCTGCAAGTTTTGTTTTCTACATTTCATACATTTATCTTACAAAACGTAACATTAAAGCAAAGATAAATCAATTGCTGACATTTCTCAAGTATTGTGTTATATTTCTCATCACAATTGTTGATTTATAAAAATTTTTAAAACCTTTAATGCTCTACTGTACAATAGTAGTTATTAATAATATTAATAATATTAATAATAATAATAATATGATGGTGATCATGAATATAATAATTATTATGTTACAAAAGCAAAAGAATAGAATATTGACAGTATTAACAATTAAATTTGGATATACTATACATAACAGACATACATTTATTTATTTTTATTAGGTGCTAACCACAACCTTCAACCTTTAAGGAATTAAAAAAAAAACATAGTCTCTTGGATCCTCCCTAAAGCATACATGAAAAGGCTAATTTTGGCAACAATTGACTTGTTAAAATAAGATATAAAGTACAACCTAAGTACATATGAGGCTATAATTTGACGAACAAAATATGTTAAAAAAACTTATGTCATCTTATGAAGTGTATGCTTCTTGCTTGGTGTCAAACAGGAGGTAGAACATTTTTAAAGTTATTAGAAAGTTATTGAGAAGAAGTTGACCTAAAGTGAACTTTGGTAAGTCTGGGGACTTAGTACAGTTGAAAAGTGAGAAAGGAAATTAGATGTGCAGCACCCCAGACCTAGAAAACGCACAAGTTCCCTTTGGATTGCGGACACAGGGTACTGCATAAAAGTAGAAACTTCAGCTTAAACTGGGCTCACACATCCACGCACAACGACCTTCTCTAAGTAGGCAACAGTTTCCTCTTCAAACTCCCACTTTGCCTTTTTAATTGTCCAATGTATGTCTCTTAGATGGCCAAACAGTGTTGGTCAGACCACCCCTACTAAAGGAATGTTGAAATGGTTGAACATTGTCCTACCCAAATCTCATGACATGAGTACAAACTAAAATGTACAACGAACTAATAATTGTTTACGTAATGATTCTGAATCCATCTGCCTAGTATTTTAGGTGTAATATATTTTTGTAAAATTGAATCTTTCTGCCTTAAAGTATTCTCTGCCTACAGAAAGATATCCCAATGTTTAACAACTGAAAAGAAAACTCTTAAGTCATCAATCCCTATTTTTTATAATAAGTTCAACAGCCAGAAAGATATCTAAATTTATTAACATTTTGTTTATTTAAAAGTAACTGCATGGTCAATTTACATAGTAACTAGTAACTGCCTAGTAACGAACTTGTACCTTTGACTAGAGAATGGAATAAGTACCAAAATTACTTTTTGGGAAAAGTAGCTACTTTTTTTAATTTTTGTTTTGTTTTAAATATGCAATATAAGATCTTGTCAATCTTGTCATCTTTCTAATTCATATAAAAACACATCAGCTATGCAATCATTAAGCATGTATATTATATCACCCTCAGTTTTTTTCTGCAGAAATATTTGATGTTTTTTTGTATTTAGATGATTATATTAGCTTTGCTTTGCTAATTTTGTTGCAAACATTGCGTATTGTGAAATTCAAAAATATATGCATGCTCAACTAGCTTAAAATAGTTGAACCAGGAGGGGACATAAGGCAGAATATTTTTTTATTGCTCTTTCATGTGTATATTCATAAGCTCACATATGGGGCAGCATGCTCTGCATGTAAAGATATGCTTATGATCCAAATATCACTCTGCATCTTCTACTGCTTAATAACTTAGTGGTGTGTTCATTCATCACTGTGTCAGTTGTTATCAGAGCACATGAACTGAATAAGCTGAGTCTGTCGTTCTCACAAACATCTCTTGGTTTTCTGAGGAAATGTTTCTTTGTCACAGGACTATATTGTGCTGTCACCTGCTTGTGGCAAACAACAGATTAATGCCACAGAAAACAAATAATAATAGTAAACCTTTGCAGCATCAGTTGGAGGAACTATTTGCTCCCATTGCAGGTTTCTTTTCTATGCCTATCTACTATTGCTTTGACAGTTTTTAGACTGGATGTGCGTCCGCAGTATGCACTTACCTTACTGAATTAGCCATATTTATTGTTTTAAGACCCTTCCTGTAAATATGCAGTTAATGGGTTTGATTGGTAGTTAGTGCTATGGTTATGCATGGTGGAGGATTGTTAAGTTTGTAAGGGCTAATGTGCTAGGAACAAATATTTTAATCATATGAAAATACATGATATCAAATCAATATGTATGAGATCGTTCAGCAAACAAAGAATGTCTTATTCCTGTAGAATAGTATTTTAAATTCAATAGAAAAAAAACAATAAATAAATGAGTAAAACATTTTTTAGAAGATTTTTTTTTTTTTTTTTTAAGATTCCTTTAAAGATCCCTTTACCACAGGTAAATTACTTATGGAAGTTGCAGTAGAAATAAAAGCACAATTGCAGCTTATGGTCTAAGGTTTTTTTCCCCTTTGTGGAAGTTCATATATGGACCTAATTGTTTATGGCTAACAAATTAAGGTTGAAGGAACTAATTGTGTTCTGTTCTGTGTTTAAATTAGATGCATTTTAAGGACAATGGTTCATGACATCATACACTAAATAACATATCAGTCATGTTGTAACTCATTTGCATCATGTCCTTTTTACTTCTTTTTGTGATATACCGCATTATCTTCCAATCTGTTTGTAAACATTACAAAATTTATTATTGTCAAATTATCAATACAATTATACTCCATATTTTTCTCTCTTCAGGTCAAAATGAATATGAAATTTGTCAAAGTGTGAAAGGCGAAAAAATTTCTGCAATAGTAACAGGCTACAGCAAAAGTAATTTCTATTACAGTGCAAAATGAGATGTTTCCAAAAAATAAATAGATAAATAAATAAATATACATAATTTAGTTTAAAGAGAATTTGGAAGCTTTCTTTGTGAGGTTTCACGCCAAAATGTACCGCTGTTTATTTGTTCTAGTAGTTCAGGAAAAACTTGCTACTTCAAATAATCACTTTCCTGAAATTAAGAAGCATGATTATATAAAGCAAGCTAATAGTCACCTGCATCTTTTATTTTGGATACTGAACAACAGGTACATTTGTTTACTCATGCTAATATAATTTCATTCAATCAATGTTTGATATGATCCGAGTCAGTATCTGTGGCATTCATCTTAAAAATAATGGGGAATGTTATATTGTCACATCTTTACCCCATTGTCAACCAAAAATATTACAACCTAATACCTAATATTGTTTTTTTGTATTTGTAAACTTCTGCTATCACTGTTTAAAGACTGAGGTCAGGTAGACCAGGTTATATTTCACCTGATATGTGAGGATTCAAACTTCCGTGTGTTATTTTATAAGAAAATAGGAGTCTCTCAGAAAATTAAAAAGTAAACATATATGGAGCATATAACATATTAATTTTGAGTCCTATACTGTATGCTGGAATATAGCTGCTCTTAACATTATCAACATTATGAGGCTGCTGATTCTGCTAAACCCAGGTTATTTGAAAGCACACTGAGATGGCATCTCCGTCTCTCAGTGTAAGGAATAACACAAAGGGCAGTTCCTTATTAAAGCAAATTTAGCACCCACAAATCTGAGATTAATCTCCTCTAAACTGGTTTTAGGCTTAAGTAACCCTGGTGATCTGCCCATGTTGAAGGAGCTGCATTTGTGACACTAAAAACTTTAGCCTCTGCATGCTGTAGTAACCCATTTAGCTTGCTCTGTAGTAACCCATTCATGTTATTATATTTGATACTTTCACATTTCACTTAGACCTAAAATATAGGGGAAGTGGTGAAAATCATAATGCCAGAAAGCACATAAAGGGTATTTATAAACTTTTTTTTTCTTTCTTTTTTTAACCTTGTTTCCAAAATGTGTTTAGTACCAAAACCTTTTTCTATTTTTCTAAATTCTTTTATTAAAGTGCCAGCATAATTGTTTTATATATCCTGTAAATGTATTCTTTAAATGCATTAATGAGTAATATTCATTAATACAGACAATTTTGTTATTGTTTATAGACTTAATCAAATCCCAAAAAAATTCTAATAAAGAAAAATTAATCCACAGAAAGTAAGTATATTATGTCTTCAGTACGAATATAACACTGAAATATCTTGCCAATACGCATGCACCTCTGAATACAATTCAGTTTTCTATTATCCTTAGCCAGCATTTTCTATTACACATGATGGTCACATTGTTAGAACATAATGTTGTGAGTGGGTGGAAACATACATTAGGATCTCTTAGCTCTCTGTTTGCACGGTAGACATGTAACTATTCTCCTCTTTCAGTCTTTGCTATATTGAGCTTGAAAAACGAGATTGTCTGTCTTTTTACTAGCTGCAACCCATTTTTCATTGACCTATCCTTTGTGATGCTCCACTATAGAGTCCATCAGAGATAAAACTGTGGTTTCTCTAAAGTGACTTGGCAGGGGGATGGGGAGCCAATTTGGCTTCCACCCCTGAACCAGTGCTGCTAAAACCCCCTCTGATTGAGATGGATAGAGGGAAAAGCCCTTAGCAATACATTTATTTTACTGCATTTCAGGTGACTAGTATTAAATATTCACAGAATCAGCTGCAACTATTATTCCAAAAAAGGCTTGCTTATGTTTCCTAAATCAAGATAGATGCCAAAACAAAGCAGCCTTAGAGGAGAGTGTTACTCCCCTGGTTGTTGGAGATAACATTTTTAAATAGCGGGAAAGCCTGCCCTCAAAGCCTGCAGGACCAAGCACAGCAACAGAAAAAATAATCAAAGAAAAGAAAAGAATGAGATAGGAGGTTAAAAAATGGCACTGCTGTTACACAGTGGGATGAATCAGTTCTTCCATTTCAGTAATTTCCTTTGAGAGCCACCATCATTTGTCAAACACTGTGTGGTATGATTTAGGGTGTTATATGCAACTGAACAGACAATATGAGACATAGACATAAAAAGACTTTATCTAGAGGGCAGTTTTGGAAAAGTTTAAAGAAGCAGTGAGTTCACAGGAAAAAAAAAATGTTTTGAGAACGGTACCTTGTGCATAGAAAGATGAATTAAATGGAAAAGTTTAAGACAAAAAAATTTAAATCAAAGTTTTGGGAAAGGGAATCTCAGTTCTAATATGAAGTGTCACTCTTGAGTGTTTAGTCAGTCATGTGGTATCACACCTCATTTGCCTCAATCAAAGTAAGACTAAAAATATTTGAGGCACTGTGAGGGATCTTAAAATGGCCCCCCTTTTAAAAATAATGAATCCCCTGGTATTAGATATCATATTCAGGAATTCAAGTGTATTTTCAGTTTAAGTTTAAGTTCGTCCTGTCCTTTCCCTTTATTTCTGTTGCAGCAGAAAGAAGTAAAACATTGAAAGCAACAACAAAATAAATACTGTTAAATTTTGTCTCCATGGCACGTTCTCACTGTTACGTTCTGAAAAATTTAGTTTTTAGCTTTAACCCAGCTTAATTTCGCAGGATAATGAGTTCATCCTGCAGAGGTTGATGAATAAATAAACTTTCTGCTTTTATCATTGATTTTTGTTTTTAATCACAGGTTCAGCCTGTTGACTAGCATTTGGATATTCGAATAAACCAACATGATTGTGAACTGAAAACCCTGCTGGTTAGTGTTTTTTATCAGTTATATAACTGGATTTTATTACCATTCACCCTCCTGTTGAACTTTCATATTTGACCCTGTGTATAAGCTGTGGGATTATGACACCACATACAAAATTAAATTCCAATGTGTGCTGCCATTTCTTAAATATATTTATAAGACAACTGCCAACTTCCTTCTGCCTGCTGTTTTCCTTCTGTTACCATTTTCCTTGTTTTCTGCTTTTATGCTTTGCGTCTAGCATAAGCACGGCAACTAAGTAGGTTTACAGCTTCAAAATCCTAAAATAAAGAAAAGAACAACAAAAACGTATCATTAATGCAAATGTGGATTTACACACTTCCCAGTTCTGCCGTGATTAAACTAAGAACTATTCTTCAAGGTGCAGCAAATGAGGCAATTTTGAGATGAGGGATGATTACCATGGAATATTAATGCTGTCTTGTACATTATTTTCCTCCAGCAGGCAGAAAATGCAGCAATTTCAAATCCTTTGTTGCTTGAACAGAAACCACAACATGCTTCCTCTCTAACCATGTGTTCTGTATAGTGGGATTATTCATATGAGGATTTTGGCACTGGTGCTGAATCTTAGTTAATGCAATGTTATCTAACTGTTCTTATGATAATATCGAGGCCCTTAGATTATGAAATAATACGTGGCCATCTGAACCATCTTTGCACATTGTTAAACTACCATCCATTTAATGGGAATTTTGATAGAAACAGTCTGGTTTACTGAGATTTATACACATTATTATGAACTTGTGGGATAATTATTTTTTTAATCAAGTACATTTTACTAAATTTGTTAGACTTTTACTTTACTTTAATTTTAACTCAATTAAATTTAACATCTTAGATATACACTGCATTCTCTTATGCAGAAGTACTTCAACAAATAGCAGTAAACTAATCTATTTCAGTCAGCTAGCATTATTTTATTTTCTTGATGCATAACCAACACTTATGTTTGAACTTAGTAACTGTTTTTTTGGCATAAAACGAGAAACTGATCTCAGAACAGAATTTTTTTCTATGTGCACAAACCTTTTAATGAAAAAACTGCAAGACACCATCATATTTGCATCAGCATCAAACATTACAACACTTTAACTTTTGTATCAAATATTAGCTTAATTGAGATATGTAAAGGAAAGCTTGGTGTTTACACCTTTAAGCTTTCTCTCCCCTAATCTTTACTGTAAAGAAATCACTCAGAGCAAATATTTTAAATAACACTTCATAATAGGTATTAAATTACTATGACACTTGACAACAGTTTTTTGCAGAAATAGTAATCTTACTTAGACCAGAGAAATGGCTCGTTTTACAGATGGCAGCACTTACCACCAGGCTCACTTGTTCAACAAGTCAGCCCCGAATACTAGTTAAAGAAGCATTTTATACACACAGCCTGCCACATCATCACATCGTTACTTCATACACGTTGGTAAATGAGCATACATCCCTGGCTCCAGTCATATCAAAATATTACACAGTGTTTTTAGATCAAGGCCACAGTGGTACAATGAGAGATATTTTGCAATCAAGAATTATCCACTCTGTTTGTGCTCTCATTACATTCCCAAATCTTGTTCTAATAAGAGAAACTACTTGGAAAAACATGAGTCTTTGTCATAAAACTGTAAGATGGACCCAGTATTCTGACGAGTTGGACAGTGGGAAGTTTTAAAACATTTAATGACAGAAATTAAAACAAAACTGAACAAAAAATAAACACGGGCTGTTGTGGATAAAGCTTGGCATGCACGCAGCTACAGCTTATAATGTACAATGAAACCGAAGGGTTTCGTCGTACCACCAAGTAGCCAGGATTACGGCACTACAACTGACCTCCCCCACATTCAGAGCAAAAACCCTGAGGGCTATGCGGAGAAGTGCCAGAAACCGAGCTCCCCCCCTGCACACCGAGCCCAAACCCTGGGGGCCGAGTGGCGAAGAGCCGGGACATTACAAGAAGACAGGAGACAAACAACATGTTATTTAACTGACTAAGACAGAAACTGTGCAAAAATCAGCATAATTATAATGACTTATTAAGGTTGTTGGGAACAGTGATGATTATAAAGTCTTACAGCTGCTGGGAGGAAGGATCTATGATAAAGCTTTTTGGTGCATTTAGGGTGCATCACCCTGTCCCTAAAGGAGCTTTCCAGTTCGGCAACAGCTTGATGCATGGGGTGGGATACATTATCCAACAGAAATGTTAATTTAGTTAGGATCCTTTTGTTTCCCACCTCCTGTACTGAGTCCAGAGGGCATCCACTTACAGAGCTGGCCTTCCTGATCAACTTATCCAGCCACTTTCTCTCAGCTACAGATAAGCCACTGCTCCAATAGGCAGCTCCATAGAAGATGGCTGATGCCACAACAGAGTCATAGAAGGTTTTTAGGAGCGACCCCCACACCCCAAAGGGCGTCAGTCTCATCAGCAGAATGTGCCTTCTTTTAGAGTGCCTCAGTTTTGTGAGTCCAGTCCAGTTTGTTTTCCAGGTGAACAAAGACCAGGTACTTATAAGAGTCCACTACCTCAATGTCAATTTCCTGGATGTTCACCGGTGTCGGTAGGGTGGATCTGCTTCTGCAAAAGTAGACCACAATCTCCTTTGTTTTCCCTGCATCAATCAGAAGGTGGTTTTCTGTCACCAAACCAGAAAGTTCTGGGTCCACTGTCTGTACTCTGAGTCATCCCCACCTGTGATGATGCCAACTATGGCAGAATCATCAGAGAATTGTGGGCACTGCACAGAAAGAAAAAAGAATGAAAAACAGAGCTTTCCAGAAAAACCTGAGCTCCATTATGTTAGAAAGAGTATGATACAAAGTCAAAACAAACATGAAAATAATAAAAAAAATATTGATGAAACTAAACTCAGGAAAATAAAGGGTGCTGCTAAAACAGACGGCCTGCTCTTTGCTGACCGGAAGAAATATGTTTGTTCCCAAAATTCTTCCTGCATCTCGATCACTTCTTAAACTAATTGTTCAATTCAGAGTCTTGTATGGTCTCCTCTACAGTCTCTGTGGATCTCCATGTTGTCCAATGACGCTGAAACCACATGGTGATCCCCATGGTGTGCTCACATCACAGTCCAGCAATCCGTTCCTCCAGGATAGCCCGGAAAATATAGAAAAACATTTTAGATGTCAATATACAGAATTAGCACATATTAATTATCCATGCTGACTGCTCCTCTACAGAAGCTCAACTTGGTAGGTTGAAAGGGTTGGATTCATCACTGCACCAAAGCCTTAGCTTTCCATTAACACAAGAGCTAACTATTCTAAAAGGTGCTAGGCAAAAGAGATATCACACTTACATAATCAGACATATTTTTGATTATCTGATTTAATTTAGTAGGGTAAATATGGTACTTTATTTACAACTAATTCCAAGATCTCTTTGTCCCCTGGTCCAAGGGGATCTGCTATGAAATTCCAAAGAACAAAGGGAAACTGTTAGATTTTGCAACATTGCAATGTTGCCATTTGCTCTAAAACTGGAAATTATAGGGGTAGTGCACATAGTGGCTAAAAGCTATGGAGTCTTGCTTTAAGTTTTAAAAACAGCTGTGCACTGTTCAGTATTTTTAGTTTTTGAAGTGAGAATCACATCAAGGTTTGCAGTGCAGTGCTCCCTTACTGAGAAATAATCAAAAAAGTGAGGAAAGTGTCACACTGCAGCTCCATACGCATTCCACTTAATTTAATCAATGTTTCAGCCCTCAGGCCATCTTCATCTTGATTCAGAGCTTGATCAGTGTGATTAAACACAACCAGCAGAGGGAGGCCTGAGGGCTACATCAGAATAAAAGTGATGTTTAATACACTTTAGTGCTTGAAACTTTGCAGGCCTCTTCAAAAGGCAATATTTCCCTGGCAAGTTTGAAAGACGGTAGAGATGAGAGGATTTTAAGGGTTAATCTCTGTGGTAAAAAAAAAAAATAACAAAGCTTGCGTTTGAAAATAAATCAAGAGAAGTAGTTAAGAAAACTGTTACATATAAAAATTTTTTTCATAAATACACAAGTTGGGAGATGTACAGTAAAACATAAATTTAAAGAGCTTTTTTTTTAAGCAATGAATTCGCAAGAGAAGGGAAGCAACTCAGAACAAAATGTCTAATTACTAGAGCAAAGAATAACACTCTAGCTTTGGTTGGTAAAATACTTCTCAGAAACGTGTTTTAAAAATGTTATACTCATTACAATTGCATGTTTCAGGAATAAATCTAGCTTGTAAAAATGACTATATTGATATTCACAGTTCCTGATTGCAACTGTAATTATTGGATTATTGGAAAGCCAATAGGTTCAGCACAGGAGAAATTATCTGAAAGGTCATGTTCACAGTTTAATAGCACATTGACACAGACATGTGAGGTGCCTTCTGAAAGGATTCACAGCTGTACTCACTTTTTCCATGTTTTATTAGGGTTGCAGACTTCCGTTTATGTCATTTCGGTTTTAAACATAGGCAACATTATTATTAAATGAAAGATAGAGGATACATGGTTTTGAATATGTCATAATATATATGTTATATAATACTATTTGGAAACTGTGGTAGCATTGTGGGTCAGAAGTGTTTGCTTTTCTTACTAGCATAATATCTCAAGTTCAATTAGGTCATTGTTAAGAATATCATCCCTGGGAGTCATATTCAAATCATGCCATGGATTTGATTTAAATATGGACCATTGCTGGGACAGGAATTAGCTTTGATCTTAACCATTCCTTGGGAACTGTAGCTCTTGCTGTACTGTTTGAAAGTCGTCTTTTTGAGACAGACAGTCTCGATGCTGTCAAACTCTTGTAGGTGTTCTTCCAGAATTGCTTGTATATTAAGCTCTATTCATCTTTCTATATTACTTAGAGTAGCTTCATTGTGGAGCTCTGCCAGGTTAACATATTTTTTTTCTAGCTCCTTAGTAAAACCCTATGTCATTGAATATTGATTAATTCTAATTTAGGTTCCCTGATGGGATATTAGTCTTCATAATATTAGTGCTAAAGCAGTGAGACACAGATTGATTTGAAAATATGCTGGGAAGTTAAAATTGTAATTTCAAGAGTCATATTTAGATTGTAAACAGACATCAAACAGCAGACCCTGAGGACAAACTGACATACTTAACAAGTCACATCCATTTTATGAACATTACAACCACTTCCTTTAGGAATGTGCAATGAATACTAAATTAAATGCAGCGTTTCCAACAAAGTTAGTACAAGTATGTTGTGCTGCATTCTGGTAAATAAATGATTTTCTTACAATCTAATCCATGTCATTTGTTCTTCATTGGGAATGAAAAAATGTAATTTAATAACCAATAAATTTTTAAGGAAGTTACAGAGACCCAACCCATTTGATTAGCTGAAAAAAGCAACCTACTTAGAGCAGTTACTACTGTATGTAAAATTGTAAAAATTGTATTACATGTCTGTAATAACACTCTGTCTAAAATCCCTTAAGTCATCATCATCATCATCATCATCATCATCATCATCATCATCATCTTTATTTGTTTAGCGCTTTAAAGCAGCTACATGTGAAGAAAAAAAGTTCTGAACATAGCTAAAAATAATAATAATAAAACACAATAAATTGATAAAATACAGAATGGAATATAAAATAAGGCAATAATACAAATGTGTTTAAGCTAAATACACAAGGTCACAGAAAATAAGTCCTGCCAGTGTTAAAAAAACAGGGAGTAAAATTAGGTTTTGAGCAGTGTTTTAAACATTGTCAGTGAAGGAGACTCCCTAATGTGCAGTAGGAGGCTATTCCATAAAAGAGGAGCAGCTATAGAGAAGGCTCTCACCCCTCTGAGCTTCCTCTTAAATCTCTATAAAAAATTGAATAGTTTAACTTTACTTAGTTAAAATGTCTTATAAAATCCTTTTTAAGGTGCCTTTTGCTATGTGATTATCAATCGTTGATTAATTAATTAACAAAATAATTGTTAGTCACAGCCCTTATTTAGATAACCACAGCGATAATCCGTTTCAAATTTACAAATTTATTTGTATAGCACAATTCAGTACAAGGACAATGCAAAGTTCTTTACATGATTAAAATATAGGAAAATAAAACTGAATTGAATCAAGTAGGAAAAAAATAAAATAAAAATAATTAAAAAAATGCAGAAACAAAAAAGAACATAAAAATTTTTTTTCAGAGAAGTATTAAAAAAAATTCTAAATTAAACATTAAGGATTTCATTTATTTATTAATTTTAGGGATGTTTTCAAATGGAGAAGGCTGACTGTGCACAGATGCTCTGCTCCATTGGGTTCTTTTTTACAGACGGTCGTATTGCTTTGCTTAAAGGACCACTCATTACATTTGCATTTGGACGATTTCCTCTTTAAGTCTAACATCTGTCTGCAGTTGAATTTAAATTGATGGTCCCCATTGAGGCTGAATGGATATTAATATTTTTTCTAAAGTGCTAGATAATGAAAAAAAGAAAAAAGTAGAACTCTATATGAAACCGATTTTGTTGAAATGTAAGTAGAAAAATTATAGTGCCAAGAAAGACATATAATATAAAAAAAAAAATTAATGGTTCATTTAAATCAAAACTTATATACCACCTTGCATCTTACAGTATTTCTCTTATCCTTGGGCTGTCTGTAGTTTTAGCATTGACCTTGTAGCTCTTAGAAGAAGATGTGAAGTAAAAATTATCTTTTCTGCCTGCAGTGGAACAAGTCTCACCTTTCCTTCTAACTGGATGCGGCTGGATGCTTTTTGGCAATAGCTGAGCAAGAAGGCCTTGTTCCTTTTAATTGATGTTTGGAAAAATATTTTAAACAATTTACTAGTGACAATGACAAAGATAAATTTACCTGCAGGGTTGCAATTTATCTTAGCCATACAGTGCAACCTGGATGTATGGATTCTTAAGATCAAGTTGTTTGACCTAAAGTGATTGAGCTAAGTGAAAAATAATTATGGTAAAGAATAGCTGTTTTATTCAATGGGTTATTGTCAGTAAGTATCATATGGCTTCTCTGAAGCTTAATTTTTCTGTAGATTCACTGCTTAAGAGTTGGTCAGGTTAGATTTTTCTTTAAATATGGAGTAAAAAGAAAAAGATTTTTACACAACCTGTCTTAACTCAAGTGTGTTTTGCCATATCTTATATTTTAGAAGAAAAATAATATTTTGAGTGCTTAAGATATACTATTGAAAACTCTTTTTAAAATTAAACATTTATGTTTCGTTTCTTTTTTGAGTTTCAGTATATTTTGAAAAGGGACTTTAACAGAAAATAGTTCTTGATAAAATTTTGTTATTTGGGTTTTGCAGGCAATAGTTTTTAACAGTAAGAGAAAAAAATAGCTTTACCTACAGTTAAGCTAGAAGCTAAGTTATTTTAATCAGTCACTAATTCTCTTTTTTTGTGTATTTTCATAAAAGTCGCAGATCTGTTTTGTTTTTCATTTTCTGAACAGTTTAGATTATCTTACCTGGTTAAACACTCATTGGATGGATCTGGGTTAATCTCATTTACTGTCTAAAATGATGGTTTTCACTTTAGTCTCTTGAGTCCACTTTGTTGCTCTCAAAAAATGATGTAGCTGTGCTGTTAGACATTTGCTGACAGTAAGCCAGATTTTTTCAGTTCCTGTTTTGGATGCTGCAGATCTGCATTACGTGGTAAACAGATACTCTCCGTTTGAGCTTCAAGCCCAAGCCACACTTGTTGCATTCAAATTTTATTCTCTGATGTGATTGTTTTCCATGACACACTCATTACAGTGGATATAGAAAGGCTATTTCCACTCAAGGTGAGCAGATCATGATCTGTGCAGATTTTTTTCTTCATTTCTGTCTCTGTACTCCATCAACTGAAACAATGTCCCACATTTGACTGGTCAGACTGATTGGTGAAATAAAAAAGGCAGCCAGTGACCATGACCAGAAAGTGCAACGTTGACTTAAACCAGAACAAATATCAGTATCAGTAAATCAGAGTATTAATTATTATTATTAATATATAAACAAAATACAGCATTTTGGGGGGTTGTCATAAGATGTGCTTTCCTCTATTGGTCCCCATAGTTTTTTTAGAGACTCAAAGAGGATCACTATTTTACTTCATCTGTTTTTGCCCTTCTAAACTCCTATAATGAGTCACTTCGGTCAGTCAGTTTTGCAGCTGAGACTGCAGTTAAGCTTGCCACCATCAGTGTGTGAATGCATGTGTGAATGTGTGAATAACACTATAGTGTATAGTGTATAAAGCTATTTGGAGTCCTTTGATTTAAAAATGCACCATATAGGTGCACTTTACTCAAAGGTTAGATTATTTTGATACTACAAATTTAAAAACCTTTAGCCGATCCAAAACACTGCAGCCATTCTTCTGATATGCAAGAAAATTGATACTTCTCATATTATTGCTTTCCTGCATTAGCTTCCTGATAAATCTAGGATACATTTTAAATTTCCCCTCTCACATGTTAGACCCTAAATAACAATACTCTATCTTATATCTAAGATCTTATATATTTAACAAAGCACTTTGCTCCTGCAGGTTTAGGGCTCGTATAATTACTCATTTTAGAGTGGGAGGCAGATATTTAAGTTAACAGGCTCTGCTCCAGTGGAACTAGCTACCAGTTTAACAGGGTGTCTGACTTAGGTTAGGCTTAAAACCGTTTGATAAAGCTTAGAGTTGAAGTGGCTCATGTTTTCCTGAGGTATCCCTATGGAGTAGTTATGCTGCTAGATAATTAAGCTGCTGGACATTTTGGGACCACCTTTTCTTATTCTACTTCATTCTACCTTATTTGTTAGTTGAGCCCCTAACTTTACACTCTCTTTGCTTTTTCCTATCACTGTAGCTTTGTTTGGCATGATGTTGTGTCAACATCCTGGTGAGGGCAGCAGTTGGGCTGCTGCCATTAACAACTTCCATTATAATTGATAGATTTGGACCTGGTTTCTAGTGCTTAGTCCTGTTTCTATCCTACACATAGAGCTTGTACTCGTCAAGAAACCTTACCCAGGGCTAATCTGCACATCTTTCATTCCTAGACAGAGCTTGATCATTCACCTCATTAATATCCACCTCATTTCTGGGAAATGAGGTGGATATTAAGAGGTTAAAAGGAATTGTTGGTGACCAGCCACCACCAGGTGTGGTGCAGATGAAGGATTTTGTATGATGAAAACTTTGGATTGCCAATGGTGCATCGCCAAACTGGAAGGACTATGAACAGCAGCCTTTTGGGGAAAATCCACCTGCTGTAGTTGTGTCTCTAGGTGGTTCTCTGCTCTGTGACTTGTCAAAGGAGGAAGCATAAAGTTTGGCAGCAGTAGCTAAACAGATCGTCTGGCAAGATGAAAGTTCTATGAAAAAAAATCTAAAAGAGAGAAAAGATACATTTAAAAGTCACAGTTATAGCAAATAGTAATAGTCACTATGTCCCCCAGCACCCCAAGCCTATAGCAGCATAACTAAGCAAATTATTCATGAGCTATCTCTGTAGTTGTGCTGCTGCTAAATTATCAAAAGCCATTTAACTTTAATTAGGTTGACATCTTCAGATACATTTACACCTATATGTTTTCAATACATTTTGAGGCATTCATGCGTGTGTAATACTAACTGTACAGAATGAGCTACTGCCCACTTCCGATAAAACATTTTGCCGGAAATATTTTTCGTTACATTTTAACTAAATCACAGCATCATAATTTTAAGTCTTACAACTTAATCCAGAATAAGCAGTTTCTCATCAATTAACTTACTCTTAATATAAACGTTTCCAGCTTGAGTGGAATACTGGAGTCATTTATCTATTTCAATAGCTTCAAAATGTTGATTTTTTTTCCCCAGATAATCATTTCTTGTTGCTACAGCAGGGCGTAATTAAAAAATATGTATGCAAAGATAAAGGACAAAGAATGTCTGCAAATTCATGGGTGAATACGGAGAAGGAACAGATGTTACACAAAAACATTATCTAATCGTCTTCTTTGTTAGATTTGCTGTCACTTACTTCTTGTTTTCCAAAATGTTACATTAGCATTGGACACTCTTCAGAAATGCCACATCTGTTTCAAGGCTGCCATGATTCTTTTGTCTATTCTTCAGCCCTCTCTGTTGTTAAGGTTTATTGTCATTTTGGGCTCTGTAACAGATGAGCTGCAAAGCTCTTAGTACAAATCACAGGTGGTGTGAATTTCTGAAGCACTTACTTTATTGCTGCTTTATCACAAACACAAAGATGATTACACAGAGTGCCTCTCTGAAGACTGCTTGTCACAATGATCTGAGCATTCTTTGAACAGATAAGTGACTGCTTGTAACTGTTCAGTTTATCCACAAATTTCTACCACTACCACATCATTCATAAATACAAACTAAAAAAGCCAAAGCAATAGCATTATGTATACTTTTTAACTCCTACCTACTCCTACATATTTAAACCCCCTCTTAGCAAATTAACCTAACTACAGTAGGAATAGCAAGTAAACCAAAAGACACTCACCACTTCCAGAAAAAGCTCCTCACTCCTACGCATAAAAAAAAACATTCTAATTTTTACGGATTTTCCATGAATGTCAATTGTGAAGCTACAACATGCATTAAAGGCCTGAGGGCTAGGTCACAAAAATATTTCAAGGAAATCATATTAATATGAATGAGAAAAAAAAAAGTGTACAGGTGGTTTGTATATTTAAATGTATATTTAATGTATATTGCGGGCAGCCGGTATTCCATTTTTCCAAAAAATAAAAAAACAAAACTTGAATGATCAGAAATAAAAGTTAAATGTTTTTGCAATATGTGTTTTGTTGCAGAGGTTTATAGCTGTAGAAAAGATTGATTTTTTGTAGCGCTCTCTCTTGAACTTAACTGAGAACTGATAACTGTCGTTTAACAGTGTAAAAGCAATAGTCATAATAGTCCATACTTTTCTTAATTTTATAAAGAAATCTTTGTAAAATCATCTCAAGAAGTTCAAGAGAATTTTATAGAACAGAGCCAGTCTTCTTTTTCACCTCATTAAGCTTTTTAAGTCATTTGCTCTGATGCTGTTACCCCAGCAGATGATGGCAGAAGAGATCCCACTCTCCACAACAGACAAATCGAAGACAAGCATATTTTTTCTGCAAACACTCAAGGATCAAAGCTTCTTAACAAGCACAGTCTGCTCTGTCTCTTCTTGTAGACAGCTGCAAAGTGTCTCCAGCCACGTCTGTTGTCCAGGTGAACAGTGGGATAAATATACTCCTCCACCATCTTGACTTCTTGAGCAATGTTTATTACTGAGTCGTATCCTTTTACCTTCATTGTTTCTATGATATAATGATAGCTTAGAGATCTACCATCAGGATGCCATGTTTTTTTAAGTAAATGGTAAATTCTGACAGAGTTACCACTGGGCTTCAAAATGTGTCAAAGAAAAGGGAGTCAAGGTCCTGGTTTGCAAGGTTGGATAAGCTTATTAGCAGGGTCAGTTGTGCCCTAGGATGCCACAGGGAAAAGCTGCAGGTGGAGGTAAACAGAAGGACTGTGAAAAAAATAACATCATTGTTGAACAATGTCTCCCATCCCATGCACAATGCTGTTACAGAGCTGGACAGTTCATTCAGTGACAGGCTATTGCATAATTGATGCACAAACGAGCGCTTTTACAGATCCTTCCTTCCCCCTGCTGTTACTCTATAACCTTCACTGCTCCCTGCAATCCCATGCATGTTCACATATGTGCTACTGGTTGTTATACATCTGTTAACCTGTGCAATAAGAATTCATTTGTACTATTTAAATGAATATGTGTCTTAAAAGTATTACTGAACACTCCCCATGTTAAATACTGTTTGCACAGTATTTTGTACAAAAAAAATGTATTTTTACTGGTTTTTTGCACTTTTTTTTTACATCTGTTTTGTGACTTCTATTTTCCTATTTTTCTTTTTCTTTACCTGAACATGCCTTTTCTTACTTTCTTCTTTTCTTACTCATAAATTGACTTTTTCCCCATTGTTAGATATGTTACTCATTCTTCTACTGTAAAGTTTAACTTTAAAATAATTGGGTCCCATGCAAGAAGCTCTTGTACAAACAATTTTGTTCTTAAATTGTTCATACAAATAATCAAGTAGAAAATGTCTTGGTCTTTTTTTTTTCTCCTATTTCCAATCTTCTCTCAGGTACGAACAATTTATTAGTGCTTCAGATTTAATGTAGGAGTCTTGTAAGCTGTTATTCAAACCTAGATTTTTTTACTAAATACTAAGTCTGTTAGTTAGAAGCAGTTGTCCATTTTTTTTAGGCTGCATCATTATATATTATGCAGCTCTGGAATTATAAATTGCATTTTTATTTGCTTATGACAGAACTATCGGTCCTGACAACTGCAGCATGGATCTGGGTATTCAGTGGTTTAATTTGTCGTCATTTCATCAAAAGAAAGAACAGTGAGTGTGCTCTATGTGGGATCAAGCTACTATTGAAATACTATATCTGGAACAGAAAATGGATAGAAAGTTTAATAACAAATTTCAGCAACATGTTTCTGCTTCAAACTCTTCTAAAGTTAAGATGAATTCAGTTCACTTGATGGGGCTCCCTGGCTTTGTTATTACACAAAATGTAAAAGGTTTGGGTCTGTCTGAATTCTTTAAATTGGAGTTAAAAATTACACGGTTTTATGTTGATTGAGAGAGATGGAGGGCAATAAAGGGGTGATAGATGTGGTCTGGAGATGTACCGTAAACGTGTGTGTGTGTTAAAGGGAGATTTTGCTAAATGTTGTGTCCTGTAGGCTGACGGCAAACTCATATCAAGCATTTACATCATATATTTTTCCTCTTGCCTCCATCAGCATTTTTATTGACTGTCTGGCTTTTGCTAGACATGATTTTGACACCAATTGATAACATCATCATTTTCTTTTTACTTGAGTAAAAGTTCAACCACATCATTTACAGCTTGTGTGATTTATTTCTCACCACTAAGCTTTTACTGGTCATTTAATTCTGATGTTCACCTCTCAGTCAGCAAAACCTCAATCTCCAAACTGATAAAGTCTCTTCTTTGACTTCAATGCTGTTTCTATAATTGAGCACTGTCTGACAATCCGGATAGTAGGGATGGTAATTATGCAGATTTGCAATTCTCATGAATGGGCGACTAACGCAGCGGTGGACTGCTTTACGTTTCCAAAATGTAATTTCTCATTAATACTGATGTAGAGAAAAGTTTATGAATATCATGTGGCACATTCATAGTAGCACACGGTAGAAGAAAAACTGAGAAATTTAAGAAAAGAATAAGAAAATTTTTGGGATAATTTTTGGGATAATGCCCATTGTTTTTTTTCTTCTATTACCTTGTTTTTGCCATTGTTAAATCCATTATCCACACAGTGGGACAATAAAATAATTTCTTATCATTAAGGAAGGCCAAGTTCAAAATGTGATGTTTAAAGCCTCTCTTTCAGTTTCAATCTATATCAGCCTTTTATAACACTATGTTCCAACAAAAGTCAGATTTGAGAAAAGTAAGGTCACTGTCAACCGATTTCTTCCGATTATCTCTTCACTGTTCGCATGGACCGTGCAGCACACAGAGGTTCCCTCATTTACAGGTGAATCTACTAAAGCACTTTCCCACTTAATTTATAAAAACCATAAGGTCTTTAAGGTCACAAGACTATGTCAAGAAATCCTTTGAATTGTCAAATTTCGATTAGCAGCAATGCCTGTAAATATCAGTCCTTAACAGATATATATTTAAGTCTTTACTGAATCATTGGAGATTCAGACTTCCACCATTTCTTTTATCTGCATAACAAAAAATTATTTGAGATCCAGTCTAGACATTGGACATATAATAAAAGTGTAGGTGCCCTAGCTGCTCTGATGAAGATGCACTCCCTTAGATGATCAATGATCCAGATCCAGAATGTAACGACCTCACATAGTTTTTCTTCATCTGTTTCACCTAAACAGGTGAGTAATGTAGTAGTCGTCTGTACAGGGAAGCTGGAAATGCAAATACTGAGAACTAATTATTGTGCTTGCTTTTTACTTTCTGGACCTGGATTGTCCACCTCCCCTAAGCACGGCAGAAGAATATGAGCTTGATTTCATTCTATTTCACAAAAAACATATTTTACTTTCAGGCAATCATAGAACGTGTATAGGTAAAAAAAAAAATTACATTTCAAGCTCATCAGGTGATTAAGTATGGCAGTTAATATTTAAATGCGACTGTGAACACACAGTAACATAAAGTAACTCACTTTGTCCTGATATATGAATTATATGATACTGGGGAACATTGATTACACCAATACTTCAAACATTCATGCAATAGTACTTCATGTTCCAAAAATTATGCTTTAGTTCAGTTTTTTCTAAAGCCAACCGAAAAAAATATATAGAAGAAGATACAGATTATCACAAATAACTGGTGTAATTGCTCTAAAGTTCTTTCATTTAAAACGTTTATATTTATGTTAGACTGATGCGCTTTTTTAGCAACATATATACATAATTTAAACCAGTGCTGATTCAGATTTTTTTGCAGACTGGAGCATGGACACATCTATCATAAGAGAGAGGGAGAACATTTTATTTATTTTATTTAGAGTACAACCACATCAACCACTTAAGACTGGGCAAGAACAGATGCTTTATCCTTCATGCTTGCTTTCCTGCTCCCTTCTCTGCTCCCCTGCTTTTGTGCTATTTACTTTACCTTGTTGCTATTTAATTAACCTTGGTCATGATATTGGTACTGCTGTGAGACAGCACCTAAACATTTATTCAAGCTCCAATGGATAAAAAGTATTTATAACAACAAAAAAAAACTCTACTCAAACAAAAATTAGAGCCAGACTGTCACCAAAATTAAACTTACTTATTTTGATATATTTAAATATGTTCTTTTACAACATATTAACATTTTACAGTACACATAAATATGAGAATATTGTAGTTACTTTCCTATAATAATTTCTTCAGACTAGATGTCTTAAAATAAGTAGTTTTATAGTATTTTGTAGTGTATTAGGAGTCTCTAAGGGTGCAAAAAATAAATAAATTCAGTATTTCCAGGTGTAAATATCTTTATATTCTATTTGGGTCATATTTTTAAATGCACTTAGTTATCTCTAGTTCCTATTATGATTTTTTTTTCACAATAACATCAGAATATTTGCTGCAGACCTTCTCAATAAGGTCATGGACTTCCGACTTACTAATTTTGAGAATCTGCCATTTTAATTTCTCACAGTGAAACTTAAGGGTGCCAAAGGTACTTTTTGATAAGTCAAAATGTTCAGTTTATTATGCCATCTCTCAATTTCTGCCCTGTTAGACAACCATATTTTTCTATTAACCCCCCCAAAAATAGTGGAGCTGAACACTCTGTAATGTGAAGGGGGCAGGGTGTGAAGTTTCTTATTTGAATTTAAAGTGATGCATCAAATCTAGTTAACTGCAGATGAGCAGCTCCTCAAAAAAGTTAGAAGAGTGGTTTATTGAGTGAAAATTATGAGGAACTCATAAGTCTGACTGTGGCACCTTCTCAGACTGTGTCAGACAGATTGATCTTTTCATTTTTACTATTTTCCTCTTTTAAAATTTTTTATTCCTTTGTTTGTAGGGATCTAAGATATTTAAATGTAAAGTGTACTAATATCTATAGAATTTATTTGTCTTATTGTCTATTATAATTCTTATCACTGTTACCTCCAACACCATGGCTTAGAACCTTAGAGGCATTTCCAAACTGCCAGTGCCACATGCAGTTCCCAGATATAAAAAGGGATGGACCACATGGTTTTGAGCCTGTTTTCCAGAGCACTTATCAACTTTTATTGAATGTGCATTTTATGTATAAGCAAAATAGCAACCCATAATAAAAATCCCAGATGGCTTGTGATATTGTTTTTTCTTTAAAATGCAATTTTGTTGCTTAGAAACTGAATTTAGATTGTCTTCCATTCTTAATTCTTTCAGGGTTTTTTCCCCTTTGAATTGCCAAAAGTGAACTTCTTCCTTAGCATGAATTATTATCTGGCTCTACTTTTCTCCCTTTAGGTGACCGAAACAAGGACAGGCCCTCTTGGATGCAGTAACTATGACAACCTCGACTCTGTCAGCTCTGTTTTGGTTCAGAGCCCTGAAAACAAGATTCATTTGCAAGGTTGGCCATCCATAATTGAACTCCCCCCAATTTCTGATGGAATTGTCACAGTGTCTGTTCTCTGGCAAGTTTATAACTACAGTGTGAGGGTGTCAGAACAAATTTAGCTTCAATCACTCTGTTTTTCCCTGGTGCATGCTTGGAAAATTTGGAAGTAAATTTTGAGGAACTATAATCCAGAACAAAACTAGAACATTTGGAGTGAAAAAAAGAAATTGAGTCAGTCTATTTGTACACATCTTAGTCACACATTACAAGTCTCAACTGAAATATTTTAAAGAATAGTAATCTATACTTACACTGCAATGCTGAAAGACTTTGGTGCAGCTCTTATTTAATTCATTCAAATGTTTCTCTTGTTTATGTCTTTGCCTCAGGCCTCCAGGCCATACTGCCAGAGTATCTGAGAGCCAGGTTTGTGCAGGCCGCTCTAAGTTATATTGGCTGTAATGAAGAGGGACTGTTTGTGTGCCGGGACAACGACTGCTGGTGCCAGTGTGCTGTTGACTATCCAAAATGTAATTGTCCTGAGGAGGATCTAAGGGCAATGGAAAGCAGTTTACTTCAAATCAGAGATTCGTGGAACATGGCCAATCAAGACTTTGAAGCATCAGGTCAGTGTTATTCTCCAGTCACTTCCTGATTAGTGGTAGCCCTTTCTGTGAGGAAAAAATGCTGTAAAGTGATGTGGTGCCAACTGTAAGATTAGAGATGCACAGATCAGGACTTCGGGAGCCGATCGCCAAAATCATTATCGCCAGATCCCAATATTGCTGATCACAGCATCCAGTCCATAAATTCTTAAATACTGTTGTCTCATACTGTATACATTAGCACTATACTATTTATAGAAATTAAATGAAAAAGTATCATGAATTGACCGATGTTTTCGTGTAAGAAGCAGTGGAGACAAGCTTTTTTAGATCCAAATGCAAGACGGGGAAAATAATGTTTACAAGTCTTCTAATCAGCATGCTTTGGGCTATTTTTAGAACCCAGATCAATACCGTTAAGGACACTATCGGCCGATTGCAATCGGTTGCCGATCGTCCGTTTATCACTATTTTAGATCACTCTACCCATACAGTAATACAAGCCAGTGTAAACAAACACTTTACCTGATCAGTGAATGTTAAGGCAAATCTGACAAAACATATATATATATATTTTTTTTTTTTCAATTCAGTAAACTTATTTCAAACCAGCAATGGGCAAATCAATGTTAAAGCTCCGGTATTGCACAGACAGAGGAATAATAATAAGACAGAGATGCATGTTGATTGTAAATTAAATGGCCTTTTGCAGTTACAAAAGCCGGATAAGTGAATATAGTATGCAAATGAGATGGTAAAAATTTTACGCTTGTTTTAATCACATACGTTATCAGGCTATGTATGAATATTTTTTGCTCATGCCAGCACATTGCCTTGAAAACAGTATATAACCACATTTGTTAGTAATTTACAAAGCAAGCTTTTTCAAGTTAAGTACAAGAAATCAATGTAATCATGACAAAATTATTACAAACAACCAGCAGTTCCTATTTAGTACTTTTGTGTACTGTGTTCCCTCTAAATACTTAGGGAAAGCATTACTTAATAGCACATTTCCCAATGTTTATATTTAGCCATTAAATGTCTTTTTATACAAAATTCTAACTCCAGTGTTTGCTACTCCAATTTTAGTTTCATTAGAGCAAAGCTTCAAAAATTCAAAAGTTAAGGGTTTCTTGCAAAAGAACATTAGCAAGCTATACTAGATTTTTTTTATGCTTTTGTGGTAATGGCTTCTTTCTTATTATTTTCACAGTGAATAATGACTTTTCTAAATCCTCTTCATCCACTTTTTCGCTTTTTTTCTGCAGGTCTTTTCATATTTTATACCTAAACCGTGGGACACAGAACCAATCTTTCTTTAATATAATGATATTACCACTTTACATGGTATTTATACATGTGTATAATGTTTTGAACAAGGAGTGTATAAGAAAGACTGCCATTTTTGTAAAGGGCTGGACTCCTATGGTTTAGGTGAAGAAAAAGGTTTGTGGTTTTGCTGCCTTTGATTATGATAGTCTTGAGGCAAACGTTATAGTGTGGAGTCTCCTGCTCTGCGTCTGTCACAGTAAACACACACCAGTTCCAAACATTACAGGATTTTATTCCATTCTTGGAACAAAAAATATAAATTAATCGATTCAATGCATTTTGTGCCAAGGTATAATTTCCACATCTGAAATGAGGTTGGGCGATTGGACGAATCTATCGACCATTGGCAATAGACTTAGCCCTTCCACTGTAATTTTTAAGAACATTTTTTTTATTTTGGACATACAATATGAGGCGAGGCGCATGAAAAAAAAAGGAAAAAAACAAACAAAAAAAACTTATGCTGGTTTTAATGGTACACAAAATTCCTTCCAGATGGAGCTTTTTTCATTAGTGATTTATCTACTTACACTTCGTACAGAAAGAAAGAAGAGATCCAAACTAGAGACTAGCTGTTTTTTGTTGTTTATTTTTATTTATTTATTTATTTTTTTTATACAGTTGAACCAGAACCAGAGAGAGGGAGTTTTTTTGTGTGTGTTTACAGCCCACCCCACTGTTACCGATTAGATTTTCACACAAAAAATAAAAGATTTCACAAAAAAAAAAAAAAAACAATAAAGGAAAATTCTCTCCTTCAGTAAAGCTATGTACTTTCAATAAAAAAAAAAGAAATAAAAAATCTCTGCTCCAGTTTTCAGGCTCTTCAGATAAACAAATTATAATGTCTCATAACATATTTAGAACAACTTGAAAAGAGGAAACTATTACTGCTGAACACAACATATACATATTTGACAAGAAAACAAGCATGTTTACCTTATTGGGGTTGTAGCAGTATTTGCAGGTGGTCTTTGCCCATAAGGTCACCTGCGCGATTATATCATCCATCGCCATTTGTTGGACTGAGGAATATCAGTTGGAAAATTGTTTCATATCACCCAACCCTAACCTCAAATAAAAACAGATATATTGGACCCCAAAACAAAAAAGAAAATCCTCTAAACTTTTACTTAAACACACCAATCCAAATCCTGACCAGTCATACAACTGTTCTTGGAGATGGTTCAAGAAAGATACTGCACTTTAACATTGTACTGAGACAAGGCGATGAGAACCCTCAAGACAGGACTGTGCGAACAAAATGTCATCATTTTGTTATTATGTCAATGAGAGCGAGACAAAATTGTTGCTTCTCGTAAATAAGACGCCTTTAGAACATATTTAAAGGTGTGACTATTTAACTCAAACGTTAAGCTTACAAGTGTAAAAGTAATAGATAATTGCCATAAAATTATTTCCCTCTTTTTTCATGTCATACAGCTATTGAGAAAAATTATTTGACCCCCTTGTTTTTTTAGTATACTTTAACAACAACAACAACAACAAAAATAAGACAATACAGCTCTAATATTTTTATGCTTTTATGTAATTAAGAAGGAGATGACTACTGGAGTTAAACACTTTGACTTCTACTGCTGTTAAACATAAATAACAAGACTTCTGTCTAAACTTAGACCTGGCCCCTGTAGTCTTAGCTACAGATCTATAATATTGACCACATGCATTGAACACTTCCAGCACACTTTTTCAGTCAAGCTACCTGCAACACTATAAGAAAATTTCTATGTGAACAAATTAAAAAGAAAGAACTTTCTGTCAGTTCATCAATTTAACAATAATTTGCTAATAGCACTTTGGTGTGTTCAGTAGGTTGTTAACCATACTTACAGGTGCTGTTCCTGAATCTGCACAGTTGGGATCATGAGCAAGGAGAACAGTTTAGTTTGAACTGTGCTCCCCACCCCTAACCTTCTCCAATTGAGAACTCCCAAAATAATGGAAAGGAGGTCTAGGAGGACTACAGTCAGTTTCAGATTCAGGTTGAGGTGGCTCTACAAAGCTCTCCACCACGAGTAGGCTGGTTTGCAATTAACATGAGCTTTGTTCCTCTTTGTTCTCTTCCTCTGTTTTTACCCTTTAGGTTGTTTTTGATTGATTGATTGATTGATTGATTGATTGATTGATTGATTGATTGATTGATTGATTGATTGATTGATTGATTGATTGATTGATTGATTGATTGATTGACTTTATTGATCTCACAGTGAAGAAATTCACTTTACATCAGCTCAAATAGTCAAAGGATAAGAAGAAGGTGCCAAAGGAAGGAAAAGGTGCATGGGATATATACAGCATGTACACTATGAATATATGCAGTATATGCTGTATATGCAGTGACAGCCAAAAGTGGTATCACACCTTTTCCTTCGTTGGCCACCATGCTTCTCTGTTTACAAAACTTGCCATGCACACGTTTGAAGAAAACACTCCTTGCTCCTACTAGCTGATAGAAACTGAAGCTCAACAGAAACACCCCATTGAAAAAACCCTCATGACAAAGTTAGAAGCGTACACTAAAAATTCCTAGACTACTGCAAACATGTAATAATCAGTAATTTATTTAAATAGAATAAAGAAATAAAGATACAAAAAAATCTGGAAAAAAGTATTTGACTTGGACAAGGAAAAAAGACTTCTGTATATCTAATGTTTGTGTATAATTTGTGTATAATGTATTTGTGTGTATATGTGTATGTATGTATGTAGGTAGGTAGGTAGGTAGGTATGTATGTATATTTGGATGCATATATGTATATATATATATATACATGTCACATTTCATAGCAAAACACGTTTCTTATGAATGCATAGCAATTTTATTTTGTGAAATGCTTACAAAAGGCCTTTCCTCAAAACATAGTTCTGTAAAGGGCAGAACAAAAACCTATCAACGTAAAGAACAAATAATTATGAAATTCTATAGATCTAATACTCAGTTTCATGTAGCATTATTTGTTAATCCTACAGCAGTGCAACATGGTCTATGAAGCCTGAGATATCTATGGGATAACTGATTCAGTCTAAACAGGATAGGAAAGTAAGACATTTTTGAAACAAATCACCCTAATTCTAAACATCCATACAGCTATCTCATGGTGGCATATTTGCCTCTGTGTTTGTATTTTGCTAATCTGGTCAAGAAAACATAACATATATCAAATGATTTGACCTGATAGAGTGAATTATTTAAATAAAAGCCCCTCAGTAGCCCGAGGAGAATTTGTCGTGCCCTAGAAATGAACTACAGTTGCTGTAATCCTTTAGGAGCAAATGATGTAACCTCTAATATAATACTTCACGGCTCAGTTGTTGCCATGTTATCTGTTAGCCTTATTTTATGTTTCTTAATAAACATGACAAAAAAGAGCACATCAAATGATTTCAGATGAGCATTCCTAATTTAACTTAAAGTTTTGATCTGTCAAACTGTCTTGTGTTTCATTTCATTGTTTATTTTAGTGCATATATATATATATATTATATGTAACTCTCCATTTATTTGTCATTTTGAAACTTAGCCACATTCACGAGCACATCACATCTGAGTATCACCGTCATTTCCAGGTTTGCCTTGAGTTGCTTTCAGTGCACTTTGGTGGTTGAGACATTGCCACTGGTACATGTTCAATGAGTAGACTGGATCAGCACATTTATAAGCACCAAAAGCTGTTGATGTGTCAAAAATCAGCATCAACCCCCTGTGGATCTAGTTGCACATTTGATTATATCTAGTGAAGAACATATACCCTTACAAAGAAGACTTACAATCATATTTTTGATTATTAAATGAGTTTTCTACTGTCAGCTCATGGTAGATGTGATTTGCATTGATCTCTTACTGAGAGTAACATGGTTTATTGAAGACATGTTTTTTCAGCTAGTATGCCAACTTGCACTGAAGGACATAATTTATATTCCTCTTTCTTCTCCCAATCCCCGACAGCACAATACAAAAAATATTGTCTTATTATGCTCAACACATATCTAAATGCAACAAGATGTTTGTTTTAAAAGTGATCCAAGATGCCATAATTCTAAACTTTAGACACAGAGCCATATTTTCAGAGATTCCTAATAAGGAGTGCAGCAAAGTTTGAATCTGCCGGAAGAGCTGACCTTTTTTTTTTTCAAGCCAGTTGTGCCCCACCCCCTACTGAAGCACAGGAGCATAACTAGGGAAACACTAATTAATTCAGTCCATTTACCATTTATATGCACCCAAATACTGATTTATACATGGGCTATATTTCTTTACAACCTTGTTCAATCAATGTGTTAATTTCACAGCAAACAAAGCACACCTTCCACAATCATTGGGGACGCTATTGACACCTAATTGGTTTTCTAATCAGATGCTTCATCATCACAATAACCTGAAGTAATTAAAAATGGTACCACTGTTATTTTCTAATCAGTCTTGAACAAGTTTAATTTTCAGTACATCCAGTCATCATGATGACAATGGTGATGTTGTTATGGAATGCCTCGAAATCTACGTACTATACCTCTTTACGATGCATTCATAAAATTGTTGCTCTGAATTGCTGTCACATATTATCCTCTGATCTGCTTGTCCATCTTTCTTGTCTTCCAGACTAATTTGTACCCAGGGCATGAAAAAACTTCTTGACTGTTAATATTGATTTGACTTAACCCATCATCATTTGGATCTCATTGTACTTTAATAGAAATGTTCTCATTATCATTGATTGAACTAGCTAAATATGATGGAAACAATACTAAAAAGTAGACATCTTAGCCTGAGTGTGACAGGACAAGTTAATGTTTAACATTTTACATTCCTTTTACTTTCCAGAGGAGTTTCAAGCCTTTGTACGAAGGCTTCCCACATCCTACGCCCTGAACGTGTCTGCTATCCATTATTTCTGGAAGATGGAGCCATCCATTCTCCAACGCTACAAACAGCTGGAGATTAGCACACAGCAGCTTATAAACAAAGCTCGGCGCATCATCAACAAGATATTCACCCTCAGCAAGCGATGTCAAACTCAGCCCAAAATTATTATGCTGCGGGAAAGGTGAGGAACTGGGTCTTTTTATGATTAACTTTTTTTGAATAAAGATTGATGTATAGGTTGGTATATTTTTGGGAAAGCAGTTCTCCTTGTACTATCCTCATTCTGCAGTGCTTTGTTACAAGGAGGACTAGTCATCCTATAACTTGGACACACAATAAATGTATTCTTTGACATTAAGCTTAGCCCTGGTGAAATAAGTTACAGTGTCACATCCCATCTGATTCCTATCCATATAATCTTCACAACAATATAAACTATCCCTTTGTAAAATCAAAGTTTGCAATGATATATACAATTTTACTGAGCATAAAATATAAATGTATACATCAGTGAAAACATAGTATTAAGATAATCCATCTTCATATCATCCAACATTTGGTCCCAATCAGTATAAGCTCTTATTTTTATATTGCAGTAAAAAAAGAAAAAACTAAACAAATATATATATTTTTTTTTTTTTGCTCCATCATATATATGAGACCAATTTTCTCATCATTCAGACCATAAATGTTAGAAGTCTATACTTTTCTCCTTGTAGCTTTGGTTGAGTTTTAAATGTTTTGCTTAGACAGAGTTTTTCAGTCCATATTTATTTGGTTAAGTTTTAGCCTTAGGCATAAAAGTCTGAAATATAGAGCTGTTGCACACTTTGCAGTTTTATGAGGATAAATCACTCCTATTCTTTTCTATATTAGCTTTTTTGCTTCTTAGCATACACTCACAATTTTTTTTCCATTACTTCTCTGCAAAGCTGGCAGTGTTTTTTTTTGCTCTGTCATACATCTTGTTTCTTTACACATACATACATTTATTGTGGTGGTGGGACTTAACTTTTTCAAATTAGATCGTTTTTGGAAGTATGTGGAACATTTTACCTAGAAAAAAGGACTACTTACCCCTAAATCATTTTTGGGGGGCTGTTAAACAGCCGCTTCAGATGTTAAAATCTCATTAAATGGTCTTTATTAGGAATTATTAGTCCCATAGAATAGCTTCAGATAGTGCCTCCTACCTATCAGTAGGCTCAGTCGGTTGTTATTACTGAATTTATCCTAATCCTAACCCTAAAGTAATTACTTGTTTACATGCAGAATTAATTCATGTATTTTCATGTAATCTGAATATAATTTTAATAGTTCTTCATCTATTATAAAAGAAAAGTTGACTGGCATGTCGCTGATATGGAACAACCCCTCCCAAAAACATCTCATATCCTGTGAACTGAGTTGTTTTTTAACACCACATTAAATATGTGAGACTGAAAGATGTGAAATTCACTCGGAGTGAAGCTTTAAAAACTCTTTTTTTTTTTTAAGAAGTTAAGTAAGTGTAAACAAAGTAGATCAAAAGTATAAAGTAGGTATGCAGAAAGTGAAACTTAACGTTTTTAGATGTGGCCGAAACAGCTTTTATAAAAGATAAGCTGCATATTATAAGTCATAAGAAACATAGTAGAAGATGAAACTTGATCAGAACCTTACAACTCCGGGCCAAGCATGTCCATACTAAAACAGAAGGGAAGCACAAAGAACAGAAACACCTAAAAGATTCTCTTCAAACCTGTGGAAACCCAAACTGGGCATTTGTCAAATCAGCAATGAAATCCAAAAGACACGCAGCAGAATATGACGGTAAGAAGATTAAATGCAAAAACATTGCCATCCCATATGTTGCTGGAGTCTCTGAAAAACTCAAGAGGATTTTCTCCAAACACAAAATCCTAGTACATTTTGAACCAAACAAGACCCTTAAACAACATTTTTGTAGAACACACCTTCAGAAATCAAGGCTGCATCATCTGGGAAACGCTTTCCTTTCAAAAACAACTTCATGGCTGGGAAGAGACGAAAGTCAGAGGGTGCAAGGTCAGGAGAGTAAGGGGGATGATTTCATAGTCACACTCCAATGCTTCTGATCTGGCAACATGCAAGTTGTGGACCGGAGTGTTATCCTGCAGGAGGAGGATGCCTTTGCTGATCTCTATCCGCCTCTTGATTTTTATAGCTTTTCTTAATTTCATCAAAAGTGAAGCGTAATAGGCTCCTGTAATTGTGGTACCCTTTGCCAGGAAATCTGTCATCACTACTCCGTCCTGGTCCCAGAAGACTCTAAACATGACCTTGCCAGCGGAGGGCTGGACCCTAGCTTTCTTTGGAGGTGGTGAGTCAAAGGACTTCCACTGCATTGACTGGACTTTGGTCTCTGGACCATAGTGATGAACCCAAGTTCTATCCTGTGTAATCAGTCTTTTGAAAAACTGACTCATCTTCTTTGCACATCTCCTCGAGCACTCAACGCATTCTTGCTTCTGGAAAGCTGTGAGCCACTTGGGAATCCATCTGGCAGACACCTTATGCATATGCAAATGGTCATGAATGATAGTTTCCACAGACCCTGTACTAATCTTGACCTCTCTGTCTATTTGGTGAACAATAATCCCTTGATCTTCCAAAATGGCTGCCTCAACATGAAGGACAGATGCCTCATCAATGGCAGAAGAGGGATGACCAGGTCTGGGAGCTGTTTCCACAGACTTCCAGCCATGTTTGAATTCACAATGCCAGCGTTTTACAAGGTCATATGATGGGGCATCATCACCATAAATTTCTTTCATTTCAAAAGTCTCCTTTGGTGTGTGTCCTTTCAAATACAAAAACCGGATCACTGCGCGACACTCAACTGGCTCCATTTCATACCTGACTCAGTTCAAACACCTTTAAATCAGAAACCACAATTAGTTCAGACCTTTTTTTGCAACATAACCCATAGAGATGTAAATAATTACACATGCAAAATTTCATCTAGATCAGACAACTGGAAGTGGGTCAGGGGCATTACTTAAATGGGTGTCTTGTCTTGTCTACCAGGCATTATTTTAACAATTTCTCACATAGTTGTTGCAATCCTGCTTTTGTGTCGGAAGCTGCCGGTTTGGTATCCTCCTTACAGTAGGTTAAAAAGGAGGTTACTTCATCTTTTATCTTCCAATGGCTGAGTTGATGAGAGTAGCTCTACTGTGGGCAGCAACAGTTAGCATGAGCAATGACAATAAATGAAATAATTTTGTAATAATGAAAAATGAAAATATATCATAATTATCTCCATTATAATGTTAATATAAATAGAAAATAAATAAAAATTTATAAGACTGGTCTACATCATCTGACCAGTCTAGTGTAATAGTATGACATCAGTTTTGTGCCAGTCACTGGCATAACTTAAAAGCTTGAAGAAAAATTTTTTTTTACTGTTACTGTTACAATTAATGAAAAAAAGAGAGAAAACAAAAATACATGTTCTTTCTAGTCTAAAACCATCATTTAGGATCAATTTTGTGTCAATGGGTCAAAAGACACAAGTTTTTTTTTTTTTTTTTTTTTTTTCAAGAGCATTTGGTTTGAATATTTAGGGATGGCTCCCATGAGAACTCCCATATAAAGGAGAACGGAGTAGTAACACAGACTCTCTGAAACAGTGGCTGCTGGCCTTCTCCATAGGAGCTTCCTCTCTTCCCTCCATTTCCTCTTTCTCATGAACACTCCATCACAAAATGATTGCTGGGATTGCTCTGCTCTTCGTGTTTTTGTTTTCACGTAAGCGACAGTGTGCCACTGTCAATCACAGCCTTAACCATGCCCAGTCCTCAAACCCCACTGCATGTTCCGTGTTCCATTGTGCACTAGCGCTAAACGGTCTTTGAAATAATCTAATTGAAATGTTTCAATCTTAATGTGATTGTGATTTAATGCAATTTTTACAGTTTAATTTAAAATGTCTTTTTAAACAAATAAAAACACTAAATCAATCTGTTTCATAAAACTCATTAGATTTATTTAAAACACAGTTTGAATTAAATTTAATTGAAAATTCAGGAAAATAAAATAATTTTTTTAAAAGGAAATAAATTTGGCTTTACCTCATTAACAGTTACAGTTACACTTTCAAACGGTTCGGTCAGTGCTCCCTGTCAGCTGGTACTTTGCTTACTTGACGCTGAGGCACTGGTAGTTTGCATTCTAGCCATGCAACTATAATACATGGCTTTGTGATATTTCCTTTTAGTTTTGATAAAGGTTTGTTGTGTTACCTCATGAGGTAGCAAGAGAAGCAAGGCGTGTCCTGCAAAAACCTGATTTTGTGCAGCGTCTTCTTTTTTAAAATAATTCCATACAAGTGACATACTGCTCCTCTTTGGTACCAGACCTTCAGTTGTGTCAGTTTTTTTCCAGCCTAAGGTTGTTGTTCAACAGGTTACGCAGGTTACAAAATTAGGATATAAAGAGCTAACTCGAACTAAAATGCTTGGTATTTTCATATTTTCTTTGTTACTAAAAATACATTCCTATAATGCTATATCATCTGACCTTCTGTAGATCCATTTATTCCATATAACTAGTTCAACATCCTGGAACCCCTTTTTTATTATTATAATTTTTTGCATTATCATTGAATTTTTTTTTGCAAAGAACTTCATGGATATGTATAATTGATTTAGAGCATGCTCATCAATATGTAACTCTATCATATCTATATGAATAAAATGCAATGTATTCTACCTGATCTAAAACTGTTTTTCAATGTAAATATGACATCTATAGAAAACATGGATACCAGTTGACAAATGTTTGCATTTGTTGCTTTTGTCAGTAAGGTGTTTGACAGAAGACAGTGTGCTGTATCCTATCTGAGTTTTGTACATTTCCAGTTACATGTAACCTGTTGTTATCTTGTTGGTTTGATGAGTTTCTTATAAGCCCATGTGGGCTTGGCACCTGCCGAAATTGGTGCGTAACACTTTAATAGTGATAAATCCGGCCAAAGTAAATGTCAGTATTCCTATATTATCATAGACAACATAAATGCATTGTATATTTTACAGGATGGGAATCTCTTTTTTTTATAATAACATAATGCCTTGAAAGATTAGAAATATTACTCTGATGGGATAAACATATATGTGAAACTGGTTTCACATTGTTAATATGAGAAATTCTGTTATTTTTTTCAAATACTTCATTTTCATTACAGAAAAACAACAAATTAATTGGTTAAGAACAACTACTCAGCACAAGAAAGCGAGGACATTTTCTCTTAATTTTGTTTCTGATCAAAATACTTAGCTAGGATACATAATTTTCTACTCTAAACCTTACCTACTATTCTTGCTCTGTTGCAGGCCCTTTGGGTATTGGGTCAACTACATCCTGTCCATCATGTACTGCAGTGAAAACAACCACCTTGGTTCCTACATGGAGGAGACACGGAGCTGTTCCTGCCCTTATGAACATCCCCCCTGCCAGAGTGTTATTCCATGCACTGTAGGGGAAGGTTCCTCCTGTGCGTCCTGCTCTTATGAAAATCGCTCCCGCTGTGCCACATGCAATCAGGGCTATATGCTGAGCCAGGGTGTGTGCCGCAACGAAGTGCCAGACTCCACTGACCATTACATTGGCTTTGAAACTGACCTAGAGGACACAGAGCTGCGCTACCTGCTACAGAAAAGAGACAACAGAATCAGCATTCATGGGATCTTTGTCAGCAATGATGTCAGGCTTAATAACTGGTTTGACCCATCATGGAGAAAGAGGATGCTGCTGACTCTAAAAAGTAATAAATACAAATCAAATCATGTCCACATGCTCCTGGGGATGTCTCTGCAGATTTGCCTTACCAAGAACACCACACTTGACCCCACACTCTCTGTGTACATCAATCCATTTGGGGGAAGTCACTCAGAGAGCTGGATCATGCCCATTGACCAGAGCAACTACCCAGACTGGGAAAGGACAAAATTAGACCTTCCCCATGACTGTTATAATTGGACTTTGACTTTAGGCAATAAATGGAAAACATTTTTTGAGACTGTCCACTTCTATCTACGGAGCCGCATCAGGGGCCCCTCCGGCACTGGAAATGGAAGTGTATATTTTGAACCAATAGAATACCTTGAACCGGACCAAAACCTGGGCTACATGAAGATCAACAACATCCAGATGTATGGCTACAGCATGCACTTTGACCCAGAAGCAATCCAGGACTTAATTTTACAGTTAGACTACCCATATACTCAGGGATCACAAGATTCAGCCTTGCTACAGCTGCTAGAGATCCGGGATCGAGTCAACAGGCTTTCACCACCTGGATCTCAGCCTCTGGATCTCTTTTCTTGTCTGCTGAGGCACAGACTCAAACTATCAACTACAGATGTTGCCAGAATCCAGGCAGCATTGCAGACTTTCAGTGCCAAGCAGCCAAACTCAATTGAATATGAAACAACCAAATTATGTAGCTAGTAATCTGGCTGGTGTCCAGGTGCACAGATGGAGCAGTTATCACACAGGCCTAATACTTGTGAGGAGCAATTCTAAAACAGTGCAATGGACATTTTTGGGGACCTTGGTATTGTCGTTAAACTCAGCTTCTAGGCATGAGTTTCTCACGTCAATTTTTTCCTATAAATTTGTATAACACATGATAACTGAACAGGTTTTCAGCCTACATGCCTCATTCATTATTTTTTCTATTCATGGAATCAAATTTTACAATTCATAATACAAATTTAAAGCCCTGCTGTAACTCATATTTTACCGATGTTTTGACATTTATAGATTTCAGAAATATGAATCACTCGCAAACATTACAGAACCATTATGCTAAGAAAATAATCCAAGCAGTGTAGTGTTTTTAACAATCTTAACACCAATGTAGTTTGATTTTGTATCTTGTGTGGTTTTGTTTTATTCCATCATTCCATGTTAGGGCATGTTAGACATTTTTGTTTCAACTGTATTTTATTTTTTCCCTTTCATACACGGCATGATACCTTTTTTTTTAGTCTACGCATTTTTGAAAGTAAATGAGAGAGATATGCTGTATCACGCAGGTTTCTTAAAATTACAATATAAACCGTTTCAGAAGGTGTTACCTGTGCTTTTATTTTTATAATGCTGTTGTTTGTGAAGCAAATGATAAAATAACATTGTGTATAAAATGTACAGTACAATTTGTTAATACACCTAATAAGATATATTTGTGTGTGTGGTTTGTAAAGGAAATCTAAGTACTTCCTCAAGCTTTCTTCCCTTTATTCTTTCTAGAGAAGAGTTCTCTGAGAACAAGCACTTTAAATAACACTTTCCAATGCATATATATTAAAGTCGTAGGAAAGTGGCTGTTCCAACGGTGCAGTTCCAAATTTTCCCAAGTGGTGCCAGACTTTACACAATTGAATAAAGTGAATGTGATTGGTCGATTATGAAGGGGGCGGGATTGTGTGGCGGAAGGTTTGCAAGCAAGTTTGGTTGAGGCCGGTTTGTCGGAAGCATCTTGCTAACCAGTTAGCAACTTAGTGCCAGTAGGTTCCCAATGGGAAATTACATTGGGACCAAGTAGCACTTAGCAAATACACTGTAAAGGATTGCCATGGACAGTGAAAAGTTGCAAGAGGAGGAGAGATCTGTGTCAGAGGTCTCCTCCGCCATACATTTTTTATTTAGAGGAGGAAATCGGGGAAGTCGTTATGGAAGAGGACGCCAGGGTGGCAGAGGCTTTGTTTGGTCTAGAAGGTTTACAGCCGTACATGTGTGAGCCCCTACCTCGCTATGCTGCCAGTTCTGTTAGCTCTACGCCTGCCGAAGACACAGGAGTCCATCCCCGTGAACACTGGGACGGAACTCAATGGTAAAGTAGATTGATTGTTATTTCAACTGTTGCGTATATTAGCTGCGACATACGAATCAAGATTCTAAGACTGAAAAAATTGGATTGACAGATGACCGTTGATATATGATTGGCTGAATTTAGGTGTACAAGCTGATATATAAATAACTGGCCTGCATAAGATAACAAAAAAGAAAATAAACAGATTTTAAGACAGGATTTTTTTTCAATAAAAAATTTCGAACTTTAAGCCAGAATTATTAAAAATAAATATGACTTCCATATGACTTTAAGTTACTATAAAACATGATGGCAGATTAAAACTGTTAAACCTGCCATCTTAAACAATTCTCCAATCTTAAGGCTGATTTATACTTCGAAACTAGGTTGTCTGCATATGTCTTGCTGTGAATGCTGAGACGTCCCCGACCCCTTCGCAGACACTCTGTTGTACCTCTCCCTAATTGTAGGTGACCTCAGATGGTGCCGCAGACAGGAGGCCTCTGATTGTTCAAATCTACATCTGCTCTACACTATGCGTCTCCTGTTTGGTACATTACCGGCTTGATTTGTTTGTATGAATCAGCCCAGAACCAGAAAAGTTAAAGAATCTTTTTATACATCTCCAAGACCACACCCTGCCACATCATTATGTGATACACATGTTTCTAAATATGGAAATATCACTGGTTCCAGCTATATCAAGATGATAAAAATTGGTTATAGATCATGGTCAATCCAAATGCACACTGACAGAGTTTTCTATCCACTCTGTCTGTAGGCCCCTATTTCATTTCCAAATCTTTGTTACATACTGTATTTAATAAAGATGATTAATACTTATCTTGACAAAAAAAAAAAATGTCATTAAATAAAATGCCTGGAAAAAATATTTAGCTCTACCACATAACAGGCAGGTATGTTTAGATAAATTATTGAAAAATATTCTAAAAACTGCATCTATTTTTTTATGTATTAAAAAACTGATTTATGCTTACCGTTGGCTATCATTTGAATTTGAGCAATTCTGGTTCTGATCACGATTCTGTGTTTCGATTCCTATATATACTCTTTTCCACTTATTTTAAGAAGAATATTTTTAAATAGCTGACTAACTGGAGTTCTTTGTGGAATACATAGTCTGAGCTTCCAAATGAAATTGAATTCCTTAAACGCCTAACTTTGTGTAAATATTACAGGTTCTTATTTTTAATTCAGTTTGTTTAAATAGCACCAGTTTACAACATGCTATCTCAAGGCACTTCACAAAGACAATTCAACCTGATCATACAGTCAGATTGGTTGTAAATATTCTATCTAAGGAAAATGTGCTGATTGCATCACCTCATTGACTCGAAAGCAATTCCTCACACTAAGAATGCATGTAGTGACAGTGGAGAGGAAAGCTCCCTTTTAACAGGCTCAGTGTGAGTAGCCATCTGCTGAGGATGACTGGGGTTCAAGGGGATAGAAGCAGACATTAAAAAAGAAGCAGAGATATGAAAGGTAACTGTTTACTAGCTCCACAGGTGGTCCCTTCCTGGAAGGCAGAGCCAGGCAGAGGAACTCCAAACCAGTTCCCATGTCAGAGGACAAAAGAGAGTACATACAGTTCGACATAGTAAGAGAAATAGGACTACACTGCATGTCAGGTTGAGTGGAGTTTGAGGAGGATCCAAATGCAGAGAGTGATGCTGAAGTGGTTTCTTGCAGATTTAATATCCAAAAAAGGGTAACAGAAGCAAAACTTCACAAACATAAATCAACAAAATCCTAAGAATACTGAGATGCCAAAAAGCTTACATAAAGGGTATATAAATAGCGACGAGGAACCAGCAATCTGTGACTGTGCAGGTGGTGTATAAATGGGAGACAGACTAGACTAATCAGTAGATTGGGAGCAGTTGTGAACAGTGGAATCTAGAAGGGAGCTAGGGGGAAAGGAGACTGACACAAGAGGGCAACAGAGGGCAAAAACATTATGAGAATAACACAAAATGGAAATAAAGCCAATCAAAACTCAAAGATAAAACCTAAAAAGAACCAAAAGCATGACACTGCAAAACAGACAAATGTATTGATGGCAGCAGCACAGCTGATATTTCTCTCTGGGATGTAGTCATAGCCAAACAGGAACTAAGCAGATGAAGCTACTATAATGAGGAAAAGCAGAGAGAGCATTAATATACAAGCTGAACTAGCAAATACTGCATTATGGGACAATAGAAATAGGATGAAGCCAGCATTATGAAAAGTCGTCCCTTTGTCCTCCAGCAGTCTAAGTCCATTACAGCATAACTATAGAAATAAGGATAAGTGGAGGGGCTCAAACTAAAGGCTTTATCAAAGAGGAAAGTTTGAGCCTAGCTTTAAAAGTACACAGGGTGTCTACCTTACAGGCTAAAACTGGTAGTTGGTTCCACAGGAGAAGAAACTGAAAACTAAAAGATCTGCCTCCCATTTTACTTCTTTAAATTATATTAACCACAAGTAAACTTGCAGGTTGAGGACAAAGTGCTCCTTATATACTGTAAGGTGGAGCTTGACAATTTAAGGCCAAGATCAAAATGAGGAGAAGCTAAGATAAGAAAAATATGATCTCTCTCTCTCTAATTGCTGAATTTTGAATCAGTTGAAAGCTTTTAACTACAGATTGTGGACTTCCTGATAATAAAGAATTGAAATAGTCCACCCTTTAAGTAACAAATGCTTGAAGTACTTACTCAACATCACCCCTGGACAAGATATTTATATTATTTGTAATATTCCGGAGATTAAATAAGGACATTCAAGAAATACGATTTCACATCTGATTTTAATAAAAAGTCCTGATCAAAAATAACAACTTGATTTCTTTTTTATGTTTTTTTTTACTTATCTGAAATCAATTTAATCACATCCAAATGTTTTGTCTGTATCAAGGACATTTGCCTAATGAATAATCATATCTGCTTAAACTCGATTGATTCCTCAATATGACATGTCCTCAGAAAGTAAACAGCTCTGTGATCCTTTCAAGATGTTTACAGAAAATAACATATCTTTTATGTTATAAGATTGTCTCGTGACTGTGCCTTTCTGAACCCAAAATTCCACCCTTCTTAGTCCATCACAGCTCCTCGTTTGTTTGTCTATTTATATGTTTCTCAGTGGATCGAATGAACACATAATAAAGTTCCAGCTAAAACTATTGTGATTTGATCAGATTTAATGAGATTTTAACTCAAGAACTATATTAAGGAAACTGGTCTTTGGAACTAAATGAAGCAAGGTGGAGATATCCTAACATCAATTTGATTTTACTTATACAGAACCAATTCACTTAATGTCATCTCAAAACACTTTACAAAGTTAATGCAATCAAACCATCCTGACAAATTGATCTAAAAGTTTTGTCTCTAAGGAAACCAAGCAGATTGCATAGAGTTTGGAAAAGCAGGATTCATTCCTTCTCAAAGAGCATAAGGCCACAGTTGCTTATAAAAAAAATTAGAAATTGTAAAATTGTTCCTTGAAAATTGTTCCTTGAGAATATATTGGAATATATATTTTTTGAGCAATAGAGCAATACAGCAGTCTACGATTTACCTTAATATTATCATCCTTGATTTATAACAAAACAAGGGTAAATTAATTGTGCTGCGCTTAGAGTTTATGTTAGTGGGAGCCTTTTGTGGAAAATGTAGCAAAGATTTAAGGACAGCTTTATGTCATCCAATTAGATATGTAACTATTAGAATCAAATGGTTACTGTACAGTTTTGTGATTTTGTCCAGTTACAGATATAGAAGAGGAACACAATAGGAATTCCATATCAGTGAAATGAATAAATAAGTCATATCACTTTATGAGAGTTCAAACATTATTCACTTAAGGTTTCAAGGTGTATATAGATGTATATAGGCCACTAACAATCCCATTACTGCTCCTTCACCAAATGAAGGAGATTACCTCTGAAGGAAATAATTTCATAGCAATAATGTACAGGTAGGCCTAGATACACTGCCTTCTCTACCTTCTAGTAGGCTTCATATGGCTAATAATATGAAGCTTATCATTTATAAGAACTTTTACTTTCTATTTACCTCCTTTATACTATACAGCCTACATGTAATGATCTCAGAATGTAGGACCCAAAATTTGAGACGAGACAGACAATGTGAACGTTCAAAACAGAATGTGGAACTGTGTCTCTGCAGCAGCTGCGGGGCTGTGGGCACCGCCCTTCACAAGCACTCTCGTTAGGACACGGTTAGGAAAACACCAAGACAAGAGAAAAAAACCCATTGGCCTCCAAGAATGAGCACAAGAACCATGGAAATCAGCCATGATCTCCAACTAAAAACTAAAAATACAAACTTAATCAAGCAAACTAAAAAACAATGATCTGGCCCAGATAGCTGGGCTGAGTCGAATATAAAGCAGCAGGACAGGTGGATAAGAATGAATGATAGTTAGTAACAGGGTAGGGTTAGGCAGGTGAGTTAAGTGAGCAATTAGATCAGCTATCAGGGCACCAATCATGACACCACCTTCTTTAAAATAAAGTTAACCCCAAGTGCAATCCACGTTTCAGTCACAAAGATTTAGTGTGGTTTTTAAAAACAACTCAGTTGACAGGATACAAGATTTTTTTGAGAGGGGTTGTTCGATATGAGTGACATGCCGACCACCTTTTTTCTCACATTAGTTGAAGAACTACTAAAATTATATACAGATTACACATAAATACATGAATTAATTCTGGGGGGAAAAAAAAGAATTATCTTTGTGTTAGAATTAGGATTCTGTGATAACACCCTACTGGTAGGTAGGAGGCACAACCCAAAGTTATTCTATTGGACTCATAACCGCTAATTATGGAAATCTAATGGTATGATAACATGCGACGCGGCTGTTCCAAAATGAAGTGTGCATTTGCCTGTTAATGTGCGCTCCAGAGGTGAGTGTTTTTCTTGTAATTGACAGATTTTACTTTGTATTTCCCCCAAAGCGGATGTGTTTTGTTTGTTTTTTTTGTTGCTTTTTTTGACATCATCCTTCTTCCTGTCATGGACCTTCTATTGAATTGCTGAGCAATGGGAACCAACAGTATCATGGACAAATACTGCATTATGGGACAATAGAGATAGGATGAAGCCAGCAGCATGAAAAGTGGTCCCTTTGTCCTCCAGCAGTCAAAGTCCATTACAGCATAACTATAGAAATAAGGACAAGTGGAGGGGCTCAAACTAAAGGCTTTATCAAAGAGGAAAGTAGAGCCTAGTTTTAAAAGTAGACAGGGTGTCTGCCTTACAGGCTAAAACTGGTAGTTGGTTCCACAGGAGAAGAAACTGAAAACTAAAAGATCTGGCTCCCATTTTACTTCTTTAAATTATATTAACCACAAGTAAACTTGCAGGTTGAGGACAAAGTGCTCCTTATATAAGGTGGAGCTTTACAATTTAGGGCCAAGCTCAAAATGAAGAGAAGCTAAGATAAGAAAAATATGATCTCTCTCTCTCTAATTGCTGAATTTTGAATCAGTTGAAAGCTTTTAACTACAGATTGTGGACTTCCTGATGTTTATTTTACTTTGTATTTCCCCCAAAGCGGATGTGTTTTGTTTGTTTTTTTTTTTGCTTTTTTTGACATCATCCTTCTTTCTGTCAGACCCATGGACCTTCTATTGAATTGCTGAGCAATGGGAACCAACAGTATCATGGACAAAATATTAATGATCAAAGGAAGATTAGAAAAAAAAAAAACTCCACGCAACTATTAGCAATGGGTGTTAGCAAAGCACTCAGTGACTGCTGAGGTCTGGTAGATGTGGAGTGGGAGCCAGATTAAGCAAAAGACTGATAGATTGTACCACATATAAAAGCAGTTCACATCATATATTTAAGGTGCATATCAGAAATGCAGGAGAGAAATACACAATAACTAGGTGGCTGGTATAGTGTATAGAAATATCTATGCAGAAAAAAAAACAGAGACATCTTGGGTCAAAATGCGAGTCACTTCTAATTCTTATAAAGGATAATAGAAAGAAAATCCTGTTGAATTTCAAGAAATAAGATGACAAAATGGTATTGGGGAGCCATTTTGATCATTAATTAGCAGCAGATGACAGCAGTTGTGATTGATGTTACCCTCCTAACTGATGGAAACATCAATAAAAAAAGAACAGTATAAAATGGAGACATACCAGGCTCTCAGGGAACAACTGGACAGAGCCTGGAAGGTGAAGGCAACTTCAGTGACCAGTAAAACCCCAAGGCTAAAGAAGTGACTCCAACCTTGAAAACCATCAAATATTTTAATCCAGAAGAGCACAGCACTAGGAACAGCTAAGATTATGTGAAAACCCCTTAAGCTCCCAGGCCTCAGTGGACAGAAACAACAAGTTCACTCGAAAGGATATCAAGGACAACATGTTACCCTTTTTGGACTGTGCTTTGCTTATTAAGGACAATAGGATTCTTAACACCATGATCTACCGGAAACCTACACATACAGACCAATACCAATACATTGTATTTCCATATGTGTCAGGAATGTCTGAGGGTATATTCTGAGGATATTCTTGAAGCACAACATACCGGTGAATCTCAAACCCAATAACACACTCAGACAAAAACTGGTTAATCCTAAAGACAGAACACAGAGTTCTTAGCTGAGTGGCATTGTTTATGTGATCCAGTGCAGGGAGGACCGTACAGCCTCCTATATTGAAGAAACCAAAAACCAACTACACAAACTCACAGCAAATTCAGCTATGCACTTGTACCTCAAGAAAAAAGGACACAGCTTTGAAGACCAAAATGCTCAGATTTTGAACAGATAGATGGTTTGAATGAGGGATGAAGGAAGCCATCTTTATGAAAAGATAATAACAATCACCAAACAGAGGGAGAGGATTTGGGTTTGAGCTTCCAAGCATTTACAATTACGTCATGGATCTCATTCCATGCCTTTTTTTTTTTTTTTTTGCTTGTTTTTTATTTTGTAGCTGCCCTGGCTCAGGAGCAACAGCATCAAATGCAGAAGTGTACACAAAATCAAAGAACATGAATAAAGAAAATAAAGTGAAATGAATTGAATAACCCTGACTAAATTAGAAGTTCTGCTAGGGACTGGCGCTAAAGCCAAAATGAAACAGAATCTCCCTGCAGCACGAAAAGTGTCTGGACTGAACCTGCATCTGAATTAAAGTCTGTTCCACACCACACCTCAACTTGCTGCCCCACATAATCTATTTATGTGCAAATATTGATCGGGAATACCTGTGTAGGAGAAGAGAGACAGGAAAGATTATCGTAAGACACGGTAAAACCCAGAGTACAAGCACAAAGGGAAATTCAAGATTGTGAGAGTCCTGTGACCTATGTCCCAGATTCAACATATGCTAAAATGATTTAGAACAAATGCTCATTTTTAAGGATGTAATACTTCAGCTGGTTTAAACTTTTTGAAAAGGAAGGTTAACAGAGCAGTCACCATGTTTATTTGTCTGTAGTAACTCTGCTCTACCTACATACGTAGAGCATCTATTGCATCTTTGATCTCACAATAGAGAAACTAATTCTCTGCATTTAACCCATCCCCTTTGGGGAGCAGTGGGCTGCCAGTGTGCAGTGCTAGGGGAGCTGTGTGGAGTTAAGGGTATTGGTCAGAAACACAGAATGCTTGCTGTGGGGATCGAACCGGGTACTTGTAACCTTCTCAGAGCCCAATCGCACTGCTCTAACTACTAAGCAAACGCTCACTGGAGATAAGGTGTATCTACCCCTTATTAAAAAGTTCCTGACAAGATCCTGACCAAATACAGTTAAGTTAACATTTTAGGTAAATGGTTAGATGTGCATGAACACTGAAGAAGTTATGATAAAAACACCTTTAGTCGCTACCCTACCAAACCTAAAAAATGTAGGCCCATGGCTATAGACAGACAGGAGCAAGGAATGCAGCAGGGTAGCCCCTGCATTTTGTTTTGGCCCTACACAAACTCAACCTGCTCCAAAATTATATTTAAAAAAAATAAAATTAAAAAAAGAGATAAAAATTAATGATTTTTGAATCTGGTCAACAAGTTACTTTATATGTCTTTCTCTGTCTCTATATACTGTATAGTTCATGAAGAAAACCCATGATGCAGAATTTAAACAACAAAGATATTGTTCAGACCAGTAGAGTTAGTTTTCCTCAGTAACAAAAGATTTCTGAGTTTCAGATCTCTAAGCTTTAGGGCTTTTTTTTTTTGATAAATTGATGCTTTGGGGCATAGGGGAAGGAGAGACAATCAAAGCCTTTTATTTCAGTTTTCTTTTCTGTGGTTTGTTGTCTGTTGTAATTTTAAGAGGTTTATATCTTCAAGCCTTGATCTAAATAAATTCTTTATTTTGTCCTTGAGGTGCTTTGAGCAACAATTATTGATTTCTTACACAAACATTTGATGGAACCTGTCTTAGGTTTCACCATTTCATAGGAAAAAAGAAACCGATTTGGAAATTAATGTTCAATTAACTTTGTCCAGAGAATACTAAGTCATACATTCAAATTGTTCCATCTTAAACTTTTTTTTTTTTTTTGAAAGCAATGGGAATGCCTTATAATTGATAAAGTGGAGCATCAAACTAAAATTGCCACAATAATTATAAATAACTTTGCAGCACTTTTTTTAGCAGGTGTCATAATTAACATTACTACAACCTCTAACAGTATTGACATTTAATTAAGAAAATTAATTGTTTGAAATTACTGTTCATACATATATTAAAATGCTGTAATAGTACCAGTCTAGAAATGGATGATGTAGTGAAGTGCTGTTACTCTTCTTCCTTTCAAAGAATACTCTGTGTTTCAAGGAAAATTAACTAATTTGCCAGTTCATTCAGATTGTGTCTTTTCTGTTCTCATATCTGAGTTAATCCACTGAAACATAATAACACTGCTATCAGACTGTAGCAGCAGGGGGTATCCCCCTTCCATCATCTAATGGAATACAGCATATGCCCCACCATGCACCACAACATCTGATATTGTGCTGTTGTCATTATTTTTTGACATGCTAATTTAAATAGAATTAGTGAAGCATTTTAACAATCAAAAGTAACATCTGGATGGAGTGTTTTGATGTGTTTGAAAAACCAGATAAACAAACTCTTTATTAGTCCAATTAAAGGGTTTATCAAAGGCTAATTTTCTATATAGTGCAGACTGAAATGAAAGCAAGAAGAACATCAGAATGCACAGAATAAAATCTTCGGCCATGCGTTTAAGGGCAAAATTAATCGCTCCACCAGCCACTTTAGATTTTTATGTGTTTTCATTCAACTAAAAAGTTTGCTTTTGCTAACAATTGTGACATTTTTATCCAAGTATCAATTATTTAATCACTAGAAAACTCTTTAATGGAGTAAAACTTTCTGATCTCTAATTACCTCTAAGTCAAAGGAAGAGAGAAATCAATGGTGAGACTAAAATTATAGTTCTTTCAAAATGGCAATTTGTATCTTTTAATTGTAAAAAAGCAAAGATGAACTAAATCAATTGTTTTATATATCAATAATCATTTATTATGTGCTATTGACATGATACTTGTTTCTGTACAGATTTAAAATGATATATTAAGTGTCTTAACATTACAGTGGAGAGTCATAAAGCTCAACGGCCTACCATTTTCTAGTTGGATTGTGGTATCATTTATTTTTTTCTTTTTCCACTCTTGGGAATACATCTTTGATTGTTGGATTGTATGTGTGGTCACCAAAGGCATTCCCTTCGTAACACAGTTTATGTGTTGTGTAGGGGATCAAGTTGTTTTAAGTCAAAGGGTGCAAGTCTGCCCTATGCCTAGGGCATAGGGCTTTTAATCCTGAGATTGGGAATTCGATCCCCCACTCCCCCAGACTGCCACTCTGGGTCCCTGAGCAAGACCCTCAACCCCACACTGCTCCACAGGCGCCGCACAATGGCAGCCCACTGCTCCCCAAGGGGATGGGTTAAATGCAGAGATACATATCTCCAATGTCAGATCAATAATGTTCAATTTATTTATTTACTAATTTTAAGGCACAAGTCTGACTCAATCCTAAGTCACACGACTCAAGTTTACAGCTCTTTTTTTTTGGTATTTTTAGTATTTAGTAAAATCTTAACATATGATCCATGTTTATTGTTAATGCTGTCTATCTTGATGATAAAACAGTGATTTTTGTTACTTGACCTGCAAAAAAAAAAAAAAATCCTTAAAGCTTGCACTCCTATTAAAAGTTTATTTTAGTGTTGCGAGTGATTGCAACAAAAGCTTAACTAAGCCCTTCTCTGTTAAAATGTTTTGTCACCCTTTCCACCAGGTCAAGCAACTAATTGAACTAAAAACCAAGCTCCTTAACAAAGCAGTAGATTTGATAGGATAACAGTTTTTTGTTAAAAATATATTACCGGTACACGTAATATATGCCCTTAGTGACAAATGCATGAAATGTTTAAACCAGCTTCTGTTTAGAAGTATTTTCTTCTCCATTCGGGCTCTTGCATTTGCTATCCATTGTTCTGTTGTATCATCCTACCTAAGTTCAAATTGGAGAACAGTTAAAATTGCTTTTTATGACATGTACTTCATAGGTCAGCACACTGCAGTAAATCTAAATTACTCAAAGTGACCTCTGAAATTGTAGTTCTTACTTCAGACAACCGAAAGCCTTTTTTTAATGTTGAAAAAAGTGGCATTAAAACATAAAGTTAAAGGGTAAAAGGAAAACTGTACCATTTGCACAGAATGTGCTGGGTGAAGGTGACAAAATAATTATCTCAAAGCCACATCCACAGAGAAAACAATCCTTAGAAAGTAAAAGTAAGTGGTGAGACATGACATCCCAGCCTGGCAGAGTCTGCTTCTGATTTGAGAGAAATTCTGTTCAAAAAGTATGATTTATTCAGTTCAGATCACATTAACTTTCAGAGACATTAGTTTTTGAGGTTATTAACATTCATGTGACATACCTACAATGAACTTGAGATGAATATTTTGAGCATAAATGTTTAGAGTTCTAAATTAGTTTTATGTACATTAAGCTTCCTTGCCAGAGGGCGTAAGTGAATCTAATTCAGCAGCAATAAAACTAAATTAATGGACTACAGGCATGGGAGCACATAAAGAGCTAATTCTATCTGAAAGTAGCATTAACACAAAGAATATATAATTGTAAATGAAGCCTGTAAAAGACTATGATTTGGCCAGTCAAATGAAAATGTTTTTCTAAGTCTGCTCTACCAACTTGCACAAGTCTTTGGATATCTAAAAGGAGCAAAAGAAAAAAAAAAGTACTTTATTAATGTAAAATTCAGTCTCTGTATGTGATGATCTTTGCATAGTGTACAGGGACATATTTGCAAAGTATGGGCACCTCCAAAGATGGTAGAGAATGACCAAGCCAAGATCCTGTGGGACTTCCAGATACAGACGGACCGAATGGTAATGGCAAACCAACCAGACATTGCGGTGTTGGACAAAAAGCAGGGGAAAGCCATTGTTGTTGACATAGCAATACCAAATGACTGCAACATCAGGAAAAGGGAACATGGGAAACTAGAGAAATACCAGGGGCTCAGAGAAGAGCTGGAGAAAACCTGGAAGGTCAAGGCATCAGTGGTACCCCTGGTCATTGAGGCACTTAGGGCAGTGAACCCCAAACTTGAAGAGTGGTTAGAGCAGATACCTGGAAATCCATCAGACATCTCAGTCCAGAAAAGCGCAGTTCTAGGAACGGCAACGATACTGCATAGAACCCTCAAGCTCCCAGGCCTCTGGTAGAGAACCCGAGCTTCGAGGATAAAAAGGGAGATTTAAGAATCACAATACTTCCATTGATGTAGACACTGAATATAAACTCTGATTGGTAGTGTCTGCTACAACATACTGTAGCACACACTTCCCTATATATGTTATAGGCAAGGCAAGTTTTGTTTGCATTGCACAGTTCATTTAAAAGACAATTAGTGCTTTACATGAATTAAATAATAAAATATAAGGGAAATAATTAGCATAAAAGCAAGTAGAGATATAGAAGTAGAGAAATATGAGTAAAAATAGTAAAACAGTTTAACCACAACCTTAAACTAATTTACGGTCTTCTGGGAGTTTGCTCCAGATAAGTGGAGCATAAGACCTAAATGCTGCTTCTCCATGTTTGGTTCTAGTTCTGGGTTGACAGAGCAGGCTGGAACAAGAACACCTGAGTGGAACTACTAAATCTGTGTGAGATTCAAGTTAATATTCTGCCCTGGAATCTGAATATATGTACATCTTTTTTTCTTTGAGAACCTGTCGTTTTAGTGGTTTCTGCATGGCTCTGCTGTAGAATGTCAAGGAGGATCAGTGGGAAAATTACACACCTCCAAGGCAAAGGCTGTGAATACTTTGTTGAATGTTATCTCTCTGGTTTCTATTTTTAATTTAACTGCAACTACTGCAACACATCTCTATTTTGTCCTTATGGGATGTGTTGTGAAGAATTTTCAGGGTATATATTAATTTAATAACATTTGAACTTAAGCCATACAATTATTTATGGTGAAAGAAAGTATGCCACTTCGAATACTTAAAGGATAGACTGTATATTTACTGTGGGTTTTGGAGCTCTGTTAGGTGCAGCAAATAAATCTTCTAAATAAAACTCAAAGTGTCTTTATCTGATTCCCTACTTTATTCAAAGTGTATAGAGAATAGAAAATATATTCGAAATTTAAAGGAACAAAACCAGTGACCAAAATTGCACTAACCTTTCGTTAAAAAAATAATTTATGTCACTTTTTATTTCTGATTAATACTCTACATCTCTTGAATATCAGAGTTTTTTGCTCAACCTACTTACACATGCAAAGAAAAAATTGACTCTTCCTGTCCACGTCTACTCCAATTGCCAATGATAGCAAGAGTGCAGTGGTTTCCTTTGGGGCCTCGAAAGGCTGATTTGAAAAATCACCTAGACATGCTTGGAGGTTGCCCACCTCAATTTTTTATGCAGTAGCTCATTTGTGTGTCTTTCTCAGAAATGACATTCTGGCCCAACCAGAGGCCTGGTTACAGAAGACTGCCAATTCTAAGGGCCTCCTGCTACAGCTGCCTGCTGCTGCCCCGTGGATGGTTCCACAGCTTCACTCCGAGCAGAGTGGTTATCTGAGGTGATGCCCTGTTAAAATGTTACTTCAGATTATAGAAATGCTCAAAAGAATTTAAGTTAATCCATTTACTTAGTTGAAAAAGTAGCAATAGTAAAATGTCAACAGATCATGACAGATGTTTTTTTTTTTTTTTTTCATAAAAAAATGTTTTTTTAATGTTGAAAATAAATAACTTTTTAGCTTTGGACTAAGAACATTGCCTGTTTGCTTCCTAAGAATATATTGATCTTGTTTCTGCATTTAATTTCTTTTGATTATGATATCACACAATAAATGACCAACTTTAAATTGATGAGAAAAAAAAAATGTGCTTGAGGTTGAAAGTAAATGATAATCTGATTATTATGCTGCTGGACTACTTGGCAACAACAGATTGATACAGGTAACCTTTCCCTGCAAAATAATAAAATATTTTCCCAATCTCAGAAAGCTCCATCTAACTGATTAGGCTTGGCCTCAGACTCAGACTCTGACTGGGATGAGTTTTGGCCCTGGAATTTTTCCATCTCCCACTTATGGACCCCCCCCCCCAAAAAATAAAAAATAAAATGATTGTATTTTAACCGATCTATCTTCAAGCATCACACGAAAACCATCACAAAGACTTCTATAATGCAGTTTTACTGGCTTTGGTTATTAACATGGACGCGACAGTGACTTCTACTGTACTGTGTAACGTCCACACTCACCACATCCGCAGGGTCGCCAGATGTCACTGACTTTCTAGCCCGAAAATGTTCACAAACCGCCTGGATATACAAAATCTCGCCCAATGTGAACCAGAGTCGGTTGATCCTTTAGGCCTTAAATCTAGAAAAAAATTTTTTACCCATAGATGGCCATCCTAAACTGCCAGATTGGGAAACATGCCAACCTAGCAACGATGCACGCAAGACGGGAAACCTTAGCCTTTAGATGCAAAACCCCATCATGCACCGCAACATATTTTTGCAGAATATCACACAAAAAATTCGCAAAATATAAGAGGAACACCGTAGTTTGGTTTAAAGAAAGAATTTTAGTTTTATTATAATTTAGTTTGTTGCAATGATTTTACAGTTTGAAGAAATAGAAAATTACACCATATGCCAACTATCACAGGGATTTGCATGAAGGAAGGGCTATATATACTGCATGCTTCATTTAGGTAGTTAATATTGTATTACTTCTTGAGCTCCTTGAGTTATTTACTGTCACAGGTAGGTGCTTTGGCAGGAGATTAAGTGTTCGGGGCCTGTACGATTTAAGGAGGGCTGGCCCTCGCACATTAGAATTAGAACTGGCCCACCGGGCGAATGCCCAATATCACAGATTACCAGTTCGAGCCTGCCTCTACTTATAAGTTTGCTATCAATCATTGCACAATCTATTTACAATAAAATACCAGAACTCAAGTTCTTGGTTATTCTTGCTTTTGTGTGGTAGGCTGCATTATTACTGGCACACTGCTGCCTTTCATTGATTGACTTTACATGATACACTAAGCAAATCAAGTCTAAAATGACTTCCTGTATGAAAATCATAGTTATTAGGAGCTTTGTACATAGTTTGCTAGTATATTGTTGGACTAAGTAAGGTTTTACACTTAACAAAAATTTAAACGCAACACTTTTGGTTTTGTACCCATTTTTTATGAGATAAACTCAAAGATCTAAAACTTTTTTCCACGCACACTATATAAGCATTTCCCTCAAATATTGTCCACAAACTAGTCTAAGGTGATGCAACTCTCTCTTTAATACAAGAATCATGAAAGAATTGGGAGAAAGTAAGCTAAAGGCACTAAATAAATCAAAACAAAAATTCAAAACACAGCAATGCATTTAAGCATATGATACTTCAAATGGAGTAAATGATCAAAATGCACTTCAAATGCTGTAAATCCACTATAGTGGCATTCTGGCCTTTTAATGCCTTAAAAATACATTTTCACTAGTTTGTTGTTGTTTCAGCTTAGGTTTTGTTCTTTTTTGATGGTTGTCAAATTATTAAAATAATTTAATTAATATACTGCGCATATGATGATATGATGAGGATTAGCAACATGCATTTCACAATATTTAGCCCTTAGAACTTGGGATCAATAAAAATTCATATTAACGTTCAATTTAATTGAACCCCTATAAAACTCTGGACCCTCATTTGTCCCCCACTCTTAATTCTCTGGTCCACCCACTGTGAGCAAATACTGATCTTCTGGCAGCTGCAAAACTCGAACTGATCCAATAGATTGCCAGATTAAAAAAATAAAATAAAATGAAGCCACAGAAAATTTGAGGGTCTCTAGCAAATGACTATGCATAAAGTTGAATACCTCAGTGCATTTTGCGTGTCAGCATCCATTGCACTGCTTTGTCAATTTATGTGACCTAAGCCTTGGCTAAGTTGCTGTCTTTACCAAAGGTTTCCCCTTTATGTCTCACAATACCACTGAATATGGGGAAATTAGGAGGGAGGAAATTCCACAGCTAGACTTGTTGCTAAGTTGGGATCACATCACAATACTAGGCTTGAATTCACAAAGCTCTTGATAGTGATTTATTTTTTCACATATGTTTGCATAAACAGTCTGCATCTCTAGGTGCTTCATGTCATCAATTGGAAGCTATGAAAGTGATAGGAATACCTGATTTCAATTATTTGGAAGGATGAGAATACTTTTAGCAATACTGTATATTCTAGCTACAGTGTTTCTTTTTCTTTAATTGTACCTCAATTTCTTCTGGAGATAAATATCAGAAATCCTTATTTAGCTTAAAAATATTAAAATAAATTAAATAAATAAATTTTTGGTTTAATGGCCCAGCCCAATGTTGCCAAAGGAAAAAGTAACTTAAAACCTTTTTTCCTGGTTGTGTGGTTTTGCTATATCCATGAAAATTCAATTTTCTATCTTCCATTATCTATTTTTTTCTTAACTATGTTGATAAATCTACTGCATTACATTTTTCAGCCATAATTTTCTAATATTTTAGCCTATATACACTAAATTCTTGCTGCTTCTAAATGCTGTTATTTGCCCATATTTCTGTTGACTGCTCATGACTTGTAAAGAGTCTGTCAACATCTCCAAACAATACAAATGCCTGTTGTTTGTCATCCAAGCACAGACCTTTCCTCGAGGGTATTTTGCCATTTATGACAGGATTTATTCTCTCCAACTCTAGCTCTTTTTCCCCTGAACTTTCTATTTCTTTAATATATGCCCTGACTTGCGGGCACTTTCTCATTATTCCTATCTTGATATCTGCCACAGTTAATGAGTGGAGGGACTGGAGGTGCAGGTTTTGAGCATTTGGATTAATGTGGGTGCTGCAGCAGGGAAGTTTGGGAATAATGCGTGCTCTCACAGTTCATTACAGTAGATATATGACATTTTAAGGCTGTGAGACGCCAGGCTAATGATGCTCCCTGGTAAACACTGGAGACTGCCAACCACTGCACCTGAGAATGTTCCTCTAATAGCAGGGATGTCAGTACATTGACAGGTCCACTTCTTCTTCAATGACTGCACTTGTGCTATTTCTTCTTATTTGTGGTTCTAAACCTTGCTTAAAAATTAACTTTACCTTATATGATTTGAAACTGTTATCATAAGATTTCACTGTTAAGATTTTAGCCTCACAGTATAAAGAATGATAAGGGGTAATAAGACATTATTTTCCAGGATATTTCTTAATTATTTACTACTTGAAAGCATTTATTTTTGTGTGTACAAACTTTAAGCATTCTGATTTATCATGAATGAAAAATGTTATTGACTTTTCTGGAAGTTTACATTTAAGATCACCACACAAGTCCCCTAATCACAACGATAAAAAAAAGATTAAAGTTTTCTTTCAAATTAAACTAATTTATAATTTGCTTTTTATTTGTTATTATGCTATGCTTTAAAAATAGTCTATGAAATGATACCCGTAGATCTTGTTATTTTGGTATTTTACTTTGTGAATAAATTATAGATACAAGGAATTATATTGAGCTACTAATGGTAGCAGTGTAGGTCATTTTAAAGCTTTATAAAAGCCTTAGAAAACTCTGTATTGTCAGAATTTGTTCCTACATCCAATTATGTGTATAAAGGAACCTGATGTGTTTTTCATCAAAAAATAAAAGGCTAAATAAAAGTGTAAATAAACAAAATTTGTTTTTTTTCTTCCAGAAAAAGTCAATAACATCTATAAGTGCACATCTGCAGGACACACACACTGTCATTCTCTACTGACTCATTCAAAAGTACAGAAAAAAACAATATTCTGTAACGGATGAGATCAGAATGTACTTAGAAATTATGGGTATAGAAATGGTAAAAAGTTTGGGGCCTCCGTTGACTACCTCATATCCAAAGAAATGGCGGTTTGTAGGAGACAGATGTGATTTACAGTTGAGGCAATGTTGCTCTGGTTAGTGTTAAAAGTTGGTGTGAGTTGAGTTTTCAACCCAATTCAGTTTATTTATATAGCACTAATTAACAACACACGTCATCTCAAGCACTTTACAGAGACAATACTGTCAGATTGGTCAAAAAAAAAAAAACAGTTGAATGCATCCAGCCATTGACTTGCAAGACATGCTGCTCCTGGATCAGCCTGTGGCAAAAAACCTTTGCTTGCAATATGTCCTTGACTTTTCAGCGAACACAGTCACATGAAAGTCCACCTTGCATATCCACAATTTTGAACGTTACGCTTGAGGTGGTTCTGAGCCACGACAGACCATCTGATTCACTCCCTGCCTGTGTACAGGCTTGTCTTACCTGGATAAGATGTTGGAGCTATTTATCAGGGTTTTATAGGGAAAAAAAAACTCCTAAGCCTAACCTGTAGTGGCGATCAGTCAAGAAGCTGGTAATTCAGTAACACTTGGAGGCCAGCAATGTGAAATGGGGGGAGTTTATGGTGGTTATGGAGGATATCTTCATCCATGTTGTAAAATTTCAAAGGGAATTCCAAAAAACAGGATCTTGGTGAACATCCCTCTATGGTCAAGGTAATTCATGATGAAGTGCAGTCCCATGTTGACTGCATCATCTTCTGTTCTGTTGACCTGACAGCTGACTGTCCAGCAGGTGGTCTGTGATGTCCGTTAGATGCTTTAAAGGAGCAATCTTTTGTAAATTCTTGCTGCTATGTTGTAAAACAGACCATCTGAAGTAATAATTCTGAAAAAATAAGCATTCCAGGCTTTTCTTTCATGATGCATCACTTTTAATCATTGTTCTTTGTGATAAATTGCAGTTATTCTTCCCTTTTTAAAAAAAAAAAACATAGGCCTACCCAATAAAATCAATCATACAAAAAGACATATTGCTAATGGAATAGTGAATATTTTTTTGTATTAATTAATTACACTTTATAGAAATATTTAATGTGCCAGCTTATACTTATAACCCAAACTAATTGGATGGATTTAAAGATATGTACAGTTGGTTTACAGAGTCAAGAGAAAGACCGAAGATGGGTGTGTTATTGATTATAGTGTCTGGTCTGGTTTAGGATGCAGCAGCCAATTCTCTGTACCAGTCCACTCCTGGGTATTTGGGAATTAATTAACTTTGTTTGGACCGGGTTGATCCGTGCAGTGAGATTTGGTATATGCTATGATATGTGTATTGTTTTCTCAACATTTTATGGGCCCAGTTAAAAAAGAATGGTCTGGAATCGGATTAGTTTTTTTCTAAAGATGAGAGGTGCAAACTGAAAGATGAGCTTTCATTAAAAAGCAGAACACCAAAAGGCAGTGCAGGGCTGCAGAATAGTAAGAGAGACAAATCAGAATGAATAGAATTGAAAAAGGCTTTGTGTGAGGTGGGGACTACAGTGTCCACAAACATTTATTCAAAAAAAAGATATTTTTTAAAATCAACTTTTTTGTATGAGAGCTGCAGCCCCATGCAGGGGCTTATGCATCTGAGCTTTCAAGCTGTTTTTATTTTTTGGCTGGATTAGATCTCTTTTTAAACCACACTTTAATTTTTACTTTGTTATATAATTAATGCCTCTTGAGGATGATTTAAAATTTTACAGAATTTAGCTTAAATCAGAAAGATAGGATTAATAGTTTACAGCATACAGTGTTGAGCCCAGTTGTAGGAACACATTGCATAAAAAAAGGCTGAGACAAGTAAAAACATTTCAAATTGATTCCCATATCTGCGTATGTGTACACCTGGTGGGTGGGTGCAATTTTATAGTTTGTCATGATGTGACTCACCAATGATATCACAACCTCGACTTGATATGAAGGATGCGCCCCCCCTTATTTGCCTGGCCACTGAGAAGAGTAACTTTATTACTTATCACTAATTTAGACTATAGTATCTATTCACATTGCTCTGTTTCTTAACATTCTCTCCGTTTAACTTTGTGATTGGGTAAGCAAAATGATCACTTTTATCCTGAAAAAAATATTCTTCAACTAATTTCGAGATTAAACATACATTGAAATTTAAACCTTATAGCATTGTTGTATGGGTAGGAAAAGCTATATAATTTATTGAGAAGTATTCAAAAAGCTCCAATCTTACACTTTAATTTGGCCTAGGTCTGTTTTCTCCACGTTTTTTTAAGAATAATGGTAGACCTATAATAACAGGAGAGATGAGAAAACAAAAAAGGCTAACAGAACAGACAAAACGAGAGAAGAAAAGTTGACTGAATAGACAAAGAGTAAATCTAAGTGGAGAAAACTAGGAGGGCTGTTAGCAGAGTAAGCTAAATAGGCAGAAAGAGTAGAAGAGTGTGGGGAAAATAGGAGGGAAGAAGATAAACAAGATTGAATAAATGAACCCACCCTATAATACTGCTACTACTACAAGTAGTACCACTTTTTTTGTTTATATTCTCAGGAAATGCTACCACCAATAAGGAGAAACCAATCCCTCTGTTTCACTTGACTTTTATTGCTTTAATAGGACTAAAAATATGTAAAAATGAAACCATGACTGGAGGCCTTACTTTATTATCTCATATTAAGATACTCTAAATTGACTTATCAGTGGCTGACACGGCCATATCAACTTGGCTTTCAGTACCTCTCACTTCTTACAATTATCTAATTTAAATAATTTCACTAATACAGATTTACCCTAAACATTACTGGTTTAGTTAAATTTAATATGAGACATGAGGGGAAAAGGATATGTCTTCCAACAGTGATCTGAATTTCAACTATATCTAAATCATCAGATAAATTTGATAAAAGTTAGTACATTAGAAATCTGATACATACAGTACAATTTGCAGCATGGTGCTGAGATATAATTTCCCTGATGTAACAGGAACAACTCCCCTCTAAAGTCATACCCCTGCAAAGGAGTTTATAAAAGGAAATTATTCCATTCAGCTTTCTTTCGCCAGTGTCCTATGGCCATAAAAGGCGTAGACTAAGCACTTCTAAGCTGAAAGCTACGATAAGTAGTAATCAAATCCCCCGGAGAGGTCTGTGCTTGCAGGACTGAGTAAGACTTTCATTTTTTCCTAGGTTTTAGAAGGAGCTGGTCGTAGTGGCTCTTATTTCCTACAATTCAGGAGCTGATCGTATTGACCATCTTTTCCCATAATTCAGAAGGAGCTGATCGTAGTTGCTAACCTTTCTTAAAATTCAGAAGGAGCTGATCATAGGGACCGTCCTTTCCTACATTTAGAAGGAGCAACTACAATGACCACCCTTTTCAACGATTCAGGAGGAGCTGATCGTGGTGACTATCTTTTACTGCAATTCAAAACAAGTTGAATGCAGTGCTTCGTGTACCCGCCTGCTGCAGCAGAGGAGAGCTATCCAGCTGTGGACGACCTAAATCTAACTACTGAAGGAACACCAAGAGCAGCTGCCACTACCAGCTAACCTCATACCTAAAGGGAGACGTCCTGGGCCACTGTGAGTAATAAAATTACCACCTGCAAAGTTGCCTGTTATTATTGCGTTGGATTAATCCAAATCTCTTTTAGAGCTGCTGTTGGACGAACGAATTTGGCCCAAAGACGGAGTTCGAGCCAACCAAACCAGGCAAGAAAGTCCCACATCCTTTATGAAAAGCAATACAGCAGTTCAACATAAAAATGGTGATAACGTGGTTTTGTTAAAAGCTGTCATGCATAATCATACCACGGTGAAGTTGGTTATGCTGCGTTCACACCGGGGGCAGCAAAAGCAGCAAAATCGCGTCTGCTGCTTCATTTTTGCTGCTTGTACCAGTGAATTCTGACGCGCGTCTGAAGCAGCTTTGCTGCTCTTGCTGCGCGGTCCAAAAGTGTGTCTGACGCGCGTTGGGCGGAGCTTCACTATCCTTTCTCTGCCTTGCAGCTATATTTGCTGTGATCAGTGGGAATAAAGTAGTTTTAATATGTTTTTAAGTGAGAAAATACACCTGAAAACTTCATCAGTGGAGTCAGTTCATCCAGATTACAATCCTGCCTCCCAATGTTATTTCTGTCGGAGCCGCTCAGACCCCCACATACCGGCGGTGCGCCGACAGAAGGAATCCATTCATCAGCAGCCTCTGGCTGGGTCGCCTCCTCGCGGTTTACCGCGGTGGCTGGTAGGTGTTTTTCATCTAAATAATCCGATCTGCAGGCACCAGAATAATAAAAGCGAACATATTCTGCCGGCAGATGTATATATTTTAAGTTAATTATGCGTTAATAAACTGTTTAAGAGGAGTAATCAGAACGGTCTGTGTCATCAGCGCTGTGTCTCTCTCCCAGCCAGCTCCCAGATCAGCTTCTCTGATTGGTTGACGCGGCGCGTCGAGCAGCAAAAATTCAATTTTTCCATCTCGAGCAGCAGCGCGTTTGCGGCGCGTCACGCGCGTCAGATGCCAAAACGCGCCCGACGCTCTGCTTCAGCTGCTCAAACGCGCTGCGCTTGCTGCTCGAAACGCGCCGCGGGACTTTTTGCTGCGCCTTGACGCGCGTCAACCATTGACTTTGCATGTAAACTCGCTGCTTCTGTCGCGCCAGCTGCCCCCGGTGTGAACGCAGCATTAGAAGCCCAACACTGGACAACCAAGCCCCGCGCGAAAGCGGGATCCAGCCTGGGGCTGAGCCTCCCGCAGCAGCTGAGAGAGGCTGGCCGAAAACAGAGTCCCTCAGTCAAACCCTGAGCTAGATCCCGCTGACCCAGCGGAACCCGAACATCCAACCCCCAAGCAATTCGGTAGATTTGTGTATTACAAGAAATAGCGATTTTGCAATATTCATGTTTTAACACAACAGTAGGTGATTCAGTTGTATTTATGTCTAACTAAGATATACCAATATATATATATATATATTTTTTTTTTTTAAATGTGTAGTTAATTGTAAAAATATACTGGGAAGCCTCTCCATTCTGAAGTCAGCTCCCAGTCTCAATTGGTCTGAAGGGATCCTTTTAAGGGTTGGAGGGCACTTCCCCCTAGCTCTTATAACTATTGGGACACACTAACCTTACACATGAACGTGCAAAACTGAGTGCTAGGGACCAAACCAAGTGACTGTGAGAGAAATGGGACTGGGCCTAAGAATCCTGGTAAGTGAGCAAATTACATGTATCATTAATCAGTTCATAATGATTAATTAGTTTACCCTTGCTTTGAATGACCTATTAATTAACTACAACTTCCAGTTATATTTATTAAAAACATTCATACTTTGCTCTGTTAATTGTGATTTTTTTTTTTTGTTTTGTAATGTGATAGCAATTTACTATTTTCATAAATTCTATTCTCGTTTTTTCATTTGAGGGATTTAATGGTCAAGCTAACCAGGGAGATCATGATTATAGCACATGGCAAAAAATATGATTCCACCTCTTCCTTGTTGTGAGGTTGTGGGAGAAGAAGTTGAATCTTCCTGAACTTATATGAAGCTTAAGTAAAATTTCAATCTGGTATAATCTTATCAGCTTCACCTGAATTACCTGCGATGTTCATTGATCAACTCCAGCCAATCAACTTGGAGTCACACCTCCTCCAAAGCCAGTCATGCTTCAATATTCCCTTTTGTTTAGCTCCTAGCCCAGCCACTGTCACCACCACACTACTGCACTTTTACCCACCTCCACCCCATCTCCTCAGATAATTCTGTCCCTTTCACCCTTTGGCTTATTCCATACATCCAGTATCCAGGCCCCACAGGTAAGACAACACTAATCCTTTTCTAGGTTACTCGTCCAAGCAAATGTTGATTGACAACATCATAGCATTCTGTCCAGAGCGTCAAATCACATATTTCATTTATGTCTTTATCTGCTTCTATCATCTTGAACCCCAGTTAGCCTCAGCAGATGGAAGCTTACACTGAGCCTGCTTCTGCTGGAGGTTTCTTCCAGTTAAAAGGGTGTTTTCCTGTCCACTTTCATTACTACTATGCTTAGTGTGAATGATTGCAAAGTCAATGAGTCCTACCATTCAGCTGGTTTGCCTTAGATAGAAAGATTTGAAGAATCTTATTGGTACGTATCTAAATACCGGTACATTGAATAATACTTATATAATTGCAGCTTGTCTCTTCGTGGGTCTTTCCAGATTGAAATTACATAATCTATGGAACTCAATGTTTATGACACGTTTATGTTTTACAGATAAATATATATATACAGATAAAGAAGAATCGTATATATATATATATATATATATATATATATATATATATATATATATATATTATATATATATTGTACTAGGTCAGGAGATGTTTCTTAAACTGGGTCATTCAAGCTTTTTATCAAAAGAAAATTAGCTAAATTAGCTAAACAACAAATCTAGATAAATAACCCATTAAATTCTCAGGGAAGGCCCATTGTTCTTCTTTCACAAAGCTGTGAGAAACCATGTTACATACACACTCCTGAAACACAAAGATGATAAAATTCAGATATTTTGCTTTATGTTTTTTGCTAAATATTGAAGGTTGTCCAGACCACTATATCAAATATGCTTGTATTATGTTAGAAAAAATGAGACCATTTTGTTATCTGATACTTTCGGGTCTTAGAAATTAATTTTCACCTTCTTTGACTAATTCAGTTATTTTAATTTATTTTGGTAACATTGGAATATTTAAGACGTGTTGCCTGAAATTATCTCCTCAAATATTTAATCTGAGTTAAGTTTTTTGTAAGCTTTGGATGACTTTGATGAGGTGTATCAGTGAAGATTTATGTATCTTAAATTCAGCTCAGTTATTTATCTTTTTTTTTTTTTTGCTTTTCATTGACAAGCTTTAACTACATGGAATTTAATAAGAGGAAAGAAAATAAGTCCAAGATTTACCTCTGTAAGTGCAGTCCCTAAACAACCTAGCCTCAGGGGTAACTCCCCTCTTTAATATTATAATCTCACCCCCAGATATTTTTTTAAATGCCATCAAAGCGTTTAGCTCCAAGAGGTATTTAGGATGTTGCAGCTTGCTTAGCTTAGCAATACTGAAGAATGGACAGGGAGTAGCTGTAAGTTGGTAGTGGGGGTTATGGTACCTGTAACTCCCATACCTGTAACAAAGGGATGTACCGGAGTGCACTGTTTTAACAATAGGGAAAATTTTAATTGCCACAATATAATCACTTTACTTTGGAAGCAATAAGACAGTTTTGAGACAGTAAGTGCAGATTTCTCAATAAAGATGTTACATAAATTTTAAGGTATAAATTTGACTGAATTGACGATTTAAAATATAAATACTCTTGCAAATATATATGAGAATGGGACTAGCACATAGGACAGCCTTACATAAACATATCACAAAAATTATTGAAAATTAGGAGGACCACTGACTTAAATGATCCAGCCAAAAATAAAAGATTGTCCTCTATACCTTTAACATTTAGCATTTACTTACAAATGATAAACATCCCACCCCCACACTACTCAACAGACAAAGACACAGAATTAAGGAATTCAACTTAACATGTTGCATATCAGTATCACTTTCCTACAGTAACCACAGACTGGTAAGAAACGTCATCATCTGTAGTATACTGCACGCACGGAACTGCATGTGTTTTCTCAAAAAAGGTTTACACATCCCCTTCTCATACACAGTTTCATTGTGTGGGCTTCCATCAAGCCTGTTATTATGAGAAACACCAAAGCACCTGTAACAGTCAACCACCTCCACTCCCTGTCAAGTTAATAATGTTGATGGCCTTGAGAAGAGATCGAAACATGGCTCCAAAACATGAAAAAGATCAACTATCTGTGAAATTGGCTGTTATGGTTTGTGCTTGTTGTTTTTCAGTACTAACATGGTACTACATGACAGACATTAAAATGATCACTCAAAAACATGTTACAGTTTTTTCACAGCATCACTGTGAAAAATAAAAAAGATACTGAAGTGACACGTTACACATTGGGACTGCAGTTTTGAAAGTTAATAACGCAAAAGAAACAATTTATAAAGTGGAGGCAACATTTTAAGAGTGCTGTTTGCTTAACAGCAGGAACTCAGTTGTCCAAAACAGTAAATCTAAGCTCACCACATACTGTAAGTGCAGAGTAGAGCACACAGAGAGAGAGCACCTTTATGGGATGAACATCATTATATTGCTGTCCTTGCATAACTAAAAGTTAGTTATTGTGGTTTTAAATGAAGAATAACATAACCAATAGCTGTATATTGATTTTTCTAGTCTCCAGGTGCAGTTTTATATTGTTAAAACATTATACAGTACAGGGGTTCGATCCATCATCGTTAATATTGCCGGAAGTGTCCTGCTCTGAAGACACACCCCTCCGGCAGTGGTCTTAAAAACCTCAGCTTCCCATATTAGCGTCCTATTTTGCCGGTGTCACAGTGCCACTCAAAGGCTAAGCAATGCGCTTCTAGCTGAAGGCTACTCTACGTAACAACCAAATCCCTCCGAAGAAGTCTGTGCTCACTGGACCGAGTCAGACTGCCCTTTTCCTGCGATTCAGACGGAGCTGAACACAGTGTTTTCATTCTTCCTGCGATTATAAACCAAGTGAATGCAGTGTGTCCTGAATCCTGCTGCAGCAGAGACATAGCAGAGCTAACCCAGCTCTGCTAGCCGCCGAACAACAGGGGCCCCTATCGCTGTTCGCCGAAAGAGCCGTTAGAAGCCGCCGGACCATGACTGCCTGTGAGATGAAGGGACGGAGCACCGTTACAGAAGTGCTGCTGGAGGCTGTGTACTAGCCACCGTAGCTAAATGGGAGACATCCCGCATACCGTCAGTTATAAATTAAGCCCCTTGCAAATCACTTCTTATTGTTGCATTGGATTGATCCAAATTTCTTTGGACAAATGATCATTTCTATGTATTTTTGAGCTATTTTTTTGTTGTTGTTTGTTTTGGAATAAATCTGTTTTTATCATTAACATATTTGTAAATCCCTGTTATTGGATGGAATTGAACAACACAATTGTACATTATTATCAAATAATAACTGGGCTGTAAATAACTGGATATTTATTGGAGATAAATGATGGCACAGCTGTTCTCCTCATCACCTCCAACATGGAGGTCCATAGATACTAAAATCTATATTAAAGTCTTTCTGTGATTTTCATGTTCTACATGTATAGACATAAGGTAAATGCAGGTATTGGATCATTGTACCATCATTTAAAACCATAGTGTAGGTTAACTGACCTTGCAAAATTAAAAATTAAGAGAAACCAACTGAATGAAAGCAGAATATTTAGATTAGTAAAAGCAAACAGCAAAAAGACTAAGATTGGAAGTTCAGGTGATAGGAAAACCACTTTGTCAGATTAAGCTGCCAATCAGCCTTGGATAATTATAAGATACATCACTTGTAGCTCAATCAGCCTTTACTGAAACTTAATCGTTTTATGGTTTATTAATTGTTTCTTGCATAGATCTTTATGTGTGAGAACACTATCGTTATTTCCACTTAAATAACACTGCACTTGGCTTAGATTGTTTAAATCTGCATAATCAATTGTACAGAAACTATACATAAGATCACCCTTTCTAAAACAAAGGCTTCTCTGTTTTCATACTATAAGATATGAATTTTGATGTAGACATTGATATTGGCGCATGAACATGAAATAATCAATGAGGGATTTGGTAAAATTCTATGATCACTTCGGAGGCAAGACAACTTTTTTTCATTTCAGGCAAAGTTTGTGCAAATGAAGGTGGTATTTCACCTTTATCGAGTCCTCTGCCATCAATATAACAGTAACATGGACTCAGCAAAAAAAAAGAAAAAAAGAGGCCTTCAGGTGGAAAACCTAACTGCTCTTTTGGGAATAAAATATGCCATTTGAAGGCAGAAAGTATTTATCAAGCCTTAAATTGATAATGTCAACAGCTGTCCTTAGAATAGCTTTCAGCAAAATTCAGCTTTTGTAGCTAAACTGTGCTTATTTCATAGGGAGACAAAAATCATTACTTGAGCAAGAGACAAATTATCTTTAGATTTGAAATGGACCATTTCTTTGAATAACAGTTTTCCTAATGAGTTATCCCCCACCACCCCACCTCCTGCCTCCCTGCTCTTACACTCGCTTGTCTTGCTATTAGTGCCCAGGGAGTTCACTGCAAGCTGCCCGAATGCCAAGCTGCCTGAGTGATTAACTAAGGCTTGGGGCTGACAGGGAAAGGTACAACTGATAGAAGCAAAGGAGGTGGGGTGTTGGTGGTGGGATGGAGGTGGTATAATGTGGGACTCTGTTTTGCTAGGCAGCAAGGACAGAAGATAATAGTGGAAGAGTAAGAGAGGTAGTAGGGAGGAGGGGAATCTTGGGAGCATAGTACTGATAAATAATGGGCAGAGTAAATGCATGTGGAGAAGACAAGAATGACTAGTGCAGGGAATCCGAGGAGAATTAAAGATGGAAAAATAACAATACAAGCATAAGTGATGAAACCATAGCCTATTTTATTCCTTTTGGGAAGGGGTGTGGATTGTAATAGAAATAAAGGGAATGATGCAAGAGCAAGGTAAAGGATAATAGAGCATCATCCATGTGAGAAATGCGATAAGCAAGGGAGGCTTGGAGAAAGAAAAAAAAAACAGTGCAGAGGACTGCAAGTGGGAGTCCCACAGGGCATAGTGGTTAAGTCTATGTAGTGATAGAGGCTCAAGCAAAACTAATGATGTGGTCCAATTGAGAATGGGCCATTTGAGACCAGTTTGTATCTAATGGATGGTGCAGTTGGCTGTGCAGGTGTTTCAGACAGCCTTTGGAAAAGTTCTCCCTAAAGCCCTGGAACGTACAAAATATCTGGGTGTATAAGGTCTCCCTCTATCATGCAATGATAGGCAGTGCTTTGTTTTCTACTTACCAGCCATAAATGCTGTGAATCAAAGTGACAGTTATGTGCCGAGGTTCATGAGGAGCTGGTGGGAGGGCACGGTTCTACAGATTACTCTTCTGCAGTTGTATTGAGCTCAGCATGTAAACTGGCTCATTAGCACATTGTAGCCATTTATGACAACAGACAAGAAAAAGATCAGCTTTTTCCTCTTGCTGCTGGCCCCGATACGCTGGTTGTGTTTCAATGTGGCTCCCTCTGGGATACCAGTTGACTTTTTAAAATTAAAAGTTTGCTGTTAAAAAACTTTAAGATAGAATTTCTGACAGATTGATTCTAATTTTGCTATGTGTCATGATTTTAGGGGAAGGTAAAAGATGATAATTTATTTTTAACTTAGATTGCAACAGTATTTACCGTATCTCTGGTATGTATGAGCAGTCACGATTTTAGTTTGCTGTATGGCTGAGTTTTCCACTTAAATCTCTTTACACAAATAAGCCAACGGAAAAGCCCTTGGTCAAGAAAAGGATTAAAATGACTGCCAGCACATTTCCTAAATCATTATGCATTAGCTGAGAATAGAAGGCATATCACAAAAATGTTTTTTTTTTCTGTCTAAAAAGCCTCGAGAAATCCAACAATTTTGGTGGTAATAACTATTGAAAAATTCCGAGGGAACAGATAAGATTCGGGATTAGAGTAGCATTGCACATTAATTTTCTTTCCCATATAAAATCATGGTGTCTTTTTCCCTCTTAGAAAATGCTTGTCTTTGTGTTTTGTTACCTTATTAGTCTTCCCATTCTGCCTCTGCTGTTGATATTTTCCATATATGACAATGTGACAGGCAGTGGAAAATCACTGGGTACCTTCAGGTGAAAATGTGTCACAGAGGACTGATGAGGAACTAGACTGAAATAATAAATCTGCTAATAAAACGTATACTGCCATTTCTTTATATTACTTCAATAACTGTGGGTATTGCAATCTATAATATTATTGTGTGGGTGAATATTCAGCAAAAGGGGGGAAACTGCAGTATATATTAATGTTTTAGTTAATCCAAAAAGAAAAGTCACATTTTTGACTATTAAGGTGGACTTTACAAAGCTTGTTTGCTCAGAAGCCAGGAGCCTAACTGGTGCGTCTGCTTAGGCTCACTTACCACTCACACATACATCCTTACATTTTCTATTTTGGTTTTAAAAAAAATTACCATTCTCCTTTTTTTCCCCTTACCTAAAAGAAAGAGAAATGTCATGGAGATGTAAAACTGCAGAGGAAGCGAGTGTGAAAACTGTACAAAGGATGATTCACAGACTTCAATCAAAATATGCTATTTTTAACTTTTATCTTTTGATTCCCTGCAGTAACATTAAACTGGGTTATAAAACATTATTTGCTGTGTACATCAAGAAGAAAATGCATTGATTAAAGAGCAAACCTTAGTGAAAAAGTTCTGGAAAACTAAGTTCTTGTATAGGGGTTTTCATTAGGGCTATTTATTGCATTTTCCCCAACAACTAAACAGAGCTACCGCTGAAAAATGCACAATCCATAGGCATTATCATGACTATGGCTGCACTGAAAAAAGACCGACATAAATGCCTTTGCACAGTACAGCCAATTATTTTCCTTTCCAAGAGAGTGCTGCTGTGCTGACTCAAATACTGACATACTCAGCGACAGTGTTTGAAGATATTTTTTGTTACATCACCTTCCCTCTCTAAGAGAAAAAAATATATTTCTTCATCAAGGATGAGTCTTGCAAATCGAAATATTTTAATTATGCTATACACATTTTTTAATACCTTGAAGAACACACTTTAAATTTCCAATCTCTCCCCCCACCTCTGTTGTCATGTAAGTCACATGGTAAATAGAAGAAAGAACCTCCAGAGTTCTGAGATAAGATCTGAAAAGAGAAGGTCACATGAGTTCATATAACATTAATTAAGCCTTACATTGCTATTTATAAAATAAGCACCCACTTCAACCTTTAACATGTTTCATAAAAAAAGATTGGGTAACGGCAAGCAGGTGTTTGTCACCACAGTGCTTTTCTCCTGCTCACTTACATTTCAAAGACCTGCTAAATCTGCTTAATTAGGAAGGAAAAAGATGCCAGATTTTTTAAAAGCTGTGATAACATGCTGGCTCTTCCTGTGTTTTAACTCTTTTTATAGTTGATGAGGACTAATAAAAAATCTGAAACATTGAAGCTCCAAACTCATCTATCCTTTAAACTTATACTGCAACTTACTAACAAGTTAATGGGAAACCTTATTCATTGAAAGTACATCTTAGCTTCAGAATGCATGTCTTTTGAAAGATATTTTACATTTTGATTTGTATGTTACTGGTAGTAAAAAAAAAAAAAAAAAGAAATAGGTTTTAGAAAACATAATTGTTTTCTAAAACCTGAAAGTAACATAATTGATGGCATAAGCAAAAAAATATTATTTCTACTGAAGGTAAACTATAATTAGAAAAAAAACTGCATGCTGCTGGTTTGAGTTCATCTACCTATTCTATTACAACGCACATTATGATTCTCTAGCTACAGTAGCTGCTTTTGTCTGACTAAATGCTGAATGACGAGTGTGTGTGTGGTGTTGGGGATTCAACCTACTTCAAAAAACTAAAATAAAAAACACGTTATTTAGGATGAGTCCCTGACAAGAGGTCTGTCAATAAGTATTAACACCCTTAAAACTGTCTTTTATAGCATTATGTAATGTATATTATTGGTATAGTCAATCATCACAAAGTGGTACATAACTTTGATCTGGAAGGAAAATCCAAATTCGATCATGTAGTTTGTATATATATATATATATATATATATATATATATATATATATATATATATATATATATATATATTAAGCTTTGAGATGTGTGGTACAAATGTTTTACCTTCATTCAGATTGATCAAGGTCAGATTTTAGGGGGTCAAAAGTAGCAGCCTAAAGTATCTCCACAGCCGAATCTTTAAAATCTCTGTTTTGTTTATTGGATGCTTCTTGATCAATTACATTCTCTGGCAAAAAATGCTTTTCGAAAGAATTGTATTTAATCTGAAATATAATCATGAACTCTATTTACTAATTAGCTGACTCTGAAAGGCACCTTTTTTCTATTACACAGTCAAATTAAAGTCCTTTCGTACTGTTTTTTTTTTTATTATTTATTTTACTGGTGTTTTATCCTTTATTCCCCATTAGTGCATCTTCAGTGGCATACTATCCTTTTTTTTAATTTACATTATACAGGAATGTGGCCAAGGAAGGTGATGAATTCATTCATCAACTGCATCAGGGCACTGGACACTTAATGGACAGCTCAACAGACTGCATTTACCCCGAGCCACTCAACATCCCTGGGGTTGTACATGAAACTGTCGGTTGCTAACTGTTACTTCACATGACCATACAGTCTATGATTCAGTCAGGGCTGCCCTCCTGCAGGCCGCACAGCCACAAACGGTTCTATGATCTGGCATATATATGCGAGTCTGGCCCTTTATCGCTCATAATGTAATAGTGATCCAAAAGATCATCTCACAATTTGCTCTCCGATTTTTATTTTTTTATTTAGCTTCATATAACAATTTTACAAGAAACACGCATATGCCAGGGGTGTATGAGGACATTATGCAGCGCAAAAATAAATACAGGACAGTAACAGTCAAAAAGAGGAAAAATAAAAACAAATAATAAGATACTAAATTTGTTATGTACTGTTAAAGAAAAATGATTATTTTTAGACTTTATTACAGTTAATCTTATAGCATGTGTAAACACTCTCACTTGAACATATTTCTTAATTTTGAACAAGGCTGTGTTAATGATTTAAAACTACTAATGGGTAAGTATTCAAAGCACAGGAGGCCTTAAAATGAGTATCTCCTGGGGGGTGAATAACAGTTGAGCCTCAGGGGAGAGGTCTCCTTGGTTTACAGAAGGTCAAAAGTCTTCCAGAATAAACAACCAGGGATGGTGAGGCCCCCGCATTCCACAAGCTGTCTGTGGGAGCTTATCTTGTGTTTTATGACCCTGGGAATGCTAGATGCCAGGACAAGCTTTCCGCCTTTTCTTGTTAAAACAAAGAAGCAAATGACCCCAGATGTTTGCAGTAAATAAGGGGAAGCCCTAGCAGTGTCAGAGATGGCCTTTGGTTGGAGGACCGAGGGCCAGCCCCTTTTTGAATGGATTAGATACAAGAGGATAAAGCTTTCTAAATAGAAGAAAAAGATCAGATTTTGCTCTTGCAAACTCTCCAAAGATGTCTTGTACGTCTTTGCTTTCTTTCCTCCTATGTCAGGTAATGGAATGTATGTCTCTGTTGTTCTGCAGTTTCTGGTGTAGGTTTGTGCATTGTCTTATTTCTAAGTTTATGCATTGTCTTATATTGGATTAAACTCTGTAATTCTGTGATGTCAACACGCAATGTTGGTTTTATTACCAAACGCAGCTCGCCGAGTGGACCTGGGAAAGGGAAGAATCAGAAGCCAACCTTTTTCCAAAGTTAACTATGTTAGAATATTTTCTTCCTTTACAATTGGGGGCTCGTGCCGGTTCTGGAATCTCGGCGCGCGGCTGTTTGGTCCTGATTGATCCGTTTCGGCCCGACGCTTCGGTGTGGTAAGACAGTATTTGATTATTTTTCAGTTGTCTGAAGCGCCGTGTGGTCGGACCGGGGCTGATTTGCTGTGTGCGGCCTCACAGAATTCAGAAGCTGCAGAGGTAGATAGGATCCCTCCTAAATGAGTCGGTTGTTTAAGGATTTGAATAAATACACATTACAGGGAACTGTGGCTAGTTCAAACAGAGCCTTTACGTTAACTCTGACTTAAGCTGGGTTTTTTAAAAGAAGGTTTTATTGATTGATTAATTAATTAATTGATTAATTAATAAAGATTAATTTATTCTTTTTACCCTGAGGAGCAATGCCTGGGCCTCTAGAAAAAGTATTTTGGAAATTTGTGTATTGGTTAGTTTTGGCTTGTATCAGCCGGAGATTTCGACTCATCTCAAGTGGACTTATAATTATTTGGGTTAATTGGATCGAGTTGTATCACTCATGGAAAAGGACTAATAGCAGGTTAATTGGACCGAGTTGTATCACTCGTGGGAAATAAAGGACTAATAGCAGGTTGGATCACCTTTCTTTGGCACCCTTAAGCGGGTTGCTTATAGTATAAAGGACTAAAATAAATTATTTGATTTAATACGGGTTCAATCGCTCTCCCCAGCTGAAAAAGAAAAAACCTTTTGTCACTGGGCGGATTGAGTGATCGAATAAACTAAATTGAGGCTTATTTTCGCCTCGAGCTTGACCCAGCTCTGAAGTGTAGGACTGAGAAGTTGAAATGAGAATAAAAGGGATTTGTAAAATTGAAATTGGACAATTAAAAGATGCGTCATACATTCTTTTAGCCGGCACCTGACGTTTTCTTTTCTTTTTTTCTGTCTTTTCTTGACTGAACTACAACGTTGTCTGTGTTTCTGTGTTTTGTAAGTTTCTTTGTGTTTGTGTGCATGCTTGGCTGCGGGTTGATCTATTGCTGTGTCTGTCTCCCCCGTTATACTGTAGCCTATGTCCCACCACGCGCTGCTGTCTATTCGTCTGTCTGTGTCTGAATTGTGCTGAGATTGTGCGGAAGTGATTTGTGTTTCAAGATTGTGTTCTGAAATATTGTTAAATATTTTTGCTGGATGTTGTATTACTAACTTTCTGTTAAAATGTGCTTCTGTGGGACAGAGGTGTCTCCGTTTTGGATGCAAGTTTTGTTTCACAGCGGGGGGACTGATTGACCCCCCTTATTTGCATTTTGGGAGTGCTTCAGTTCTGTGCTATTTCCAGCTCACGCTTTCAGGATTCTTGGATTTTGATGTGAATTGCTTTAGGACTGTGTGTTGTGTTGAAATGAAAAGTACAAAATAACAGATTTACAGATGTTTTTACTTTCTCAGTAAGTGAAATGTGTGGCATCAGTTCCAGGCTGGAGCACTGGAATGATCCAATTGTTTTTTTATGATATTGTAACATTGACAATCACTTCAATTTCTAGGTTTCCTGACACAGGAGGGAACACCCTCATTGATTGGAACAAGAGAACAAAAATGAGAACATATGGATGTTTTTCTGCGTAACAGTGTTTTCTACACTGTTAATGTGGGACATGTTGAAACACTAATGAATGACTTTGTTTCTTGTAGGACGATCTTCGTGTGCAGCCCATTTCGCATATTACATGACCACATGAACGTTTTTTGGGTTTTCCTACAGGGGGTCTAGGTAGCCGTTTAATAACAGTGGGCTATCATGAAATACGGTTGTGTGTATAATTTGGAGTTTTTAAAAAGGTTCACTCAAAACTGGACAATATTAGAACTATTGGATAATAATGTCTTTTTATTATTTTTTTCAACCATGGTGTTATAATATTTGTGTTTAAGACTTTTACAGGATGAATTTTGGTTTGAAATCTGGGGTAACATCCTGCATCTTTCTTACAATGTGTTGATGAGTCTGCTTGAGTGTGAATGAGAGTGAATGTGTAGGCAGATGGCCTTTGATGGGTTTTAGGATGCTCTATGTAAATATGACCTCAGTTTAGTGTGTAGCTGTGTGATATTTTTCTTATTTTAAACTATTTAGGTACACTGAAGGTTTTGTTTCATAAATATGTTTTGATTACTGCTTTAAGGGACAATTTTAAGGTAATGACGATTTCATATTGTGCTGTCACGATCTGGTTAAAGCTGAATAATCTGCTTGTGCAGTGAAATTAATATGAAACGAGAATTCAGCCTTGGCTTAAAGCAGATAGATGTAGTTATTAGGAAATTGTGTTATCCACTTTGACTAACAACACTAACAAACTAACCTAAATTCAAACTAAATAAACTTGGTTTATATTTCATATGGGTGACTGATTGGACATGTTGAAATTTTAGCATAATGGAGGTAAGTTCTTCCATTTTTTGTTTTTCCACCTCTAAATTGTTTTTTCTTTTGGAAATAAGAAAACACAGGGGGATGTTATAAAGATAAGACATTACAGATGGAACTTTGAAATTTACATAATCTCAGTCTAGTTTGAATACTAGATGGAAGATTTGGAGAAATGGTGGAACATCTTATGATATTTTGGTTTTTCAGCTAATTATTATATAACAGTGACATAGATTCCAAATTGTTTTCAAAATGATAATTTTATTATATCAACAGGGGGAGAAGGAGAAGTAGACTCTAATTCCTGGTAAATTTTTGGATATGGTTAATGGGTTCTCCCCATATGAGCTCCAGACAGGACGGATGTTTCCAGGACCTGTTACCCACATTCCAGGATGGAAAGGTAAGCTTGCACATTTATCTCAAAGATTTTTTCAATGAGTTACAGGTCCTGGCAGCAGAATTTACAAAATACCAGACGACACAGGAACGTCCAGGCTCGGGATCAGTTCGGGAATCGACTGGGTGCGCCTGATGGTCATCAAAAGAAAGTGGTCTGAACCTCGCTTCGCCAGACCATACCGAGTCGTGGAGAGGACATCTCAGGCTGTCCGTCTACAAGGGAAAAGGAGACATGTGGTTCCATTGGAGTCAGCTGAGGAGCCACAACGCACGCTGCAGGGCATACAGGAGAATCTACAGTCTCAACCTGCGGTCGAGGAGTGTCTGAGGGCCATCACAGCGCGGAGGAGGATCTGCATTTCCGGGCAGAAGTCTGCCAAAACCACTTCATTTTCCTGAATTACAAGGCTTAAAAGGCCCAGACAGGCACAATAATCCTGTTCCGGTGTCCTTCCATTGAGAAAAGGAGATTGCACCCTCTCCTTAAACTCACTGTTAAATTGGCATAATACTCCAATTTTCAGTGAGCAACGGACACTCAGGTGAAAACCTGAGGTTTACAACCGAGGAGGAACACGTGAAGGATCCAGCTACAAGATCATCATTACCTATCTTCTCTTTATTGCGTGTTCTCGTTTTTGCGAACTCTTCAAGAACATTCGTTTCTTTTTGCGCGTATTTTTGGATCGTTTCCTGACGAAGAATTCATATTCATTTTTGAAAGACTATCGAAGGAGCATAGAGACGAACTCTAACTTCTTATTGTTGAATTGTGAAAAAAAAAAAAAAAAAAAGGTCTTTTGTAATTTTTATGTGTTTGTGATTTATTTTCTTCTTTTATGTTGTTATTGTTTTGTATTGACAAATTGTAATTTTTGTGGCGAGTATTGTCTTTTAAGTCTGCTGAGCATTTTTTAGTAATTTCGAGATATCTTACTCTGGTTTTCTAATTTTATACTTGGGCTGATATTTCTATTGTGTGTTTTCTTCTATTGACATAACTGAGTTTTATGATTTTTCATGTTTGATAAGTGAAATGTATTTTTAGTTTAGTTTTTACTGGTTAAAATTTTGTGGTTCATCAGGTGAGTATTAAATTGTTGGACAGCGCAAGATACATTTGATAAGTTTAGATTATGGAGTTCAGCTTTAGACACATGACCTGGCAGTGGACCTAGGAGGTGCTGTTTAAAAAGGGGACTGTTATAAAATTGGGCTAATGTTTTAGTTTTTTAGTATACTAAATAGTTTTTTGGTTCCTCTATTAGAGGGCTTAATCATTTTATTTGTGAGGTCTGTATGTCTCAGACCTCAAAACGGGGACTGTTAAAGAAAAATGATTATTTTTAGACTTTATTACAGTTAATCTTATGGCATGTGTAAACACTCTCACTTGAACATATTTCTTAATTTTGAACAAGGCTGTGTTAATGATTTAAAACTACTAATGGGTAAGTATTCAAAGCACAGGAGGCCTTAAAATTAGTATCTCCTGGGGGGTGAATAACAGTTGAGCCTCAGGGGAGAGGTCTCCTTGGTTTACAGAAGGTCAAAAGTCTTCCAGAATAAACAACCAGGGATGGTGAGGCCCCCGCATTCCACAAGCTGTCTGTGGGAGCTTATCTTGTGTTTTATGACCCTGGGAATGCTAGATGCCAGGACAAGCTTTCCGCCTTTTTTTGTTAAAACAAAGAAGCAAATGACCCCAGATGTTTGCAGTAAATAAGGGGAAGCCCTAGCAGTGTCAGAGATGGCCTTTGGTTGGAGGACCGAGGGCCAGCCCCTTTTTGAATGGATTAGATACAAGAGGATAAAGCTTTCTAAATAGAAGAAAAAGATCAGATTTTGCTCTTGCAAACTCTCCAAAGATGTCTTGTACGTCTTTGCTTTCTTTCCTCCTATGTCAGGTAATGGAATGTATGTCTCTGTTGTTCTGCAGTTTCTGGTGTAGGTTTGTGCATTGTCTTATTTCTAAGTTTATGCATTGTCTTATATTGGATTAAACTCTGTAATTCTGTGATGTCAACACGCAATGTTGGTTTTATTACCAAACGCAGCTCGCCGAGTGGACCTGGGGAAGGGAAGAATCAGAAGCCAACCTTTTTCCAAAGTTAACTATGTTAGAATATTTTCTTCCTTTACAGTACATATTTTGTTTTAACTGCTTTTCGGTTTTCAAGTTCCTTTATTATGATTTTGCTTTGTTAAAGTTATTGTTGCACTCTGAATTGAATCAGTTCTTCAATCGAAGGTCACGTCATTGTTTCCCAAACAGCTGATTGTCTGCTGAATGGAACCTTTTCTAGGATTTGGGTCAATTGTAAAAACTAGCCGAGAACTAGATCAGAGTAGGTTAAAATGGTGACTAGGTTTGCTAAGAATTAATCCAGCATTATCTTACCAGAAGTCAGGGTGAAACAAGTTGTCTTGCTAATTCAATATTCCTGCTTCGTGGTACAGGCCTCTGCAAAGTCCAAATAGTCTGGCTTGATTAAGCTTCAAAAAGGTTTCAGAAAAACTGTGACAAAAAAGATGTGACGATGATTTATTCTGAGCAGCTGGGCCGCTACAACCTCATATGAATCCAAATCAATGTTTGATAGTGATTCAGTGTTTTTCTCAGTGTTTGTTTTCTTAATTTATTTTTTTTTATCAGCCTTCATTTAAACCACTAAAAGGTGTTATTTAAAAAAATTATTTAACTTCAGTAAATGATTTTAAATGATCCTCGTAAACCTGATGCAGTCCACCTGCGCAAAAGTAAGCTCGCATTCCCGAGAAATGTGAATCTGCATAATCATCGCACCAGTAATGCCAAATAAGGCTATAAGTTCCCACGCTTGTTCATTCACATAAATAGGATTGAAGACAGAGAAAACAGACTTTACTAGTATTGAGATTGATGTGCTGACGGAGAGCTGAGCAGCAGAATTAAAGGACCAGCAAAACACAAGCAATGGGAAATAAATCATATGATTACATTACATGGTTTGCACTGTTACGGAAGTAAAAGAATAGATAAAAGAAAAATTATATGATCTGGAAACAGTGAATGAAATCTGCTGAATGAGGCAAAAGATGCATCTTTTGCTGTCAGTACTTAATATGAGTTCACCAGCAACCTATGCAAAACATAATTTTTCTAAATCTAATTTTCCTCACAATTGCTATACATACATTCATTCATCCCTTTATCCGCTCTCTACAGCTTTCCTATGATATAAACGATAAAACATGTTAATACTGAAGCTTAAAGTCAAGGAACTGCAATGGAGTCCAATAAGTGCAAGTCTTACCATTAGAGGGGTTTGAGCAGCAAGTAGCTAAACTCTCTATCCATTTTCTGTTCCAGATGTTAGATTGGAGGAAATATGTATTTGACCTCTTGCTGATTTTGCAGGTTTGCCCACTTATAAAGAATTCAACAATCTACAATTTTAATCATATGTACATTCTAACAGTGAGAGACAGAATCCCAAAGAAAATTCCAGAAATTCACATCATATTAATTTTTATAAAAATTGATAACCATCTCATAAGGGAAAACAAAATCATTTTAATTTTCCTTCTATCTACAAGATCTGTGTGGTTTTGGTGTACAGTATTTTGTGACATTGAGTCTTTGAAAAGCAGTTTATAAACAACTTTACTTTTTAGATAAATCTTTTCTCTAAAGAAAAGATTTTTCTTGGCTGACAACCTTTTTCGCTTCTTTAATCATTTCAGTGCCTAATCTTTTTTTGTCTTGTTATTACAATCTCTTGGTCATTTTGCCTGATCACACAAATTCCTATTGCACTGATCTCCTGTGAGGTAATCAATCTTACCTCTGCAGAGGTGACTGGTTGAACAGCAATGAAAAAGAACTCAGGATCAGCACAGATTATTTTATGAGAAGGCATTGTCCACCCACCTTTTATTTAATGACCTAAGGGTAATGCCTTATCCCAATTTTAAATACTTCATCAACATTATTGCCCATGGTATTATAAAGATAGTGGAGGAGATAACAGGGAGTGATAGACCAGCTAATAACAAGATTTCTGAATTTGCAAGCAACTCATTTTTAATAATTGTTTAAATTATTTATTTTGTTAAAAGGTCAAAAGAGTGATTAGACTCAATGCAACAATGCCATCTTCTTTTCAATAGTTAAGAAGATGTGCTGTTGTTGAAAGTATCAAGGAACCAATAAATAGTAGGATTGAAACTAACTTTGTTCGAGACATTAGATAATTTTCCTTTTTTCATCTTAATTAAAACAATATCTTTATTAATGATGTTCACTTTGTCTTCCTATGTCTGGTATGGCTATTGCACTCAGCATTTTTTTTTCCTTTGACATATATGACTCTACATGTCATGTGTTGGAGAGACAGTTGGGGTCGACCAGAGTTTAGACATACTGAGCTCTCTAATAATGAGCACAAGGAGACATCCACTGTAATACACTCAGAAATACTCAGCTTTACTAAACACTTGAAGAGATTGATGTCCTTCTGTCTTATTCCTGGTTTAGAAATAATGTTTCTGATTACTTATTTTATGCTTTGTTTAACTAATATTTTGTCATAAATGTTACAATGGAAACTTAGAGGGATTTTTGAGTCAAAAAAGATCAGGAAACAATTGTGAAAAATAATCTGAAAATTTATAAATACTAACCTGCCGAATTTGAATATAACACTTCTTTTACATTGTTTCCCATCTTTACATATTAGTTTTGGTCTCTCGACATGCATATGTGAGTTAAAAGGGCAAAGTTAGGCAAATTTAAAGACCTGTCATGAAAATGATGTATGGGTCACTCACTAATTAGCAAATTTCAAATTCCCAGACAAAGGAATTACTTTTGCTTTGACATTACTATCTTTTATTTTCTGTTTTCCATGCTATATAAACAGTCAGTGGGTTTTCCAGTTGTTAAACAAACTGCAAATAAAATTTGTACAAAAGAAAGTTGAAGTGCTATGCAGGAATCACTTGAAAAATTTAGTTTGCTAAGTTGAGTAATTAAATATTTAACCTTTAAAAAAATCCAGGGTCAGGGCTCCGTTTCACCAAGTAGTTTTACAGAAAACTCTACGTTTTCTAAACCCGAAACATAGAAAACTATGATTTTTCTCTTTCCTCAACCTCTATTTTAATCACCGTAGTAACATTCTCCCCAGAGCTAACCTGGTCGGGAGCAAGTTTTGTTCAGTAAACTCAGAGCGTCCTCTGTCTCCGCTTTCCTTACAGCCAATCACATTCGTTCATTTCCTGATTTTCCGCATAAAAAAGATAATTCACTAGGTAAGTTAGACATATAGGGTCTTAAAAACAAACATTGCATGTAAGTTTGATGATTACCTTATTATTTTTCACTGAGAACTAAATATTTATAGGAAGAGGATTCTACATCTCAGTTGACAGAACCTGAAGTTTATTTTTTCTTGGTTTAGTTATTTTGAGAAATATGCAGATTATTTTATTTTACAAATTACGGAAATTACTTTCATATTACACAAAAATAGATTAATACATTAACAAAACATTTTTATTCTTCACCTTCACCTGCTGCCAGATGATTTCACCAAGATACATTCATCTACTACCATTCAAGAAATTAACTCGTAATCTTATCATGATCCACACAACTATGGCAAGCCGTTTTGATATGTACAGTATTAGCTTTGCTCAAGATGTATTCCTTATATCGGAAAAAATAATGTTTTCCTCCTCAAAATGACCATTTCAAACAAGAGGACATTTTTATGAATCCCTGTATTGTCTGATAATGGGCCTCTGCATTTTAACCCATTCCCATTGGGAGCAGTGGGCTGACATTGTGTGGCGCCCAGGGAGAAGTGTGGGGTTAAAGGAATAGTACACCCAAAACATGATTAGCCTTCATTTTCTACTCACCTCCATGCTGAACAACACTCTGGAGTACTTTTTTGATATCTCAAATGCATCTGGAGATCTGGGAGGCTTCTTGCTGTCTGCTGACATTCAAATAATGGAGGTCCATGGCGCCCGAGACAGAAAGGTCCATAAAAGTCCACAAAAACGTGTCAATATTCCTCCATACTGCTCGTCCAATGTAATCCAAGTGTCCTGAGTGGGTAGCATCCAGAATTTACTCGAAACGAAGTCATTTAGAATGTTTTTAGAGCATAAACAGTAGTGTATAGGATTTCCTAATAGCGCCCCCATGCGCGCTCACGATTCTACGGAAGCCGGCAGACCAAACCGGAAGAAAGTGCGCATTCAGCGTCTGGTCTGCCGATAATGCAAGCGTAGAAGAAGAAATGTGCTGTTTACCTGTGCAAAGAAAGAAACGACGAAAGAAAAATGTCTGAGGACTTCAGTGTTGAGGAAGAGCATGAGTTCTTTGCCGAGCTGAATGCGCTGGTTTGGTCTGCCGGCTTCCGTAGAATCGTGAGCGCGCATGGGGGCGCTATTAGGAAATCCTATACACTACTGTTTATGCTCTAAAAACATTCTAAATGACTTCGTTTCGAGTAAATTCTGGATGCTACCCACTCAGGACACTTGGATTACATTGGACGAGCAGTATGGAGGAATATTGACACGTTTTTGTGGACTTTTATGGACCTTTCTGTCTCGGGCGCCATGGACCTCCATTATTTGAATGTCAGCAGACAGCAAGAAGCCTCCCAGATCTCCAGATGCATTTGAGATATCAAAAAAGTACTCCAGAGTGTTGTTCAGCATGGAGGTGAGTAGAAAATGAAGGCTAATCATGTTTTGGGTGTACTATTCCTTTAAAGGCTTTGCTCAGGGACCCAGAGTGGAGGCTGTAGAACCGTGTACTCTGTGCATACCCTTTATTTTCTGGACCTTAACTAATCTTCTTTTGTGTTTGTATAGTTTGATACAGTGGTCTACAGTGGTAAACCAATTTTAAGGACTTAAGTTCAAGTCCATACTTTAGTCCGACCAGACCTCTGCAGTCTATTGTCAAACAGGTTGGTTAATTTATAGATTTCATAGATTACCAAATGCATTGTTGTTTTTGGGGCTTGATTTTGATCCCATGTACATTAGAGATTAGTGTTACTTACATACATACCTACATACCTACGGACAGACAGACAGATGGTTGCTGTCATTCCTTTGCTTTTATTTACTATGTTTACAGTTATTTATTTACCCTAAAAGTATTGTTGTAGTTCAACATCTAAATAACTGAGATTGCAAGAAACACAGACTTACAAAATGGAACTATCACCAGTAGAGTAATCACTTCAGTAAAGAAAAGAACATGTCTGATTCAATACATGAACCAGTATTTTGAAATTATGGACATCATCAAAGGCCTGCAGGATATGAAAGTTTTTTTTGTTTTAGTTTTTTCTTGTTTTGTACTTTTCCTCCTCCATTACTCTTAGGGTATGAGGTATGAATAAAACATATTCTATGTTCCTTCAGACACTCAGGCAAAGCCAGAGCCCACCGCCCTGCTCAGGTGCATCTGCTTCAGGAATACAAACACTTTGCTGTACTATATTTATTCTTAGGATATGCTTTAAAGATACTCTAGTCATGTATTCTATCTCAGTGAGTCTGGCTGTGGTCAGGTTTGTTTGAGATGGAGGGAATAACTGTGACCATCACTGAAAACAAGGAAAGGGCATTGCTGAGAGATTAGATGCGTAATATTAACCCATAATATTTATAGATCTAAAAATTGTATTTGCTATTTAACCAGTGTCAATTTCAAAGTGTTAGCCTTAAGTTTTTGACAATAATGTAATTGATTTTTGTAAAAAAAAATTGTTAAATACTTTTGTTAAAGCTTTTTATATTTTCATCCTAGTAAGTTTAGTACAAAACTTATAACCAGAGATTATTCAGATTTTGGTCAACAACAATCTAACGTCCTAAAGAAAAGACAAAATATTGCAGTCAAAGAAATTAACGCTTCTTCCCCACAATTAACTCTTTAATAACGCCAGTGGTGACACACGTATCTTGTAACAGGGTAAAAGGAAATATAAGTACCTAATCTAAAATTGTAAGCTCTGATTGATAACACTGTCCTTATTTTAACTAAGCAAGAAAAGGACATGTATTGTGCATTCAAATAACTGTATTCATATTAATTGAACTGCTGCAGCAAAACCAACAAAAAAGGACAAAAGAAGGAATGTAAGGGTGCAATCACACAAAGCATGGTGTCCACGGCAAGAGCGGTGGATTTACATAATATCCCTATGCAGTCCGTGCATGCAAGGGTGGTGAAGCGGACAGCTGAGAATTCCAAGCGTTGAGAGCAGTCAGCACTGTTGTCGGGGTGCTCTCTCTAATGTGAGCTTTTTTTTGTTGTCAGAATGGAATATAGTGAAAGGTCATGATTTTTGTCCTGCTTGGTTGTGCTGCTCTCTCCCTCTCCTGCTGGTTGCTCTTTTTTCTCTCCTGGGCTGCTCCCTATTTAAACACCTGCTCTTCACCTGCCCAGTATGAGATTGTCTGCCTTTTTACAGTCTTCAAGTCCTGCTTCATGAGCTGAGTGTACTCACGACACTGCCTGTCCCTGACCACCACATTTGCCAAGACCTTACCAGTAACTATGTTGAGCTTTTCTTCTGATCTGTTGCTGAACCTTGCCTAAACTCTAAACCTGATTAAGCCCACCGGATTCTGGAAGTTTTATAACTGAGTGATCTATCGTGCCTTACCCTAAGCAGTTGAAGGACCTCAAACTGTTGGATTGTGGAAGTTAGTTCCCCTGCTCTCTTAAGATCTCTAGGCCCTTTTCTCGATAGCACCCTGCACTGTTGGAGCTTGACTTTGAAACCTAGTAATTTCCTTTGACTTTCATCTCTTTTTCCAGAATCACCATTGTAACCTGAATTAAGCTGGACTATTCCATTGCCTACTCTTTAGTGTTTAAAATAAATATTTTTGAGCTCCATCTTTTTCTTGGCTGTAGTTGGTTTCTGACTCTTTACACGAAGCACGATCCATACCATCAGCTTATTTGTGCATGCACAACCAGATATACATCCGGTTTTAATAACTCTTTTATGACTTCTGAGACAATTTTTATGCTTTTTAAATTTTCTCCGTTAAATTGCTTGTCTGACATCATCATCAGACATGCTCAGAGTAGTCTGGCAAAATATGACTAAGCCATGTTTATTTTCATTTTCTTTGTTTCTATCTTCAGGTTACACCCTCTATACCATAATGTTAAGACAAAAGGAAAGCATAAAACTCAAAAATACTTGATGTATCTTTAAATCCAAACCCAAAAAGTTAGCTCCCGGAAGTAGTGTAGGTTCTCATTTCTAGTACAGATCGGGTCTTTACGGATTGTTCTTCTGGGACATATCGGGTTAGTAACAATGCTCTTAAGAGGATTTTAGGTAGGATCCTGTCATCCTTCCTTACCTCCAACACAGACCCCTACCTACCACTAGCTCTACGCTGCACGGTGCTCTCTGCCTGCTAGATACAAGGAAGCAGCACCAAATGCCACCATCATCCATATGCAGCTGTTGGAGTCTGTGGTGGTAATCTCCACACTGGTTCTGTATCTCGAGAATTAGCTGGACCCATTTTCGATGACACCCTGCATTTGGACCAAATGATGCTGCTAATACTCTGTCACTTACCGTGTCTGTTGTATTGGATTTAGCAGAGGGCAAGATTTAGCAAAGTCCCCTACAATTTTAAGCATCAATCTTCGTACTAGAATATTCTTTCTGTTGTGATTTGTAGACATTAAGATCTAAAGGGCGGCATCATCTCATGGTCATCAGCGTCTCTGATGCTGTTCCTATTTTCAAATATCCATTGGGTGCACAGTTTTAAATCATTAAAACATTTTACAGTGCAGTATTTTATTGTTTATATTTTATCTCTTCATTATTATGTTATTCTTATATATTTTTTTAAGGTCTTCATTTGTTTGACCATTTTTCTATAATCTGTTTGCTGCTGTAAACAGCAGAATCTCCCCAGTAGAACAATAAAGGGATTTTCTATTCTATTTTATTAACCAGCTCTACAGAGGCCCCTGTCCAGGAAACACACAGCCAGGCAGGCGAGCTCCAAGCCAGCTCTTGTGTCAGAGGATAAAAGAAAGCACATACAGTTAGTCACAAATTAGTGCACTTTATGAAACCCAAATGAAAAGAAAATAGGCCAAACTTGGACAACTAAGTCCTACTTACAAACTAAGCCACTTTTATTAAAAACTCTTCTGATCTTAGTCATATCTTTTTGGGATTGTTATCCTTTCATCCATCCATCCATTATCTGACACACTTTATCCCTAGTGGGGTCGCAAGGGGTGTTGGTGCCTATCTGCAGCTGTCTATGTGCGAGAGGCGGGGTACACCCTGGACAGGTCACCAGTCCATCGCAGGGCTGTTATCCTTTCATATAAGTTTAATTATTTTTGTGGAAATAAGCTGCAGCCTCAAATATACACTGACATTTTGAGTTCTCCTGTAACATAAGTTACAGGCTGAAGGCTGCAGCAACAGAAGACACTTATCATTAACTTGAGCTGCAATAATTCACCTGTAGCGTCATTCAAAAGATAAAGTTATAATTGCTGGATTTCTTCTTGAGTCTGCTACTGGAATCAGAGATGACGAGAAAATGAAACCGTTGACAGAAATGTCAGCACTTATTTGCTGCTGCTGTACATGTTGTGATGAAAATAATATCCAGGAAAAAACTTTATTTTCGGTGACAGAGCAATATATTTAATCCAAATCATTCAAGTAATAGCAGACAAAAATCAATCCAGGGGCAGGAAATATGTTGTAGGTTATACAAAATGTATAAGCCTCTATTTCAGATGAGTGTTAAATGTTCCTTCATATCGTATCCTTCCATTGTATCTTGGTATGTCAAGACCACACCTGCCGAGATAAATAGAGATACATGATAAGCAAAGTTGTTTTTAGCTGAACAATTCAGGATTGTTCCTTTTATTATGCTATTATGTGTTTACTGCAGAGATGGCAAAAGTACTCACTTTCCGTACTTGAGTAAAAGTACAGATAGTTGTGTTAAAAAATACTCTGGTAAAAGTGGAAGTACTGATTAAACTTCTTTACTCAAGTAAAAGTAACAAAGTACAGGCTTGTAAATTTACTTAAAGTATAAAAGTAAAAGTAGAAACCACTTTTTTCATGCCGTTGCCTACATTTTAAATGGATGTCTGCCAATAGGACTAGATCTCTGTTGTGTTAATTTTCAATCATCTCGTCGTCCATGCTACTATGCTAACGCCACCGCCACCAAGCTGCAATGATTTGCCGCCAATGAATACCGCCGAATCTGTCGATTCATCTTGTAGTGGTGCGTCAAATGCAACGTAGATTCCCATCCAATTAGATTGAATTTGGTATTGATGACGTGAAAAATAATAACGGTAACTCCATTGAAATGATTCAAAACTAAAGTAACGAGCCAATTTTTTTAAATGTAAGGAGTAGAAAGTACAGATATTTGTGTAAAAATGTAAGGAGTAGAAGTAAAAAGTCGCCATAAAAATAAGTAGTAAAGTAAAGTAAAAATATCAGAAAAATCTACTTGAGTACAGTAATGAAGTATTTGTACTTCGTTACTTCCCATCTCTGGTTTACTGTGTACTAAAAGTCATACTGAAATCTGAGTTAATAGCAGTTAAAGGATTTTTTAAAAAGGGTTTAAAGGTTCCATATATTGCTTTTTTTCAAGCCTTCCAAAATGTTTTAGAAGCAAATAGCTTCTAGCTTTAGGTAAATTACCTGTTTGTAATTTACCTAAACAGCTTTTATCCAAATACAAACGATAACCTCTGGTGATTTGGTGATGTTTTATTCCTTCATACTCTTTAACTTTGAGTAAGAAAAGGAAGATGATAAAAAGAGATTATTCTGTACCATCTTCAAAACACTACCAAGTCAACAATCATTCAACCTTTTTTGTGCAGGAACTATTACACATATCTTTAGCTTAGGTATAACAGGTCATTTTCCCCCAAATCTGATAATTCAAGTTGCAAATACTACTTCATTCACACCTTGCAGGTGCTAAATTAGCACTCTGTGCCCTCAGTTGAACTTAAAAATCAAAATTTCAGACTGATGCTCCCTTTGGGATTGCTGTAGTGCCAAGTGATGACAGTGACAGTAATCTGCTTTGAGCTAGTATTGTGCATGTTAGTTTTAAGTTTAAAGCTTGGGTTTTTAGAAAAAAAAAAATAAGATGGCACCATAAAACCTCAAACTCAATGCTTTTCCTGACATTTTGAATTGAGAAAGCTTCCTGGGTGGAAACCTTCAAACTTGGAAAAAAAAGTCCAGTAGATCTTTTTAATTTTCTTTTTTTGGAAAAGAACAGGTCTTCACAATCCATTGTCACTTTATCCATCCATTTATGCTGGGGGTTGCAGAGTTTGATAAGCATCTCCCTGAAATGAGTTTTTGGAACTTGGGATGTCTGGCTTATGTAATTTATTTGAATGATTTTCACGACTGCAAAGAGCATAACTCAGAATTTTTCAGAAAGTGTTTGCTGGATCTTGCTAACATGAGTTGAATTTTTTTTTTCTTTTTACCTCATGCCTGTGGTGGCGATTAGTAAAATAGGTAACAAAAGCCTAAACATTTTGAGTATCTGACCTGCTAATCACCTTTTTGAAGACATTCCTGAATAATTTATTGGAATAGGATTTATTGTTTTTTAAATAAATGTCATGTACATATTAAATACACTGAATTTTTTTATTGTACATCACAAGTTCAACCTATATTTGCACTAAAGTCATGGTGTCTCTTGCACATAATGGTACACACATATTTAGCTTTAATCAGTCCTTTAAGCACTTTTTTCTTACAGCATTACATGAACCAATTTTAATCATCTGTACATTTAGTGCCAACCATAAAAAAATAACTTGTGGAAGAAGTTGTGACGCTTTACTGCAGGTGAACCCGATATTCAGCCAGACACAGAGTTACGTTAAAGGCTTCATTAAAGTGGTGAATAATGGCAGATGAAGCAGGCAAACAGTTAAAGTCTTGGCAGAGGAAATCTGGTTGAAAGTGCTGGTTTGCTAGCGTAGGTGCCATTCCGAACTTAGTCCCGCCCACAAGGTTTGAGGTTGGGAAGTTCAGACTCATATTCTGACTAGAATTGAGTAGGACTACGTCAGGCTACTGGTTTGCAGGGATGAACAGAGAACCAGGAGATTTAGGCGGTGACAAAACCAATAGGCTGTGTGGACCGGAGAATCACCAGAACAGGCAAGCAAGCAGACTCATGGAGGAACAGGTAGCACTGCAGCATGGAAACTAAGGGAACCCCAACTAGGATAGTTCCGCTGGCAGGGCACATAGGATACGGTAGAGAAGAAAACAGGCTGAACTGCAGCATGCAGACACAGACAATCTTGGCAGGAGAGAGTGTGATGCTCTGGTAGAGATGAGTAGGCAGAGGCAGGTATAAGTAGGCTGGCGAACAGGTGAATTGAGTACTAATTAGTGGAAACAGGTGGAGATAATCTAGAGTAGGGTGGTGACTGGAGGTAAACTGAGCTAGTTTGATAACTGCTGGTGGCTCTATAGTGACAGGGTGAACAGAAAAAGACCTCATAAAGCCAAAATCAAACTAAACAATCATAACTACACAGAAGTGTAGAAGAAAACATGAGAAAGTACAGTGATTTTGTTATAAAGCTTGATTTACCGTTTCTTTATTGGGTAGATTTTCTTTAAAAGTAGGATTACACAAATGCTCTCACATACTGAGTAGATAAGCTTTTACTTCATAAAGGAAAGTTAGTAGAGTTTGCACTGAGTTTGCATTAGTAGTGTTAGAATATATGTATGTGACAATGTAAGCTTATAAATGTAAAGTGAAATAAAACTGCAACAAAAACTTTCTTGATGTCATTAAAGTAAAACTTTTATATTTCTATTTGGTTGACAATGTCAAAGTATCTGTGATTACTAGATGTTGGCATCCGATCTGTGATTTATAGCTCTGGATTTTTTTAGTTTTTTTGGCTGCTTCCTATACAGTAAGTAAGAGAAGAAGTGAGACATGTCAAAGTGATTTGTGTCTGTTAGAAAACCTCTGGGGATAGAGCTTCTCTGTGTAAGACACCTCCCATGAAGAACTATCTGTCTCTAGGGGATACTAATGTAAAAAAAAAAAATCTGTCAGCACAGATACAAAAAAGCCAAGCTCACTCTATTTTTATGTTAATATACTGCATATTAGACAATGGTTGCACACAGAACAAAGAAAAATGCTGACAAAGGTGAAGTACAGAAATGTATTTGTTGTGTGAATTTATGAGTAAGTGCAGCCATCCATTAGTTCTTTTCTTCATGTGAGTTCTTGAACAGGGTAGTCTTTGAGCTCAGTGGATACATTTCTGTATCCTGATTGGAAAAAAAAGCATTGAAATAATTTTCCATACTTTTTCCTTTTGTGTTTGAGCACTCTTGATGCAAATTAGCATTAATGATCCACAGTTGGTGGCAGGATTATAATGATGAGCACTCAGTGTTTTGAAGGTTGGAAAACAAATTTTTGATACAGAGCATCATAAAAATCTTTTTTGGCTAAAAAAAATTCAATGTTCGAGTAAAAAAAAAGGAATCTGTCAATGTTTCACAGTTGGCAATAATATATGAGCCTTGTTATGTTTTGTACACCATTTCTGAGTGTCTGAGTCTGAGCTGGATCCAGGTAAACTGGACCCTGTAACCGGGGGCATTTTCCCTATCACTGTTACTCCCATATATGATCTACTGTGCAAAGATTTGGGTGAACGCATTAAAAAACTGGGCATCACGTCAAGTACACCTTTATTTATCAGGTTTAATTTCTACAAAAATCTGTAATCATTATCATTAGCTTTGGCAGTAAAGATAAAAAAGTCTGGTCTGACAGTAGTAGGGTCAAAGAATCTGTAGTTCTGAGGCCTCAGGAAAAAGTTGTCCAATTCTCAGGTCTCAGAGAAAATTTTGTTCAGTTCTCAGGTATTAGGAAAAAAGCTTGCAGATCCCAAGTCTCAGTAAATGAAGGATCTCTTTTTAAAATTTTGAGAAATTAAAATGTAATGACAATTTCAAAATTTTTGTAACACTCTTTTGGTGATGGGAATGTGCAGTCAGCTATGTCAGGTACAGTCCTGAATTATGTGTTTTTCATCAATTGATGTAGAAGTATCATGTGAACTACTTACGATCTGTATTACATACACTTTGGGCCGGATCTATCAAAGGTTTGCATGTATAAAAACGTGAGCTATTTCACTGCGCACGCTAAAAAATGTACAAACTGATCTATAAACAGCGTGCTAAAAGGATTTGGTGTTTAAAACGTGCTAAATAGCGCCTCTTATCCATTTAGTACTTTTTCTGCAATGAATATGCAATATGGGGCGTTTACACCCAAAAGTGCGTCTTGTGGGAGGAGAACATGTAAATATATTAATTTAGCACTCGCAAAGTGATTTATCAAACCTGAAAGCAATTTTGCTCACGGTATCTGACTCTATATTTAACACGTTTCAAAAGAAGGTGCAAATGGTCTGTATGCGTAATTGCGCACACATGGCAGGGGTTATTGTCGCAAGAAGGAGACATCGAAATGAAGCAAGGAGACGCAGAGAACGCATTTTTTTCACTCCGTGTGAATATTTTTGGAATGACTGAGGAAACGATCATCAAAACATATCGTCTATCCAGCATTTCCATTCTGGAGCTGTTGGGGGAACTCCGAATGGATTTGGAGCCAGCCACAAGGAGGACCCACGCAATACCAGATATCACAAAACTCCTTGCAACATTGCACTTTTTTGCATCTGGGTCATTCCAGTGTACGGTTGCAGCGAGAGCTGGGATCTCCCAATCTCGTTTTTCAGAAGTGCTGTCCGACGTTCTAAATGCCATGTCGCCCTGACGCCCTAACGGAGAACCCCGACCTCCCCCCTGCACCTGTGGAGCAACATGCCAATGATGCGGGGATGCGCAGTACTCTCATCCACAGTCACCTCCTGTGTGCCATTTGGTATGTGCATTTTTTTTTTTTTTTTTACTGCAGTGAAGTAGATATTCAGCCACATACCACCTTAGGGAATAAGGGTCGCCAAAGTTTTATATATATATTTATATATATACTCACCGGTCACTTTATTAGGTACCCGATGCTAGTAACGGGTTGGACCCCCTTTTGCCTTCAGAACTGCCTCAATTCTTCGTGGCATAGATTCAACAAGGTGCTGGAAACATTCCTCAGGGAGTTTGGTCCATATTGACATGATGGCATCACACAGTTGCCGCAGATTTGTCGGCTGCACATCAATGATGCGAATCTCCCGTTCCACCACATCCGAAAGATGCTCTATTGGATTGAGATCTGGTGACTGTGGAGGCCATTTGAGTACAGTGAACTCATTGTCATGTTCAAGAAACCAGTCTGAGATGATTCCAGCTTTATGACATGGCGCATTATCCTGCTGAAAGTAGCCATCAGAAGTTGGGTACATTGTGGTCATAAAGGGATGGACATGGTCAGCAACAATACTCAGGTAGGCTGTGGCATTGCAACAATGCTCAATTGGTACCAAGGGGCCCAAAGAGTGCCAAGAAAATATTCCCCACACCATGACACCACCACCACCAGCCTGAACCGTTGATACAAGGTAGGATGGATCCATGCTTTCATGTTGTAGATGCCAAATTCTGACCCTACCATCTGAATGTCGCAGCAGAAATCGAGACTCATCAGACCAGGCAACGTTTTTCCAATCTTCTATTGTCCAATTTTGATGAGCTTGTGCAAATTGTAGCCTCAGTTTCCTGTTCTTAGCTGAAAGGAGGGGCACCCGGTGTGGTCTTCTGCTGCTGTAGCCCATCTGCCTCAAAGTTCGACGTACTGTGCGTTCAGAGATGCTCTTCTGCCCACCTTGGTTGTAACGGGTGGTTATTTGAGTCACAGTTGCCCTTCTATCAGCTCGAACCAGTCTGGCCATTCTCCTCTGACCTCTGGCATCAACAAGGCATTTCCGCCCACAGAACTGCCGCTCACAGGATGTTTTCTCTTTTTTGGACCATTCTCTGTAAACCCTAGAGATGGTTGTGCGTGAAAATCCCAGTAGATCAGCAGTTTCTGAAATACTCAGACCAGCCCTTCTGGCACCAACAATCATGCCACGTTCAAAGTCACTCAAATCACCTTTCTTCCCCATACTGATGCTCGGTTTGAACTGCAGGAGATTGTCTTGACCATGTCTACATGCCTAAATGCACTGAGTTGCCGCCATGTGACTGGCTGCTTAGAAATTAAGTGTTAACCAGCAGTTGGAAAGGTGTACCTAATAAAGTGGCCGGTGAGTGTATATATATATATATATATATATATATATATATATACAGGTGCTGGTCATAAAATTAGAATATCATGAAAAAGTAGATTGATTTCAGTAATTCCATTTAAAAAGTGAAACTTGTATATTATATTCATACATTACATACAAACTCATATATTTCAGATGTTTATTTTGTTTAATTTTGATGATTACAAATGACAACAAATGAAAATCTCAAATTCATCATATCAGAAAATTAGAATATTGTGAAAAGGTTCAAAATTGATGGCCCCTGGTGCCACACTCTAATCAGCTAATTAACTCAAACCACCTGCAAAAGCCTTTAAATGGTCTTTCAGTCTAGTTCTATAGGCTACACAATCATGGGGAAGACTGCTGACTTGACAGTTGTCCAAAAGACGACCATCGACACCTTGCACAAGGAGGGCAAGACACAAAAGGTCATCGCTAAAGAGGCTGGCTGTTCACAGAGCTCAGTGTCCAAGCACATTAATAGAGAGGCGAAGGGAAGGAAAAGATGTGGTCGAAAAAAGTGTACAAGCAAGAGAGATAACCGCACCCTGGAGAGGATTGTGAAACAAAACCCATTCAAAAATGTGGGGGAGATTCACAAAGAGTGGACTGCAGCTGGAGTGAGTGCTTCAAGAACCACCACACACAGACGTATGAAAGACATGGGTTTCTGCTGTCGCATTCCTTGTGTCAAGCCACTCTTGAACCACAGACAGCGTCAGAAGCGTCTTGCCTGGGCTAAAGAGAAACAGGACTGGACTGCTGGTGAGTGGTCCAAAGTCATGTTCTCTGATGAAAGTAAATTTTGCATTTCCTTTGGAAATCAAGGTCCCAGAGTCTGGAGGAAAAGAAGAGAGGCACTTCATCCACGTTGCTTGAAGTCCAGTGTAAAGTTTCCACAGTCAGTGATGGTTTGGGGTGCCATGTCATCTGCTGGTGTTGGTCCATTGTGTTTTCTGAGGTCCAGGGTCAACGCAGCCACATACCAGGAAGTTTTAGAGCACTTCATGCTTCCTGCAGCTGACCAACTTTTTGGAGATGCAGATTTCATTTTCCAACAGGACTTGGCACCTGCACACAGTGCCAAAGCTACCAGTACCTGGTTGAAGGACCATGGTATCCCTGTTCTTAATTGGCCAGCAAACTCTCCTGACCTTAACCCCATAGAAAATCTATGGGGTATTGTGAAGAAGAAGATGCAATACACCAGACCCAACAATTCAGAAGAGCTAAAAGCCACTATTAGAGCAACCTGGGCTATCATAACACCTGAGCAGTGCCACAGACTGATCGACTCCATGCCACGCCGCATTGCTGCAGTAATACAGGCCAAAGGAGGCCCAACTAAATACTGAGTGCTGTACATGCTCATACTTTTCATGTTCATACTTTTCAGTTGGCCAACATTTCTATAAATCCTTTGTTTTTATTGGTCTTCAGTAATATTCTAATTTTCTGATATGATGAATTTGAGATTTTCATTTGTTGTCATTTGTAATCATCAAAATTAAACAAAATAAACATCTGAAATATGAGTTTGTATGTAATGTATGAATATAATATACAAGTTTCACTTTTTAAATGGAATTACTGAAATCAATCTACTTTTTCATGATATTCTAATTTTATGACCAGCACCTGTATATATATATATATATATATATATATATTTTTTTTTTTTTCTTTTTGGAGGGGGTGGGGGTGTTACTGTAAGATTTAAATTTCTTAATGCACTAGTTACAAATACAAACTACTTTGCCGCAAACCACAAAACGCGCAAAACCATCATTTAAATAGGGCGTCTCCAACAGTTTTGCACCTGCCACCAGTTACGCAATCTCTCTTGTTAAATCACCCGCAAACCATGGTTCAGCCCCTCGCGCAAAATTCCAGTTTGCGAGCGCAAATTACTGCACGCAAAATTGGATCTTGATAAATCCGGCCCTTTGTATTGTATATCTAGAGACATGATAATAAAAATGTTATTATTGTTGTGGGCTTTGCATAGCCCTTTTAGAAGCTGTAAAATACCTGTTCTTGCTGCTGTCTTATACAAGCGTGCTACTGATGAGTGGCTCTGTAAGTGAGGCCAGTTTTGAAGCCCCTTGAACCAAGTTAACACAACTGGACAAAGCTCAAAACCAAGCTTGATATATTTGATAAACTTTTGGGTGTATATTTAGATGGATAATTCCTCCCAAGAGCTAGATCTTTGTATTTTCAGCATGGTGGCTACAGTACTGCTGCATGTTTTCTGGGTTCTGCACCTACAACAAAATAAATATGTTAAGAAATTATCCTTGAAATAGTTCTGAATATGTCTTGATTATTGAAATGATGCAAACCAACTCTGCTGTCCAGTAGTTCCTAAAAGTTTTCCACGTTCTCATGGCTTGTTCCTCTATTGGTTCTGCCTGATAAAGGTGAACATATTAAATGAGCAGCATAAATAAATATATAATACAGCAGTTTCTCTATCGCACTCCCTCCATGTCCCTTCCTTACTCTACTCAGTTAGTCATACATGTTGTGATTCTATAGTTAAATTCTATTCCCAGCCCGCTGGGAATTAATGTTTCTGATACTTTAAGATGTTTATTGCCCTCCCCTGTAGGGGTGGTAAAATATCTTATTTAATCAGATATTATTTCAGCTGTTATACACTGTTTATGACACACAGTCCTACAAACTGTGTGTTAGAACAATAAATGAAAGAGTGATTCGAGCACTAATCATTGTCAAACAGTTAATTCTGCACATACATGGAATAAATTCACCACAACTTCTGTTCAAAATATAAGATTTTATTAACAAAAATCATTCAGCTCCACGTCAAACGTATTTCAGTTTAACACTCTCAACTAAGACTAGTAAAACTCAACTAAACTAAACTAACTACTATGTACAAAGAGGAAGGGGAAAACGGTTGAAAAACATATTACAGGTTAAGATGGATTCGGTGTTTGAAACCAAAGTTTATCTGGAAGAATTTGGGATATGATCAAATTAGCTTTTCACTAATTTTAAAGAAATTGGAATGTTTTCAGACCAATTCACAATGCAAATCCATGAGGTGAATAAAACATTATTTGGCCAAATAATGTTTTATTAAATGATTTGCTTAATCAGGAACCAATAACCTTTAGTTAAATGATTCTTTACCCTCTTTGAAATAGCTAGCAGCGAATAGACATCAGGCTTCCACTAAATGACTCTTGGTCATACTTGGTAATGGAAATGTAATGAGCATCTGAGGAACACATGAACACTAATGTTAGATCAGTGTTTAAATCCTTAGTGAATAAAGCTGGTCTAAGCTTTAGCAACAGCTCAACACATATTCCTGTAGCATAGCGTAGCATGCAGTCCATTCTTTAGCATCAATTAGCGTTGTCTTTACTCAGCAGTAAACACACGATATGATTAGCATCATCAAAAGACATATTGCTTGTTCTGTCCCTAATCATGCCAGACCTGCAAACCTTTTTCCATGTCCGTTTGGAAAGCTTGAGTTTCATCCAGTTTTGCAGCTCTGCAGTCAGGCGCTCTTTGTCTCAGTCTCACAGCAGGGGTCCCCTCAGTCTCACACCAGGGCATGGTCTTCATCCAGTTTGGCTCTGTAAGTTCTGAAACTCAAGAGAAATGTGTTGCAAAGGTTCTGTTTGCAGCAGTTAGGTTCTGAAGAGTTCTGACTCATCCTTGATGGTTCTGGGGATCTGGTTCCCCTGGCCCTGCATCTCCACTGTGGGCCACAGTGGGCCCCAGCTTTGAGCGCAGGAGCAGAAGCAGGCTGGATCAGACGAGGGAGAAAGAGAGAAGAGGCAAAAGAGAGCAAGAATCCTGTGTGCTCTGTGGTTTTGTTCTGCCCTCACAGAGGGGGGGGGGGTGGTTGGTCACACCTCTGTGACTTCCATGTGGCTGCTTTGGCTGAAAAAGGGGGGGCTGCTGAAGTCCCCAAGCTGTTATTCATCAAAGCTGTGTTTTCTTCTCTGGTCATCCTATCAGGATGAAATATGGACACTGCTTCCCAATGTCCAAAAAGTATGATCATGGCATATGGCACAACATATCCCCCTTTTGATCTGGAAATAAAAGATGCAGTTCTTTGTTTTCAGATCACAAATAGGTCCATAAAGCAATGAGATCTGGAGCGGTGATGAGTCAGGTTCCTGTTGGCAGGAAGAAAGTTCATTTAGGGTTCATATCTTCTCCAGTGTTTGTCCCTGGAGGATTTGTTGCAGGTCTGGCAGAAGCTGACCCTATCTTATCATAAAACAGTTCATTTTCTCCAGAGGTTTTGCGTCTGGTTGAAGCAGGTCTGGCAGGAAAGTCTGACCCTGATACACAAATATATACATTCCTAACAAAATTTCCTAACACCTTCATGACGCTGTTGTTCAACCTTCATCATTTCTCAAGTTGTGAAACAAAAGAAAGAAAGGATTAAATAGGTTAAAGTATGTTAGAAATTATCAGCAACTATCATACTCTTGGATATGATAAGTTTTACCATTAGCTTGGAATTGTAGTACTTTGTGATTGGTCAGAGAAGCCAGTAGCTCTGTAAGAACTGTTTTGCAGATCTGTTCTAAGTTTTCTTTTGTTGTTGTTTCTGTAGCTTGTTGATACCCCCCTTTACCAGTGTAAACCTTTGATTTTGCACTGTGATGTGAAGGTTTATGACCTTTATCTGGGGGTTCAGGTTTTCGTTCTCTCAAGTCATTAATTCCTTCATCTTGGTGAACCACTGGGGAACTGAATCTGTGTCTGTTTCTGTTCCTGTTCTTTGTTTGAAGGTTAAAAACTCTAAGCTTGATTTGAAATCTATCTGATTTGAGACGTATTTCCCAAACAAGCTGAGCATATCTGCGAGTTTCCTGCATAGAAGGTTTTCTATCCTGCAATGCATTGCTACATCATATCGTACACTTTCATGTAGATTTTGGATGAACAATGCTTTAAATGTGTGATCTTCTTCGTCAATATCTGGAGAACTGCAGCCCTCAAAATAAACCTGTCTCAAGCGAAAGTAATATTCTCTGGGTGTTTCTTGTTCTCCTTGGAGAACTAAAGATGCCTCAAGCGTTGCTAACGCCGGATCTCTGTAACCAGAATATTCTTCTCTTAAGGTTTGACAAAGAGCTGAATAACTTTCTCTGATTTTTGAAGGAAGAGATTTTATGAAAACATGGACGCTTCTAGCTGTTGTTTTCCAAATCAGCTTCAGTTTCTCACGAGAAGAAGGGAATGGCAAGTCTTTTAGACCAGGGGTGGCAAACTGGTTCCAGAAAGAGCCGTGTGGCTGCAGGTTTTCTTTCCAACCAAGCAATGGCACACCAGACTCCATTCATCTCATCAAGTGAGTCCAATCTGAACATGATGACTTGATGAGATGAATGGAGTCTGGTGTGCCATTGCTTGGTTGGAAAGAAAACCTGCAGCCACACGGCTCTTTCTGGAACCAGTTTGCCACCTGTGTTTTAGACAGTGCTCAACTTCTTGCAGATAATCAGCTATGTTGGAGTGTTGATTTTCTGGGTCAAAAATATCAATGTCTTTGGCCAAGGATTCAATTTGTTGAATTCTATGGTCACTCTGTGGACCTGGCCCGTCAGGAAGCTGGTTCTGCTCATTAAGTGGTGGGGGGTTTTGAGCTAACCTTTGATGACACAAGGGAGACTGGTTCTCCTCAGAGTTTTTCAAGGTGTGAACTTTGGCACTTGATGCTCGGTCAACGGAGAGTGAGACAGAGATTGGTTTGCATGGCTGTCCTTTGCAAAATTTTAAACCGCTTGAGTTTACCAAGTGATCTACTTGTTTCTCTCTGTCTGCGACACTACTTTGATTTTGAACATCTTCAGATCTATTTAGTGTTAACTCAGAGTTTAGAGACTTTGTATCTGCTTCAGGAACTGTTCTCCTTTTGACTGGGGTGACCTCCTGTTGATTCAAAGTCTGCTTGCTTTGTTTATTGCATAGCTTCTCCAAGAGGGGGGTCACTGTTTGTTCTGAGGCATGGTCAGTCTGGCCACATGGGTCTTTGATCTTGTCAGCTCCTGACAATAAAATGTTTGCAGCACTTACTCTGTGGAAGATCATCTGATATTTGGCTTCTAACTCAGAGTACTGTTTAGCTTTGATTTGGGATTTAAGCTGATAAAGAAGCGTGAGCTCACAGAGTACATCTGTTATCAGAAAGTTTCCATTTGGGTTTTGAATTAAGTTAATTAATTCTTGAATCTTTTCTTCACATAGGCTGAGGTTAAAATTGTTTAGGTTATCCTGCTTTTCTGGGGATAAGTGGATAAGCTTTGCAACAATTTGTTTCTGTTTCTCTATGCCTATGGAGTCAATGGTGTGCCCAGAATTGAGGATGCTTGGATCCATTTTCAGCTGATGGCACAAAAACACAAGTTATGAAGAAATTTCAAAAGAACACAATCCAGTCAATACCCACTATACTTGTATATTTACATATACATATTGTAAGGACTTATTTTATGTGTGTAGAAACGGGTCACGGGTTATCTTTAACCCTGTGATATCAAAGAAACACTTTTCTTTCAGTGTTAAAAATGCTACACCTTGTTTAGGATTTACCAGCTATTTTAGCGCATGCTTTACCTGTCTCTGAGGATTTATAAGCAGTTTGGCGCAAAGCTTACCTTTTAAGGACTTACAAGCAATTTTGCTTTTGCTTCACCCTTTTCTGTGATATCAAAGAAACACTTTTCTTTCAGTGTTAAAAATGCTACACCTTGTTTAGGATTTACCAGCTATTTTAGCGCATGCTTTACCTGTCTCTGAGGATTTATAAGCAGTTTGGCGCAAAGCTTACCTTTTAAGGACTTACAAGCAATTTTGCTTATGATTCACCTTTCTTTAAGGGATTTTAAGCAATTTAATTTGAATCCACCCCCTTTTGGTCGGGTAGGATCACAGATTAACTTACGTTAAATCTGGCAACAAATCTTGCTCTACACAATATAAAATAAGTGTTTAGGAGTCTTATTAGACTAATAGACAAAGGGATTGAGGTTAAATTTCGAGGCATCTAACCTATTTTGGACTGGAGGTGACTTTGAAATAGCATAACTTGGGAGTTTTCAATTTTGGGATGTGGTTATAGAAACCACAAATGGCAGCATCTAGGTATAGATGTGCATAAATTTTGGTCGAACGATAAGACTAACTTGGGAGTTAAATCTTTTAGTTTTAGTTGGACCAAAGTGATCAGATTGATTTGAATCATCTGAGTTTTGCTTTGAAGTAAAGTTGGTTATCACTAGCTGGAGAGATATTTTGGAGTTATTAGATGTTGTTAAATGTTCTATATTTTGATGCTCCAATAATGTCAAAGGTTATATTTTCTACTCATATAAGCTAAGACATCTGGTATTGGATTCTTAGGTTGTGAGTTTAAGATTTCATTATTGAGTGGTGAGAGCTGATGTTAATGCTTTCACACGGTTTTCAATAATGGCTCTAAGTTTATTCTCATATATGTGCAGAATGACCGTTGTATTCGATGACCAAACTGAGACACCAATTAAATGTTACATTCAATGAGCCCAGTCGCATGGGACGCTAAATAAATGTTACAATTAATGGGCCCAGCAATCAGGGACGCCATATTTATGTTGTGATTCTATAGTTAAATTCTATTCCCAGCCCGCTGGGAATTAATGTTTCTGATACTTTAAGATGTTTATTGCCCTCCCCTGTAGGGGTGGTAAAATATCTTATTTAATTAGATATTATTTCAGCTGTTATACACTGTTTATGACACACAGTCCTACTAACTGTGTGTTAGAACAATAAATGAAAGAGTGATTCGAGCACTAATCATGGTCAAACAGTTAATTCTGCACATACATGGAATAAATTCACCACAACTTCTGTTCAAAATATAAGATTTTATTAACAAAAATCATTCAGCTCCACGTCAAACATATTTCAGTTTAACACTCTCAACTAAGACTAGTAAAACTCAACTAAACTAAACTAACTACTATGTACAAAGAGGAAGGGGAAACCGGTTGAAAAACATATTACAGGTTAAGATGGATTCGGTGTTTGAAACCAAAGTTTATCTGGAAGAATTTGGGATATGATCAAATTAGCTTTTCACTAATTTTAAAGAAATTGGAATGTTTTCAGACCAATTCACAATGCAAATCCATGAGGTGAATAAAACATTATTTGGCCAAATAATGTTTTATTAAATGATTTGCTTAATCAGGAACCAATAACCTTTAGTTAAATGATTCTTTACCCTCTTTGAAATAGCTAGCAGCGAATAGACATCAGGCTTCCACTAAATGACTCTTGGTCATACTTGGTAATGGAAATGTAATGAGCATCTGAGGAACACATGAACACTAATGTTAGATCAGTGTTTAAATCCTTAGTGAATAAAGCTGGTCTAAGCTTTAGCAACAGCTCAACACATATTCCTGTAGCATAGCGTAGCATGCAGTCCATTCTTTAGCATCAATTAGCGTTGTCTTTACTCAGCAGTAAACACACGATATGATTAGCATCATCAAAAGACATATTGCTTGTTCTGTCCCTAATCATGCCAGACCTGCAAACCTTTTTCCATGTCCGTTTGGAAAGCTTGAGTTTCATCCAGTTTTGCAGCTCTGCAGTCAGGGGCTCTTTGTCTCAGTCTCACAGCAGGGGTCCCCTCAGTCTCACACCAGGGCATGGTCTTCATCCAGTTTGGCTCTGTAAGTTCTGAAACTCAAGAGACATGTGTTGCAAAGGTTCTGTTTGCAGCAGTTAGGTTCTGAAGAGTTCTGACTCATCCTTGATGGTTCTGGGGATCTGGTTCCCCTGGGCCTGCATCTCCACTGTGGGCCACAGTGGGCCCCAGCTTTGAGCGCAGGAGCAGAAGCAGGCTGGATCAGACGAGGGAGAAAGAGAGAAGAGGCAAAAGAGAGCAAGAATCCTGTGTGCTCTGTGGTTTTGTTCTGCCCTCACAGAGGGGGGGGGGTGGTGGTTGGTCACACCTCTGTGACTTCCATGTGGCTGAAAAGGGGGGGGCTGCTGAAGTCCCCAAGCTGTTATTCATCAAAGCTGCGTTTTCTTCTCTGGTCATCCTATCAGGATGAAATATGGACACTGCTTCCCAATGTCCAAAAAGTATGATCATGGCATATGGCACAACATACACATTTCAATTCAATGCCAGACTCACACAAATCTTTTCTTTATCTACAGTATACACTAAAATTGCCTGATCTAGCTACTCAAGTCTATAGCCTGTTTAGATGTGCTGTGTGAATAAATATCTGTTATAAATTAATCAGTATACTGTGTAGGTGTGAGTATGTATCTATGTTTGTATCCTTGTTTTAAACACATTGTGAGGCCCATGTTCTGGGAAAAATACCACATTGTGTTTAGTGAGGGGTTAGGGCAAGGTATGAACATGTAAGGTTAAGTTTTAGGGTTAGGCTGTAAAAAAAATGTATGGAAGTCAAAGGAAATGCCCTGCAAAGATAGTGAGACAAGTTTTTTTGTGTGTGTGTCTAGTTTAGATCTACAGGTGCTGGTCATAAAATTAGAATATCATGAAAAAGTAGATTGATTTCAGTAATTCCATTTAAAAAGTGAAACTTGTATATTATATTCATACATTACATACAAACTCATATATTTCAGATGTTTATTTTGTTTAATTTTGATGATTACAAATGACAACAAATGAAAATCTCAAATTCATCATATCAGAAAATTAGAATATTACTGAAGACCAATAAAAACAAAGGATTTATAGAAATGTTGGCCAACTGAAAAGTATGAACATGAAAAGTATGAGCATGTACAGCACTCAGTATTTAGTTGGGCCTCCTTTGGCCTGTATTACTGCAGCAATGCGGCGTGGCATGGAGTCGATCAGTCTGTGGCACTGCTCAGGTGTTATGATAGCCCAGGTTGCTCTAATAGTGGCTTTTAGCTCTTCTGAATTGTTGGGTCTGGTGTATTGCATCTTCTTCTTCACAATACCCCATAGATTTTCTATGGGGTTAAGGTCAGGAGAGTTTGCTGGCCAATTAAGAACAGGGATACCATGGTCCTTCAACCAGGTACTGGTAGCTTTGGCACTGTGTGCAGGTGCCAAGTCCTGTTGGAAAATGAAATCTGCATCTCCAAAAAGTTGGTCAGCTGCAGGAAGCATGAAGTGCTCTAAAACTTCCTGGTATGTGGCTGCGTTGACCCTGGACCTCAGAAAACACAATGGACCAACACCAGCAGATGACATGGCACCCCAAACCATCACTGACTGTGGAAACTTTACACTGGACTTCAAGCAACGTGGATGAAGTGCCTCTCTTCTTTTCCTCCAGACTCTGGGACCTTGATTTCCAAAGGAAATGCAAAATTTACTTTCATCAGAGAACATGACTTTGGACCACTCACCAGCAGTCCAGTCCTGTTTCTCTTTAGCCCAGGCAAGACGCTTCTGACGCTGTCTGTGGTTCAAGAGTGGCTTGACACAAGGAATGCGACAGCAGAAACCCATGTCTTTCATACGTCTGTGTGTGGTGGTTCTTGAAGCACTCACTCCAGCTGCAGTCCACTCTTTGTGAATCTCCCCCACATTTTTGAATGGGTATTGTTTCACAATCCTCTCCAGGGTGCGGTTATCTCTCTTGCTTGTACACTTTTTTCGACCACATCTTTTCCTTCCCTTCGCCTCTCTATTAATGTGCTTGGACACTGAGCTCTGTGAACAGCCAGCCTCTTTAGCGATGACATTTTGTGTCTTGCCCTCCTTGTGCAAGGTGTCGATGGTCGTCTTTTGGACAACTGTCAAGTCAGCAGTCTTCCCCATGATTGTGTAGCCTATAGAACTAGACTGAAAGACCATTTAAAGGCTTTTGCAGGTGGTTTGAGTTAATTAGCTGATTAGAGTGTGGCACCAGGGGCCATCAATTTTGAACCTTTTCACAATATTCTAATTTTCTGATATGATGAATTTGAGATTTTCATTTGTTGTCATTTGTAATCATCAAAATTAAACAAAATAAACATCTGAAATATATGAGTTTGTATGTAATGTATGAATATAATATACAAGTTTCACTTTTTAAATGGAATTACTGAAATCAATCTACTTTTTCATGATATTCTAATTTTATGACCAGCACCTGTATGTGTACGTAGCTAACTATTTTAAATCAATTCTGAACTTCCTCTGATTTAAACTATAAATAGTAAAACCCATGATCTGAAGCATGAATCTCAAATCCTTGACTGAGTAGAGTTTAACATCACTAGGCCCTGTTCAGCACATGAACAGCGAACCTCACATCTAAATGGCAACATTTATAATTGTCATAGCGAGGGCATGTCATGGGGCAACAGGGGCAAGTGCAACTGTAGAAATGGTTCTGGGCCATAATGCGTCGCATGTACTGAATACATAATACTACATACATTTCTCATCATGACATGCTCTAACAGAAGAGACTGGCCTCGTGGACCCGTTTAATATATCTTTTTATTGTACCTTAACAGTAATCTAGAAATTAAGATTTGTTACATTTAAGTATTTTAAAATAGGATCACTGATTTTATCTGTTAGACAAGGGGTCTACAACCTTTACTTTGCAGGTCACTTACAATACTTTTTTTTTTTTTTTTTTTTTTTTTTGTCACATGCCCTTATGAAAAAACCAAAGGCCAACCCAGACACCCATGTTAAATTTGGTCTAGAACCGCATGCACTGCATAAAGTATTGTTGATTAGTTTTGTTCGGGATTTGATAAATGATTAGTTGTGTGACAAGTAACCAAAGAAAGGTCTCCCTCGGGGCACCATTAATGAAAAAAGCCTTCAATGGTGTGATAACCTACTAAGTTACTACACTTTACCAACAATCTACTATTTTAAATACACAATAAGCTTGTTATTTGCTTCCACACTGTGATGTGCACAACATAACTACTGGATATAAAAACTGGCACTCAATAAAAAATCTAAAACTGGAATTGTTAAGTTGCAAAATATGTTTTTTTTATAGTTATTGTGATTTGATTGTAAGCTTGGTTTATCCCCTTGCTTTTTTAAGAGGTGTTACTGCCCTCTATATTTATGGTCACTGAGCTGCATGCTATAAGTAATAGGCACATACTGGATTATGTTGGCATGATGGATGTATACTTCAGGGAAATGGCTAACAGCTGCACCAACTGAATGATTAAATTGTATATAGGGTACTTCCATTTACCAGTCAGCTGTGGTAATTACTGACCATTTCTTTGCTTTAAAGAAAAGGTCAGTAAATCACTGAATGTGTGGAGGAAATGGTAACAGCCATCCCATGAAATTTAGTTTACATTGAGGTATTAGCACCCTTTTAATGTAGGAAAAGGAATGTGCATTCACCCATGAGGTCATAGATATAACCATGTCAAGAATAAGGTATCAAAATGGTCATGTCACCAAAATAAAAGAAAAAATACAGGAACATCCGATCAATACAGATGTAGAAAACAGATCAATTCAAAACACTTAAAGTGTTATGATCTAACAAATTCAAGTGTACTCTTTAGCTAGTACAACAATGAGCCAGGAGACAGATCAACATTTATTTTTTGATAAGAATAAACAAAACAATAATTAAAGGGAAACTGGAACCGGGAAAGAGGGAACACTTCTGGATCTTCAGGACTCTGGAAGAGATGGTGGTAGGGTGGTAGAAGGAAAAACTGAATGTTCTAAGGTTTGGAGCATTGGAGACCGGACAGGGTTTCTTGGCAAGGAGCTTGGCAGTTCTGATTAGTCTTGGCGGCTTGAGAACAGGACAACGAGGATGCTTAGACAGAAGGAAACCTCTTGGATCCTGAATTTGATATGATCAGAAAAGTGTGGAGGTGTTCTGTGAAGAAGAGTAGAAAATGGTGAGTTAAAGATCAAAAACACCAGGACTACTTTATAGAGAAGTGTAGGGAATTCTTGTTTTTCTCCTCCCAGATTGAAGAGTCCGACCTTTGGCCTGTATAGGCCCCCGAATCAGAAGACCAGCTGCGATGGGTGAGGAAAAGTTTTTTTATGCATACTCTCTCAAATTTCATCTCTCTTTCATCTCAAATTAAGATCCACTGCCAGAGTTTGTGGAATCTCTGCATTGTCTTAGCTTGCCTTAGAGCTGCATACTTCTGAATTAGGCTGTAATGTGTCATAAGGTATCTGTTGGAGCCAATTTCTCAATTTGAGAGTTACTGCCAAACGTAACGCCAAACACTCATATATATATATATATATATATATATATATATATATATATATATATATATATATATATATATATATATATATATATATATATATATATATACAATAAATACAACAAAGATTGCTGCAAATGTTATTGTCTGCAATGATTGTTTTTCTTCCTGCTTCAACATTGCAAGCTGCAGAGTGGGGACTTTTGTTGTGTATTAATCACGTTGAGGTTCGATGAATGCCACCTAGCCATTCAGATAAAGGTCGCATTTGAAAAGATCATATATATAAAGAATTTAGGACCACAAAGCCAAGTGGCCTGGGTCACTTTTGAAAAATTGTGATCTGTTATAGGAATATCAGATACAGTTTGCACATGGGCAAAAAAAATCAGATTTTTTGCTGTGTGACTATTTAATCATTAGACCGGTATTTGTGACAGTTTGTAATTAACATTAATTTTCAGAACACGGTCACAGTCACATTAGTAGCACACTTAAAAGCATGATGACCTGGTCTAAACAGTGCTTCCATTTTATAGTATCTATGTCACTTCAAACTCCACTAAGAAATACCATGTATTTTTGTTACACCACTCAAGGGCACAGGAAACGTTTATTTTGCTGTCTAATCATAAACAGAATGCATGCTTGATTCAGTTGGATGTGATGAGTTTGGCAATGACAAATCCATGAGCTGGCCAAGAATGCAAAAGTCTGAACCTGTGAAGTCTACAATGAATAGATCATTTGAAGAAGTTGTGCTGTAAGCTTGATTGCCTCCAGATGCTAGGTCTCAAGCAACGAGCATCAAGTTGTTAGAAGCTGATGGATGTGATAATTAGCCCAACAGCTTCAAACTGTGGCTGCAGTTGATGTATCATCATGTCATTCGGATGACAGGATAGTGTTTTGCCAAGAATAGGGCTAAATATCACCTCAAATGTGTCAGATTAAAAATTAACAAATTCTCCCATCTTTAAAATGTGTAGATGTGACAATAGACTGTGAACTGCTCATCAGCAGCCTTTTTGTTTATGAACTTGTCTTCACACTAAGTTTTGATATTATCATGGTCATCAGTATGATAGGAAACTAAACAGTTGTTAAAAACATAAAGAGAATACTAACACCTTCCAAATAACAGTGTATGTTAAAATGTCTTAATTTATGAATCTCCCCTATTGTATTATTATATTTTGTTCAAGATATAATAATAAAAAATATGATTCAAAATATGTAATATTGTTTCAAAATATGAAACAATATTATCAATTCCTGCATTCCTTGATATCCCAGCTTGTCCTTAAAACATTATCGGGATCAATTTTTTTGTTATGTCGTACCAGACAACTACCACATAATATGTTGAAATATACATGTGAATGACCAACAGTTTAAGGACTTCCTAAGAATGATACCTATGTTCCTGTGAATCTGGAATTTCAAGGACAGAAATATCTTTGTTCTTGTTCCTGCCACCTAATTTTTTCTGTTCTCGAGGAGAAAGTAACCTATCTAATATTTTCATGAGCCTGCACTTTTTGGTTCTGTTTAAGTTTTTTTTTTGACTTTTCAGTTATAATTTGATCAGTGTTTTCTAGTTTATTGGTTTCATATTCATTTTGTGTTATTTTCTGGTTGTGTTTGAGTTATGTATTCCTTGTTTACCCTCTGTTGCCCTCTTGTGTCAGTCTCCTTCCCATAGCTCCCTTCTAGATTAATTCTACTCATTTCATTTCCCTAGAGTTTGTTCTGTTTGACATATATACTCCTTCTCCTCAGTAACTGTTTGATGGTTCCTAATCTTTTTTTTTTCTCCTGGGCCCAATCCCAAACCAGCCCCTAAACACTAACCCTAAGCACTAACTCTTTGTTTGCGCATTCCCACGCATGTTCCGCCACATTAGGTTCCATCCAAAACCACATAGTGGGCAGGGCCAGTGAAATATTAAGCCCCTAAATGTCAGGATTTTAGTCGTGCCCTGTTTGTGCTCACTCTCCCTCTCTTGATGATCTATGATTGTTCGCACCTGGACTGCTGCCTGTTTAAACTCCTGCTATTCCCCTGCTCTGTGCTAGATCGTCTGCCTTTTCACAGCTTTCGAGCCCTGTTTTGTGAGCCAAGAATTGTCCTGTTCCTAGACCCCTCCCTGTCCCTGACCACTGCCTTGGGTCAGAACTTACCTTTGAGTGAGTTGTGTTTTTTCTGATTGTTGCTGAACCTTGCCTAACTCTGACCCTGATTAAGCCGACTGGATTTTTGAAATGTCTCTGCCTGAGTTATCTTCTGTCCCTGACCCTGGACTGGAAAAGGATTTCAAACTAAAGGATGTCAGTACCTCTGCTCTCTCCAATCCCCACGCCCCAAGGTTCCCTTTTGGAACTCAACTCTGCTGGGGCTGAACCTGGTAATTCAAGTTTGTTTTTATAATTTTTAAAAAAATCTTTTCCAGTCAGGTCTGATCTCTTTGTGTTCCATGACCACTAGAGACATTAAATTCTGACAGGATCTTTGCTATCTAGTCTTTTGAAATAGATCTTTTACTCAATCATTGTCTTTGGCTGAGTGTTGGGTTTAGGCCTCTTCTGAAACCGTGACAATAAATAGCGAGTCTGCATCAGTTGTAGGCTCGCTGGAATTCGGCAGCAGGTGTAATAGCGGTCTGGTGGCGGAGGAAAAATGTTCCGCCCAACTTAAATTTCCCAGGTTTGCTGCATCTTTGCCAGTCTCACAGAAAATCACAATTAGTATATGAAAAAAACGTAATTCCAAAATGGACGGTCCTTTTAGAAATAGTTTTATTTGACTGTATACATTTGTTTAATAAAAAGGGGAAAATGTTTGGCCCTGTGTCATAGAACTACAGCCACCCATATGGGGTATTTCTGTGTTGCCATAGCAACAACCGCTTTCCTATTCCTTTGGAGGGACCAAGCTGTTCCCATTTCCGTTTATACTCCCCTGCCTTCAATCAAGGCGCCTTCCACAGCTGCAAGTGAGACTTCATTGGGAGTGACACTTCATAGTTAAGGGTTAGTGCTTAGGGACTGGTTTGGGATTGGGCCCTAATGTATGTTTTCCCTGCTGTCTCCTGGATTTTGGTTTTCTGTATTTTGATGTGAACTTTTGCTTCAGTTGCAACCTTTTATTTATTAAATCTACAACAAACCAACTCAGCTTTCGTCACTGCATATGAGTCATCTAGAAACCTCCACACAACCTGAGAAATATAAGTGTAGTGGAGGTTATGGATAACTGAAGTGTAAGCATAATGAAGAAAAGTACTGTTTTAGAATAAAAATGTTATCAGTCTTATCAAAGACATGTTCAAGTTTTAACCTCCTAATAATATCAGTGTATTTATTTTTTAGAATCGCATTATAATATAACTATAACTGACAACTGAACAGTTTTGAAAAAAATTATTTCTTCTGAACATCTTGCTACTCAGCATCAAGGTTGACTTAACAGTGACGTTTTTTTTCTGCAAACGGGCATTAAATGTTTGGCATTTAATCTATTTGGAATTCAGATTAAAAAAAAGGTTCTAAATTATTGCAGTGTATTATGGTAAATTAAACTTGTGTCACCATAAAAACCCAGAATGTAGGACCCAGTATTCAGGCGAGAAAGATGGTGGCAAGTTTCAAAACATTTAATAACTAACCAGAACTAAACAGAACAGGCTGCTGTGGATCTGCAGTTAGGAAGTGGCTGCGAGTCCCATCACTGGCACTCTGGTGTAACAGTTAAGTCCAACTCCAGGATCCAGTCGATGGACTGCCAGTGAGATACAGCAAGGAGCTGCCCAGTGTCAATGATGCAGCAGCCTAAGAGACTTTAAACTAGCTCCCCCCACCGAGCCAAAACGGCAACAGGGCGAGCTCATTGGTCAAGAGCCAGGACATGATCAGGACACGACAAGACAACACTAAAGACCCTTCTGACCAGTGGCCTCCCATAATGGAAAAACTAGAACCATGGCGTAAGTCAAATTCAAAACCACTAACTCAAAAGCAGGTAGATAAAATGAATGACAATTAGTGAGCAGGGAGGGTTTGGCAGGTTAGTGAAGTGAGCAGTCAGCTATCAGGGCAGATCATGACAAAGGCTAAATTAACGTCAAAATTGATTCTAATGTAGCTAATTGGTTCTGTGATATAATGTTAAGTCCATCATGGCATCTTATTGTGTTTTTTCTTGACACACTTGCCCAAATTTGAATTATGTTTGCACCCCTATGTGCCTAATATTAAATCTATAAAAATCTTTCTTTTTGTAAAGAAAGCTCCTTCAGTCGCAACAGCCATGTTATGTTTTATTTAAGAGAAATACCTTCCCACTGCACTGGAACTCAAGCCTGCATTATTATTCAAATTATATAGTAGACTGAAATTTATCTATCCATCTCTCGTCTGACTGTATTTGAGTTACAACAACTTAAAAAAAGACAGACAAGGCTGTGTACTCTTGCTCTCACCATAACATTTGTTGAAATGATTTCGTTCTTTGGGGGCAGAATTTGACAATGCAGGTAAAGGTCTTGACAAACTGTACCACTCTGTCTATGAATACAATCTTCTTGGATGTTTTAGAGAACTGTTTAAGATCCAACCCTTTTTTTTTCTTAGCTCAGCTAGTCAAAAAAGATTCTGTGAAGGTATATATAACTGACTGTTTAGTAAATTAAAAAATTAATGCAAAGGGAATTTATTTTACTAATAAAAAGTTAGAGTGAAGGTTTCTTACAGCAATTTAGTTAAGGAACGCACCATCCTAAATCCTCTGCTGCTCCTCATGATTGCAGGAATGACTCTACATAAATACACTCTGGTCTTATTTCTGTCTTCTGAGGCATTTTTCTTCTCGTAAATCTGTAAGACAGCTTGCTTGTTGTGACTCTCATCCATTTTATAAATATAAGATGAGAGCAGTGAACCCTAAATTAACGGCTGGAGTTACAGCTCACTGGATACCTAAACACAATCAGAAACTAGCAAGGAACAAACACACACAATGGTACAATGGCAAATAATAAGGCATTATTTGCAGATTTGCTCACAGTTTACTTTATGTCTGGATTGTGTCACAAACATTTGGCTATGGGCCAACCAATCCATTTAAAGCCTACACACAAGTGAACTCGTTGAAAGGCAAAATCTATTTAAGGTTCACAAAATCCATGGCTAAATTCTAATTCTTGTGTATGGGCACAGGTTATTCAAATTAGACAAACTCTCCAATTCTACTCTGCTACTCCTACTTGTTTTACTGTGAACTAGATAGTAGAACATTGTGTTTATAACTTTTAATAAATAGCTATAGCTGCATGCACAAGACTAGTTTCATGAGAACTAATTACATAAAAAAGTAATATGTTTATTAATCTATTATACACCACTAGCTTGTAATTTATAAAGAAAGATTATTGGGACAATTAGTTCACCCAAATAGCAAATTTATTCCCCCCAAAACACACCAAGATATTGGTTCCCTTCAGCTTAAATCTTAAAGTTAATAAATAAATAAATAAAAAAAAAAAAAAAAAAATATATATATATATATATATATATATATATATATATATATATATATATATATATATATATATATATATATATATATATATATATATGTGTGTATGTACCTATATATGTGTGTGTGTTTATATGTATGTTCTGCGTGTTCTTTTTTTCGTGATAGGGTTATTCGAATAAAAAAAAAAAAAAGGAAATGCAATAAAAAGCCTAGCTGTTAACCATTTGTTACACATGATTATTTGTGCAACTGCTGATAGTAGTATTTCATGAGAATGATTTAGTTTAGATTACCTTTGTTGCATAGTAATTGCTAGCTTGGCTGCTCTCTGTATTCTCGTTTTCTTTAATCTAATAAGTAATATTTGCACAATACTTGCTCATAGTTTCTTATTGTTAGATTGGGTTTGAAGACTTCTCAGTGGATAAGGCAGAAGCTTTGTGTTCTTTTGTGACTCCAACTTTGCTTTGCAATAATAATGTTGCATGTCTGGTTAGGCACATTGCTCTGCTCTGAACCTGGCAGCTGTTTCAACTTTTCTGACCAAAATTGAGCAGAGCTGGCACAAACCAAGGACCATGGTAAGTGTGAATATACTTTAGTTGTCTTAGTCTGTAAATATTTTGTGTCTCAAAATCTTTTCTTTGCATATTTAGAGGGTGTGACCCAGGCTGTGTATACAACATGGTGTTAATATCCAGCCGGCCAAAGGGGCATCAGGTCCTTATGGAGTAAGGTAAAGTTTGTTGTTGTTGTTACATCTGGTAAGGATGCAACATTTTTCACTTGGTTGAATATCCATTAGAAACTGATTTAGATTGTAAGGGAAGGACACAAAGAACAATTGATTTTAGGTATGATAACAAACTCTGGATTCAGGGTTTTGTATGAATGGCATTTGTTTATTTACATGACTACATTAGCCAATAAATTGTTGGACTAATTTGAATGGAGACTATTTATTATATCTAAGATGTATAAATATACATATTTCATTTTTTCTTTAAGGAGCAAATTTCAAAAGGCAATGTGAGGAGAGATGCCAGATCCTGATGTCCTGGAAGAATAAAAATGAGGTCTACTGGGACTTGCCCCCAGATCTTGCAACCCTCGTTACTTCTAAAGGGTTATATGTGGCCATAAGCACAGATAACCCTTATAGTGGATTCAACCTATGGTGAAGTTCCAGCATTCTATGCCAAATATTATTTATTCCCCAGAGGCTCCTCCACCACTACCCACAGCCTTAGATGACTATAAGCTGGAGCTCACCAGCTGTCAGTTTGTGAGCAGTTGCCAATAGCAACTCCAGTTAAAGGCTCTGGTCAGGACAGTTGACTTTTCCAAAAATATAGAACTTGTTACCCAGGAGCAGAGCACCACTGCACCGTGTCAGGCGACCATGCATAACCTCATGAAGGTTGAGATAGGTATGCCATGTTAGAGGGTATAATTCTGCTCTTAATCTGGCACAAAGTATAACAAGGTTGACTGCAGCCAACTCGGAGACAGACAGGTCTAGTACAAGAGCCAGCTGCTGTCCAAATATACTGTAACTGTATAAATAAAAACACCAACTACTGGCCATGTAGTTTTGATATCCAACTAGATGGGTGATTAGGTACCCCTCCTGATGGTGTGGTGTTTGACCCTTCAGAAAGACTAACCTTTTGTGATTAGAGAGCAAGGCATAATTTAAGGGAAGGAATACCGGAAGTTACAATAAAATGGATAGAAATGACAAATAAATTGTAGTATTACACATTATCACATATTATTTACTGTATATCATGCCGTTGTTAAAGACTGCTCTATTCAATATGCTATAAATATTTTAAAGTTACATTTTAAAAAACAAAGACACTTTTGTTGAAGTGCATGTAGATTTTAAAATCACCTCCACATCTGTAGGTATTTGTTTTCTAGATTTTTTTTTTTTTTTTTTAGTATGAATTATCCTTCATCAAATGAATAAAAAGTAAAATGATAGTTTATACTAATTAACACTCACAGAAAAAGCATTTAGAAAATCCCTCAAAACCTACTTCACACATACTTTGACTTTTCTTCCTGGGGTAATTTGATTTTTTTTTTCATGAGGTGAAACAAATACCAGTGCTCGAATGAATCATATCCAGCAATAAAAATCAATTAGTCCCCGTTCTAATTACAGTATGTTACAATGACCAATGTAGGAAGACTTGCAAAATATTTGATGATTTTATATTTAGGGAGTTTACCTTAAAGGTATTGTGAAGTATGTTCTTTTCCGGGTGGATCATCAAAATAAGTGGTCTTCCTTATTGTCAATCATTCCGGTGATATGTTTACGCAAGGCCATCCTACGTGCTCGTCTGAATTTTCACTTACCTGTCTTGAAAAAGTGGAAAAATAGCTAATCTTTTGGAAAGTAAGCTTGTATGAGCGTTGCACATAGCAACTTATAAACGGAGCGTATCCCTTGAATATCTGCTACACCGGCTTTGGCTTTGTCTTCCGGTTAGTCCGGCCTACCTTCCTCTGCTTGGATCTGCTCGTCAGCCAGTTTAGCAGTCTTCAAGGAATTGACTCCTGGAACACTCTGTTGGCAGCCATCTGGCTGGATTCTACTCCTTCTTCTGGGCATGGGCTGAACTCTAAGACCAGGTTAGTGATTTACGTGCTCATTATCGTCCTCCGTCCTCAGAGAACCTGAGTTTTCCCTCTACACAGATTCTGGGCTATGATACCCTAGCTGCTGAATTACAGATCTGACGTCTATTAATAAATGCTTTTGAGAATTACACCTGTCTGTTTCCTTTGAATTCTAAGTCCTCTATTCTGAGCATTGACAAAAAATGGCAGTAGCCATTGCATTTTTTTTTTTTTTATTAAAATTACATCCAGCACTAGTGTTTGTGTTTTAATTTTAAAGGTTTTTTTGGCTAAGGAAAACAGTGTTGCTCTAGTGTTGTGTTTTGTTTTTATCTGCACTTTTTTTTTCTTCTTTTAGCTACTTTGTGTTGAAATTCTGTGTTGTGCATGAATTTTGGTTTATTTTGTTAGCAGATGTGTTGAATACCTCTTAATAGGTTAAATGTGTTTAAACAGTTATAGTATTAGTCTAAAGTAGGCCTACATTGTTACATTTTCCCAAAGGTTGAATTAAATAATACCCTTACTTTTTAATCCTGGAGTCGAACAGAATTTTCACACTGGTGTTTTCTTTCCCTTTACCTAAAACTCTTCATGCTTTTTACAAGCAAATGCAATCATTTTCAAAACCGAGGACATGTTTGGTACATTGTATTTAATCCAAAACGGAGGAATCTAGTGGTACTATGATCATTTATGTTTTTGATTTATATTTAGTGTGGTGTTTGTGTGCAAGTAAAGATCAAAGGGAGTTTTTTTTTAGCATAATTAATATCCATTCATCCATCTTCTTTTTATTCTGTCAGGGTCGTGGTGGTGCCAGTGCCTATCTCCGGCAGTCTATGGGTGAGAGGCGTGATACACCCTGGACAGGCCACCAGTCTGTCTCAGGGCAACACAGAGGCACACAAATACACACAACATTGCACATACTCTCACACCTAAGGAAAATTTAGAGAAGCCAATTAGCCTAACAGCCATGTTTTTGTACTGTGGGAGGAAACCGGAGTATCTGGAGAGAACCCATGCACGGACAAGGAGAACATGCCAACTCCATTAGGAAAGAATAGAAATCGAAACCTTCCAGTTGCAAGGCAATAGTACTATGCACAGCCCTTCGTTAACATAGATTTTTTTTTTTTACAAAGCTGTAAAGTATAGAATATGCTTTGATACATTTTTTTGAAGAACCAAGACCAAGAAAAACACAGCTCAAGATTAGTCTTGAGACTTCCATGATTGGTTCAAAGTTATCTTGACTGTTCTAAAGGACATTGGCAGTGCTCTGACTTAAATTGTGGATATGCAACATGTTGACTTTTCTTGACCAAAAACCCTATTGTACTGTATGTAGTGTTCTTTAAGCACAGACAAGGTGCAGCCTATTAAATGTGAAGTGTAGTCTATCAGAAAGTTTCCAGAGTAAAAACAAAGATCACTCACCAGTTTAGCTAGTAGAAAACCCAGTTTCCACATTTTAACCAGTGGTGTCAAAAGTACACACATTTGTTACCTGAGTAGAAGTATAGATACTGCAGTTTAAAAACACTGCGGTAAAGGTTTAAGTATCAACTTGACCTCTTTGCTCAAGTAAAAGTGAAAAAGTATGTGCTCCAAAAACTAGTTAAAGTATAAAAGTAATCTTAAAAAAAAAAAAACAAAAAAAACAGCCAGATGGTCAATTTTTCGACTATTTCTAAAAATTCTTTGAGATAGGGCCAAGGATGAGGGAGGTCTTGTTGGTCCCATCTCCCGATACGCTCTCGCCTGTTTCCGACCTTTCAGACATTTGGACATCCTTTTTCTGAATTGTGCCATTGTAACATGGCATAGACAATTCATGTTTGCAGTTTGAAGAACACCTGCTTGCTTCTGATGATTTCCTTTGGCGTCAGCACAAATTTGACGAATAGCAAATCAATTAGTGTTTGCGTTATATGACTCATCCAATCACACTAGTTTTCACTAGATGTGCATGGGGCCAATGATCTGCATTGGATGGCGCACATGACGTGAAATATTTATAAACATTAAACCGAAGCCAAGAGTAACGAGTAACATCTGTTTTAAAAATTGTAAGGAATAGAAAGTACAGATACTTGTGCGAAATTGAGTAGAAGTCTGAAGTAGGAAGAAGAATAAGTAATGGAGTAAAGTATAGATACCTAAAAAGTGTACTTAAGTTAAGTGACAAAGTATTTGTACTTCACCATTGCTTTTTCCTCATTTACCTTTTTTTTTTTAAAGGTTTTCCTATTCAAACTGAATTTTCCGACATTAAATTTGTTGGAATGTGGTGTGTTGAGCTTGCAGTGTGGCTGCACACCCCACACTGGACCTTTTTCTATCTTTTTTTTATCTTATCTGTGGCTTAGCTTTACACTATGGGGCAAGGAGGTGGATCTGATTCATTTTTCTCATTCTGTAATAACCTGCTTCTGCGGGAAAGACTCTGGTATGGCACAGGTGAGAAAATAGCGGTGCCAGGTGCCCTGCTATTTTCACATGGGGTAGGGAGGAGCTCATGCAGGTGTAGACAATGGGACTTTTATAAAACTTTATTTGACCCAATACAGAGCTGCTTTCTTCAGCCATTGCTTAGACCGCAAACTGTTAAATTACCAATTCCCCTGCATGCCACAGATTGTCGCTTCAAGGAAGTTCTTAGCCGAAGCCAAAAACTGGCGGCCCCCATAGTTCTGGTTGGGAAGCTTGTCTATACTAATATGAAAAAAAAGAGCAGTGCAGTAATATCTAACCAACCAATAGGTAGAAGTTTAAGGCTAAAAACCCCACTCCTCCTCATTTACATAATAGGGCAGTAGTACATACATAAATGTAGAAATCATTGAAGTAATAAAAAGGATAAAAGCATAAAGAAATAAGTTAACAAAGGATTAATGAATGAATTAATCAATCAAAGAATGTATGAGTACATAAAATGATGAATAAAAATGTACTTAATGAATTCACAAATTAATAAATAAATAAGGAATTTTTTTGATTAAGTATACAATTGATTATTGAGCATTAATGTACTACTGTATCTAATAAATTAAGCTTATTGAGAAATGTATTACTGTATTTATTCTTAATTATGCCAGTTTTGGGCATAAAAAACTGCAAAATTCTTATAAAAGTATGATTTATTTGATAACAAGAGGTGCAAGCAATAAATAAACAAAAGGAGGGTGGGTGAGGGTGCTGTGAAAAGAACAAAGTTAAATAAAAGAGATCCTCAAAAGGAGGATTGTGCCTAACTACAGATTTAAACAAAAGGGGATTCTTACTAAAAAACACAGAGAGCACAGCACCCACTACACATAATGTAACTAACAAAGGAAATACTCAGTAATGCAATCAATGAAGACTCTGGCCCTACGTCCACCCTCTTTCTGGCCTCAATCTAGTAAAGATGCACCAAGCCAAACACAACAAAATACTTGACACAAGCTACTAAGCACAAACCCCAAATGGATAACCAAAAAATAAAGTGAGCTATTCCACTAAACACACAAGCACCTGCTAACCAACAATGTTTGGTTCACATGAGGCACACAAGTCAACTGGCTGTGACAAGCTGCCTAAATCTTCTTCTTCTTCTTTTGGTTTATTGGCGGTTGGCTACAAACTTTGAGTAGCATTACCGCCACTTACTGGTATGGAGTGTGGTTGTTGATGTATCTATCTATCTATCTATCTATCTATCTATCTATCTATCTATCTATCTATCTATCTATCTATCTATCTATCTATCTATCTATCTATCTATCTATCTATCTATCTATCTATCTATCTATCTATCTATCTATCTATCTATCTATCTATCTATCTATCTATCGATAGATAGATGTGTGTATATATAGATAGATATATATCTATCTATCTATCTATCTATCTATCTATCTATCTATCTATCTATCTATCTATCTATCTATCTATCTATCTATCTATCTATCTATCTATCTATCTATCTATCTATCTATCTATCTATCTATATATATATATATATATATATATATATATATATATATATATATATATATATATATATATTTCTATCTATATATATCTTAGTATTTTAGCTGCCTCAATCAACAAGTGAGGTCTCCTTATGAACAGAAGGTGATTGCAGGTGGTGATGAGCCGTTGGTTGAAGGTGGAACTGAGGGAACCAATGGATGGGACTGAAGTCAGATCCCCAGAAACCAGGAAGTAGGCGGGTCTTTCCACTGGGCCATGCAGCCTGTCAATACCCGATCCGTACCGGAAGCACGATCGGTATCATCAGCTCATTTGAGCGTCCGCAAACAGAAATAATATTTCCTTTTTCTTACTTTTTTATTCTTTTGTATTTTTTAGAGGCATGGGTTTCTTTTTGTATATCTTTTTATTTTCGTCAATATTGCATTTTCTAAAAATAAAAAAACAGAAATACATAAAAAAGTTCAATCGCCTTGTGTTACTTTGACTGCTCTGAGCATGCGCAAATATACGTCACACAGCATATATATTAAAATTTGTTTAAATATTTGATTTAACTATGCACTCCAGCAGTACTGATCCCACAATGGATTCATTTGCTACCTTTTGTGACCTGCAGTTTTTCATTGATAAGGGAACATTTCCCGAAACTTTGGATTTTTATTCCAGAAAAATGACGTCAAGCAATACAATGGATTGAATTTAAAAAGCATCCATTTCTTCCAGAAAAGTCTTCAATATTGTCTTTACGATGTAGTTTAGTATTCTTGAATTATTTAAGGATATAAATAAAGTTTTTTCAGTACCGTAATTACATTATTTTTTGGCGACCCGGAAGTTATTCTGTTCGCGCAGGCGCAAATGAGCTGATGGTACGGATCGTGCTACCGGTACGGATCGGGTAGCGACACAGCCTACTTAGTAGAGGTGAGAAAGAGGTAAAATATATAAAAAAAAAAGGGAACACAAATATGACAGCGACAGCCGTAACAGAAGTCTTCATAACATAACAAAGAATAAAAGTCTTTTGTATTTACAAAGAGGCAAGCAGACCCACAATACTGTTTTTCGGAAACCACAGCATAAGAAAAATTAGAAATACCACTCTTGTTGGATTAAAAATAAGATGCAATTGAATACATCTTTTATATGAAATACATGAAAACTCCAGTAAAACAATATTTTGTGTATCTGTGAGTAGGCGATTTCTCCCCTCCTCACTGTTTTTAAAAGACTAATTGCTTGTGGATGATTGTGGACATTTATGAATGTGAGTTGCCTGACGAACTATGCGCACACACACCTGCTCAATCGCTCTGCACAGTTTGCCCTGAGTGTGCAGCGGGACACGCGCTGCCCTCTTACGAACAGAGACAATTGTTTACCTGTCGCAGTTTACTGATTGAAACACCAGCACTGAAGTTAGCGCTGGCTGCGCTAACTGTAGCAAACCAGTCCCCACAGTTTCCCCTGAAACATCTCCTGCATGCGGGTGAGGTACCCACTCGTAATGTAGCACTACACACACCATCACCGTTCCTAGCACTGATTCATTCATTACAAACAAAACGCCATACTTACCTCGTGTCCTTCACCTTGAGTCTCCACTTCCAAACGGAAGCATGCGCCGTTTGGATTGTTTACAATGCCATCGTGACTTTGGGTTTGGGGAATGTGAGTGTAATGGGGGGGGTATGGAAGGATGCTTTGTTTTACCATATGTCAAGGGAATGTGCTATGTGCTTTACAGGTAGCATGGTTAAGATGAGTGGGATGTTTATAATTCTTGTGGTTGTTTGGGTGGTGTGTTTGATAACTTAAACCATATTTGTATGCATGTGGGATAATGGTATGGCCCAATTATCCATAATCTTGTTAGCCAATCGTGTTTGTTTCAAGCTTAGTAAGAGGAGGATAAAAACCCTGCTCATGGTGAGTTTTTTTTTGGGTGTAGAGCTGGTTACCGGGGAGAGCTCTAAAAGTAAGTGTTCATGTTTAATTGCGGCCTAGTGAAATCTGAAACCTTATTTTTTGATTAAGTGCCTGATTCTTGCCTTTTTCTGTTTTTGGATTATTTTTGGACTTTTGTTATATTTTGTCATTTTGGAGGATTTTGCTTATTTTTATTATGATGGAGAACTAACTTTTGGCACTGGTGAATAAATAAACTGGCAATTTTTGAAATCTATTTTTGCATTCCTGATCCCTTTTTATCCTTGTTTCCTTGACTCCAACCGCAACGCTGTCCTGGCGAGTGCGGTGACCACCCCGGTCACCCACATTTGGTGTCAGAAGTGGGATCGACGCTGACAGAAATTGGAGTCATAAGGAAAGTGGTAATTGGCTTGAGATGGCGTATCGTAGGCTGAAGAAGGATGACAAAGCTGCAGAACCAGCAGAGGACCAGGAGGACGCTCGAGGAGAAGATGGGGACCACACTCAAGGGTCTGAGCTGGCGGCACTGCGTAAGCTCCTGGAGAGGTCACTGGAGAGCCAGCAGAAGGAGGCCATGAAACAGGAACAGCGCTGGAGGGGCATCCAGGTCCAGCTGAATCAGCTCCGCGACGACTTCGAGGGAGAGAAGCAGACGGTGTCCACGGCAATGGCAGCGACGGTCCAGGCAGCATCAGCGGCGACAGGGGGCCAACCTGCAGCGGCGGCGGCGGCGACAGGGGGCCAACCTGCAGCGGCGGCGCCGGCGACAGGGGGCCAACCTGCAGCGGCGGCGGCGGCGACAGGGGGCCAACCTGCAGCGGCGACAGGGGGCCAACCTGCAACGGCGGCGGCAGCGGTGGCGACAGTGGGTCAAATGCCACCACCACCAGTAGCAGCAGCAGCAGCACCACCACCACCAGTAGCAGCAGCACCACCACCACCAGTAGCAGCAGCAGCACCACCACCACCACCATCAGTAGCAGCAACACCACTAGCAATGCCCATGGAGTGGTCCAGACGCGCCATCCCAAAACTGGAGGAAGGAGAGGACATCGAGCAGTATCTCATGACGTTCGAGCGGCTAGCTACAGCATACTACTGGCCAAAGGAGAACTGGGCGGTGATCCTCGTCCCACACCTCACAGGGAAAGCACGCGCAGCATATGTGGCAATGGATCCGAGCCACACCATGAACTATGACCGCGTAAGAGAAGCCATCTTGCAAAAGTTCGAGATCAATGAGGAGACTTACAGGCGGCGATTCCGTGAGCCAGACGTCAAGCCCGGTAAGACACCCAGAGAATTGTACACCCGACTTAAAGATCTCTTTCACAAGTGGATTAGACCGACAATTAAGTCGGTTGAGGAAATCTGTGAGACCCTGATACTGGAGCAGTACCTGAGGACCTTGGCTCCAGACGTCCGAGTATGGGTTAAGGAGCGGCACCCACAGAGTGGTCAGAGAGCAGCAGAACTGGTCGAAGACTACGTTGCAGCACGGCAGAGGCACACCAGCTTTCGCTTGAACCAAGACAACAGGCCAGCAGCCAGAGGTAGGTCTGATGGTTTTGGTCAGGGTGGTGGTCAACAGCCTAGCAATCGTCCTAGAGATAATACTTTCCCCAGTAAGCCTAGCTTTCAGCCTAGAGATGGTACAGTTCCCTTTAGGCCCAAACATCCTGCAATGCCCAGAACGTCCACATCCATCGTGTGTCACAATTGCGGTAAAGAAGGCCATATAATGCGTGATTGTCCTAACCGTAAGCCCAAGGGAGCCGGATACAGTTGCCTACCGAGACCAGAGGGGGAGGCAGTGGGTTTCCTGGGGAGGTTACAGACAGTGCAGGTATCTGTTAATGGGAAGCAAGCCATTGCAGTGTTGGACACGGGGAGCAACCAGACACTAGTGCAGCCACACTTGGTGGAGGAGCGAGACCTGTTACCCGGTAGAAAGGTCTCAATTATGTGTGTTAATGGAGATGCACATGACTACCCCGCCGCAGAAGTCTATATTAATGTTAATGGCCAGGTTTATCAGCTAATTGTTGGTGTGGTGGAGAAGTTAAGCCACCCGGTGTTATTCGGCCAGGACATCCTAGTTTTGCCAGAGCTTTTGCAGTCCAGCAAAGTGGTGAACATGGTGGTTACCAGAGCCCAGGGCAGCAAGCCAGCAAACACAAAAGAGCAGGCCAACGTTGAGTTATTGAATGAGTTACCCTATGCTAGCAGTGATGTGGAGGGTGTTAGTAGGGGTAGGGTCAGAAAGTCCAAACGACAAAGAAGACGAGACAAGTTGGAAGGCACGGTTGAAAGGGCCACAGAAGTTCCAGTAGTTCAGCCAGATGGAGACTGGGAGGAGCTTGAAACTGATATAAAACAAATGCAGCGGGAGGATAGGTCATTGAAGAAGGCGTTTGAGAAGATTGTTGAGCAAGATGGGGTCAGGACAGGGTTCCCACTTACTCTAGCTGGGGAGGGATATGTCCTTAGAGGGGGGATCCTCTACTATCAGCCAGATGGGGGCAGAGAGGAGCAGCTGGTAGTACCCACACAGCTACGTAGCAGGGTGATGGCTATGGGGCATAGCATTCCCTGGGCGGGTCACTTGGGGCTCCCGAAAACCTATGCTCGCATTTCCGCTCGATTTTTCTGGCCAAGCATGTATAAGGATGTGCACGACTTTTGTAAAGCATGCAAAGAGTGTCAGCTTACCAGTAAGCACAGAGCTAGCCCATACCCCCTACAGCCACTTCCATGCATTAGTGTTCCATTCTCACGCATAGCAATGGATATTGTAGGCCCACTTGAACGAACGCAGACTGGATTCAAGTACATTCTAGTGATATGTGACTATGCTACTAGATATCCTGAGGCGTTTCCACTGCGAAAGATATCTGCCAGACCCATTGCACAGGCGTTACTCCAGTTATTCTCCCGAGTAGGCATACCAAGAGAGATAATCACAGATCAGGGCACAGCATTCCTCTCTAAGAGTTTGAAGCAGGTTTATGGCGTACCAGGTATAAAGGGCATTAAGACCACCCCCTATCATCCTCAGACCGATGGCCTAGTTGAGCGTTTTAACCAAACTCTGAAAAGTATGCTGAGGAAGTTTGTGGCTGAAAATGGAAAGGACTGGGACCGTTGGCTGCCCTACCTTCTTTTTGCATACCGGCAGGTACCCCAAGCGTCCACTGGGTTTGCGCCATTTGAACTGCTCTTTGGCTGGCCAGTGAGGGGACCCCTGGATGTGCTTAAGGAGGCCTGGGAGGGTCCGCAGACCGCAGAGACTCAATCCATCCTTGCACATGTTCTCAAGGTGAGGGAGAAGATGGAGAAAATGACTGAACTGGTGCGTGCAAACATGGAGAAGTCACAAATCAGACAGAAGACCTGGTACGACCAGAAGGCCAGGCAGAGAACTCTGGTGCCGGGGCAGGAAGTTCTGCTCCTGTTGCCCACATCAGAGAGCAAGTTGCTGGCCAAATGGCAGGGGCCATACAAAGTCATCCGTCAGATGGGCCCAGCAACGTACGAGATTGAGATGCCGGGCAGGAGAAAGCCGAGGCAGACTTTTCATGTGAACCTGCTGAAAGAGTGGCACACTGCGACTCCAGCGCTCAGGGTGCAGGCAGCGGCGGTGGAGGAGGAAGATCAACCGGAGCAGTTCTTCCCGGCCAGCCAACCAGCAACCACCCTGGACGTGTCACACTTGACCCCACAGCAGCAGGCAGAGCTGCATCACATCATCCCAACCGACCTGTTCCAGGAGGCACCAGGTTTCACCACAGTGGTGGAGCACTCAGTCACGCTGACCGACTCGACTCCAGTGCGTCAGCGTATGTATCGTGTGCCTCAGCGTCTGCTGCCTTCACTCAAGGCAGAGGTGGAGGACATGCTGGAATTGGGGGTCATCGAGAGATCAACGAGTGACTGGTGCAACCCGGTGGTGCTGGTCCCTAAGAAAGACGGGACACTGAGATTCTGTGTGGACTTTCGGAGGGTCAATGCCCAATCAAAATTTGATGCGTACCCCATGCCTCGCTTGGAAGACTTGATAGAGAGGCTGGGGAAAGCTGCCTATATAACAACACTGGACTTATGTAAGGGCTATTGGCAAGTCCCATTGACCGAGGATACCAAGCCCTACACAGCATTCCGCACTCCCCAGGGCCTGTACCACTTCAATGTCATGCCGTTCGGAATGCAGGGGGCACCGGCCACTTTCCAGCGGATGATGGACATTGTGCTCGCTGGAACTGAGTCGTTTGCAGCGGCTTATTTGGATGACATTGTGGTATACAGCGCCACCTGGGGGGAGCACTTGGAACACCTGGAGGAGGTGCTCCAGAAGATCAAGCAGGCCGGCCTCACCATCCATCCCCAGAAGTGCGCCATTGCCCAGGAGGAGGTGCGTTACCTGGGGCATGTGCTGGGGAGGGGAGTCATCCGGCCACAACAGGACAAAGTGGAGGCGGTGCAGAACTGCCAAAGGCCTCAGACCAAGAAAGCAGTCAGGTCATTCCTTGGCCTGGTGGGCTGGTACCGGAAATTCATTCCGGATTTTGCCAGCCGAGCAGCACCTCTCACTGACCTCACCCGAAAGGATGCCAATCCTAAGGTTCAGTGGGGGGAGGAGCAGGAGAGGGCCTTTGCGGACCTGAAAGGGGCCCTTTGCAAGGGGCCTGTGCTTCAGAGTCCTGACTTCACAAAACCATTCACTGTGCATACTGACGCCTCGGGTGTTGGTATTGGTGCAGTTCTCCTTCAAGGTGAGGGGGAAGACCAACGACCAGTGGCTTTCATTAGCCGCAAATTGTTTCCCCGTGAAACCAGGTACGCAGCAGTGGAGCTAGAGTGCCTGGCAGTGAAGTTTGCTCTTGACTCCTTTAAGTACTATTTGCTGGGCGGTCACTTCACGCTCGAGACTGACCATCACGCCTTGCAATGGCTTGGGCGCATGAAGGACACGAATGCCAGGATTACTCGCTGGTTCTTGACATTGCAGCCATACAGGTTCACAGTCCGGTACCGGGCCGGTAAAGTGAACAGAGTGGCTGACTTCTTGTCTCGTCACCCGAGTGACTGAGACTGCAGAGGTGGCGGGAAATGTGAGTAGGCGATTTCTCCCCTCCTCACTGTTTTTAAAAGACTAATTGCTTGTGGATGATTGTGGACATTTATGAATGTGAGTTGCCTGACGAACTATGCGCACACACACCTGCTCAATCGCTCTGCACAGTTTGCCCTGAGTGTGCAGCGGGACACGCGCTGCCCTCTTACGAACAGAGACAATTGTTTACCTGTCGCAGTTTACTGATTGAAACACCAGCACTGAAGTTAGCGCTGGCTGCGCTAACTGTAGCAAACCAGTCCCCACAGTTTCCCCTGAAACATCTCCTGCATGCGGGTGAGGTACCCACTCGTAATGTAGCACTACACACACCATCACCGTTCCTAGCACTGATTCATTCATTACAAACAAAACGCCATACTTACCTCGTGTCCTTCACCTTGAGTCTCCACTTCCAAACGGAAGCATGCGCCGTTTGGATTGTTTACAATGCCATCGTGACTTTGGGTTTGGGGAATGTGAGTGTAATGGGGGGGGGTATGGAAGGATGCTTTGTTTTACCATATGTCAAGGGAATGTGCTATGTGCTTTACAGGTAGCATGGTTAAGATGAGTGGGATGTTTATAATTCTTGTGGTTGTTTGGGTGGTGTGTTTGATAACTTAAACCATATTTGTAAGCATGTGGGATAATGGTATGGCCCAATTATCCATAATCTTGTTAGCCAATCGTGTTTGTTTCAAGCTTAGTAAGAGGAGGATAAAAACCCTGCTCATGGTGAGTTTTTTTTTGGGTGTAGAGCTGGTTACCGGGGAGAGCTCTAAAAGTAAGTGTTCATGTTTAATTGCGGCCTAGTGAAATCTGAAACCTTATTTTTTGATTAAGTGCCTGATTCTTGCCTTTTTCTGTTTTTGGATTATTTTTGGACTTTTGTTATATTTTGTCATTTTGGAGGATTTTGCTTATTTTTATTATGATGGAGAACTAACTTTTGGCACTGGTGAATAAATAAACTGGCAATTTTTGAAATCTATTTTTGCATTCCTGATCCCTTTTTATCCTTGTTTCCTTGACTCCAACCGCAACGCTGTCCTGGCGAGTGCGGTGACCACCCCGGTCACCCACAGTATCCTTACCATGCTTTCCCTAAAATAAAGAAATGAAAATAATGCAGCCTTTTATTCTTTCTTTTCTGTAAAACTCTATAGACTGTTGTATTCATTTTTCTTGTACTGTTTGTTGTTATACACACACACACACACACAGACAAATATATATATATATATATATATATATATATATATATATATATATATATATATATATATATATATATATCAACTAAATAAAACACAACAAAAATAAAACCTGCTGGAATGTTATGGTGTCTAAAAACAAATAGTGAGCTCAATATATGACACCCATGAAAGATGATACTTCTAGCAGCATATGTCTTCCAGACATTATAAGGGTTGATGATGAATTAAGGTCGGTCCTGGACAGGGAGCATTTTGATGGTATAGATGCTTTGGCCTGATATCCCTCAGGGCAAGCAGAAATGTGTGAAAATCTCTTCTATATGCTCATGATAGAGACACTCACCTCTCACTAACCTCTGATGTCAAAGCCTCATGAAAAAGTAGAGGTTCGCCTTCAGGGACAGAGTTTATGATTATGATAAAATATCCCTAAACAACTGCTTATTTCTTATATAACTAGTGTGACTGTGTTTTGAAGGAATAACTGGCAATGGGTGAAATATGCTAAAATTTATGTTTTGGTTTTGTTGAAATTTTTCCAGCCATCAAGATCCTTGTATTATAAAATAATGTTTGTGTGTAACTTTAAATCAGCTCCGACCTTAAGTCTCACAAATGGAATTTTTAGATAACTTTTTTTAATATATCTAAATATTAAGTGATTAAACAGGGTTGAAAATGCAAAACAATTGTGCTGAGGTAATTTCCTCAAGGATTAAAAGAATCTTTCTTTAGATGAGAAGTCATTCATTCATTTATGCTCTTTGAAATACAACTTAAGAAAGGTCAATGCATAACTGGCCTTAGGATCATGGAGTGCTTTAGAGAGAAAGATTAGGATCCATATCATTGGAAAAAAAAACATCACTGACAATACAAACATTGCTGTGGGAGCCTGTGACATGTTTCTGCTGAGTGAAATCTTTTTCACTACCTTCTACGGATTGCAGCATTTAATAATGACAATGTGTTGCTTGCATGACATGGATCTAGCTATACTACCCTTTATAGACAGTTTCAGCATTATAGGAGGGCAAAGGAATCATCTTTGGATCTTATTGTCTCCCCCGAATTAGTTTATAAGATATGCTCTAAACCATTTACCTTTGACTTTGCTGATTCAAGAATAATAAGGTGACCACATATTTGTCTTTGATCTTCAACAGAACCAACCACTAATGTCTAGTTAATTTAGTTCTGTTATGAATAAAACATTTTTGTGGGGTTTTTTTTGTCCTTTTATGAAATCTATATTCAATTGGTGATTTTGTTTACCATTACAGGTGTAGAGGATGTTACACATTTTTTAATATGGATGCTGAGGTATTGAAGGTATTCTGGAACAGAGAGGCAGCAATCAGAAAATGCAAACAATTGTAGGTTATGTTCAGAGCAACCACCAGCAACACAAAATTGAAAATGGACCAGGAGAACAACCTCAGATGAATCAATAACAATAAGCTGTTCATGGAGAAGTTTAATGCCTAGAAGAAGACATTTCCATAGACTAAATATTGCTAGTAAACTGCTAAAATGTGAGACTCATTATGCAGACTTGGTGCATAATGAGTTCCACTTCAGGGACAGGAGGCACTCTGCCTTGACACAGCTGATGTGTGGAAGACTCTGAGGAGAGTCAACCCAAGAAAGGCCCAAGGCCCCGATAACATACCTGGGCGGCTGTACAAGGAGTGCACAGGCCAGCTGGCTGGTGTCCTCACAGACATTTTTGACAACTCGCTGGACAAATCCATAGTGCCAGCATGCTTTAAGTCTTCCACCATCATTCCAGTCCCAAAGAAGCCTTAAGTCACCTCTTTCAATGACTACCGGCCTGTTGCACTGACTCCTATCATGATGAAGTGCTTTGAAAAGCTGGTTAAAGAACACATCATCTCCAGTCTCCCCTAAACATTTGACCTGTACCACTTTGCTTACCAATGGAAGTGGTCCACTGAAGATGCCATCTCCTCTGCTCTTCACCTTAGCCTAGTACGCTTGGAGAAGAAGAACACCCATGTGTGGATGTTGTTCCTGGACTTCGGCTCAGCTTTCAACACTATCATCTGGAACAGCTGGGCTTCAATATATCCCCCTGCAATTGGCTGCTAGACTTTCTCACAAACAGACATCAGTCAGTCCAGGTCGGACAGAACTGACAACCTCACCTAGGCTATAAACACCACCTCACTTTTCAATACTGCACGAAAGCGCTTGTACTTCATGTGGAGGATGAAGAGAGCCCACCTGCCCCCACCCATCCCTACGACCTTCTAAAGAAGCAGAGAGCATTCTGACCAGCTCTATTGCTATGTATTGTGGAGGCTGCAGTGCGTCAGGCTGGAGAAAGTGAGAATAGTAGTGAGTTTTGGTGGACAACTGGTTTTTTTGTTTGAACATGTGTTCCAGTCTTTCATTCTTTATCTGAGCCAGTTGATTTTTTTATTGTCAAGAAAGAAAACATTAAGAGTGGAGCAGATTCAATAGACCTATAAATCACTTCCCATAAATGCTTGTTTGTTGGCGTTATCTTTGGTGCTACCTCTTTGTCCTTAAAGGGGTATATTTACATTGTAAGACTTTTTCAAAATTATGCTAAAAAAGGCTTGGTGTTTTTATCACGCTCAAAATATTTAGGTATTTTTTAATAGACCTTTACTACTTTTTGTGTATCTGCCAAGGTTTAACAGTTGGACAAATATCCTTACAAATATCCTAAAATTGATCACTTTATTCTGAATTCATGCTTTTTTGTCCATGTTATGAATATTTCCATCTAACAAGAGTCGATGTTAGTTTCTATAGTAATGTTAACTATTTTAGCTTTAAGGTTAGGCTTCTATCTCAGACTCAGAAGCAGTAACACCTCTAAATTGAAGGGTCACAAAACTGCTCCAAAATTTGTCCATAGAAAACAAAGAAATCATTGGGTCAGTGCTTTATGTCTTTGGGGACAACATAACTGCAAAAAAGCGGATTGCTTTGGACAATTTGATCATCAGCTTCTGGGCATGGACTCTCCACTACCTGACTGAAATAGGGCTCTCCCAAGAGACAGCAGACCTCATTGAACAGAGAAGGTGGGGACAGTAATTAAATCTTGGGCAAACCCCAAATTGCTTCCCATTACTCTGTTTCCAGCACATAGGCAGAGTATTTTCGCTATGTAGCTTGCAGGCCCCATTCTGGGCTATGTTGACACGCTGCAGCTGTTAACTGTGCCCTAATTTATTAGACCCCTAATTGTGTGTTGCCATGTTAGCTTTGGCCCATGTACAGTGACACATGAGCCTGTCGAATTGTGTGCTGGAATGGAAAAAAAAGGCTGCTCAAGGGACTTCTTTGTATCTCTGTCTTGAATTTCTTTCAAAGTCCTTTACACCTTCACCCCTTCCTGGTTTACTTGTTTCACTCACACACTCGTTACAGATGACAAATTATAGACATTTAAATGTAATGAATTTTTTAGGAAACACATAAAATGTTAATATTCTGTTTTAAACCCTCAGTTTATTTTAGCCTTAAAAACAGCTCAAGGCATGGCAGCATTTTGCTCAGCATTAGCGTCTTGTTAAGTCAATTTAACAGTAAAGACAAAAAAATGATTTAAAAAGAATCATGAAAAAATGCTAAGCTTGAAACTCATTATCTAACTTTGCCAAATGCTCCAACAAAGAATCATTTTAATATTATTGTCCACAGGCACATTTCTTTTATTCAGCTCTTTTAAAATCATCAAAGAACAGAAAGGTGAGTGTATATTTGATTTTTGACATGATAATAATGAAAATTAAGATCTCTCATCTTAATCTTAATAATAATTTATTTATAGTTTTTATTATTTCTGCTGTCATATGGTGTATGGCGCAGTACCTTTTATTTTTGTAAGAATAGTCAATGGGTAAAAACTCAAGCCAGTAGAAGCTGAATTTGGACTCCCCAGAGTGAATCTGTACATAAAATTCAAAATTAAAAGTATTAGTTTTAAACAACAGAATCAAAACCCAAGAGCAATCACAGGAACTAAAAAATAGAAGACGCCAGGGGAACACAGACACATGTGGAGCAAAGCAACGACAAGAAATCAGCAATGAGTAACTGCACAGGAGGTGTATATATGGGGGACATAACAAAGAATGGGCTAATCAGCTGATATGGAGCAGGTATTAATAGAAGTAACTAGAAGGGAGACAAGAGAAAGGAGACTGGTTCAAGGGAGGCAACAGAGAGTAACTCAAAAAATGCAAAAAAAAAAAAACTCAAAAGGGGAGAACCATTACGATATTTTATTTAATTGAACATTCACCACATTTTGGCTACGTTCACACTGTAGCCTGAATTTACCCAAATCAGTTTTTTTGGCCCATACGCAACCTCTATCTGATCTTTTCGTGGCAGTCTGAACAACACAGATCCGATTTTTTCCAATCCGACCCAGGCCACTTGGCCATGTGGTCCTGAATCCAATACAAATCAGATTTTTTTCAAATGCGACCTGTGTCTGAAACGCCATGTCGCATTCATTCGACCTGAACGCCATTAATACCCCACAGTGGTCACCATTCTGCGTCTTGCTACACAGAAGCGGCAAGAAAAACAACAACTATAGCAGATGATGATGCGGAGAGCAGTATTTATGTTTTTATCCATATTGAAAAGATTGAGTTTTTATGGTTGGAAAAGGTCGCTAGGTGGAACTACCATCCATGTTTATTTCTGTAAACAGAGAGCAAGCTGGCCTGTGACGTCATTGCATCCTCTACTGCGCATGCGGGACACACAGGAGATAACATAGAGGTCGCATGTAGAAATGTCGACGGCAATGCAAAAAAATTGGAATTGAGCATCAAGGCCTGCAGTGTGAACGTAGCTTTTGACTCTCAGTTCTACAAATTTAATTTTAAAATTCGGATTTTTTTTTTTTTTTTATCACACATCTATATTTTTGAGAAAGAGCACAATAAAGAAACATAGATTCACGACGTACGAATTAAAGCACATTTGCGGCAAGGCAACAATGCCAAAAACCTTGTAAATTTGCAGCTGATGCATTATCTTTCATAAATAATCTAACCTTGCTCAAGTTTTCTGGTAGAACAACACAACCAATGCTGCAGTTGCAGCATGTGACAAGACAACATAATATTGCCTACAGAGCAGTGCAACACAGGTGAAAACTGAATCCTTATTGGTAGGTAGAGCTATGAACTTACTGAGACTGACAGTCCTGTTTTGTGCAATGACATAACATATCAAGTATTAATACAGATTTTTGGCTCCTTGTTGTGTTAACTCAAGATAAAAGAAAAGAAAAATACACAGCTAGAGAAATATGCAAAACAGGCCTTCCTCACTGCTAAAACTTTTTTTTAAATCAAACCTTTAAACTGAACCCAACATACATTTCTAAGAAAACAAACAATATAAAATTACTTTTAAACATCGACCATCACCCAGTCTCTGGCTAAATCTTCTTCTCATTTAATTGCTTTCAAATTGTCAACATAGAAAATATGAAATATACCCCCCTTGCTTCCATCTGTCAACCTGTTCTTTCAGCTTGACAGTCAATTGATGGGCTTCTCAACACTGGAAAGCTATCAATAATTGAATCTGTGATCACTTAGGGGATGTTGTTTTTTTCCCTTACCAACTGAGATGACACAATTTCCTTTAAAAGAAAGGGGGTAAAATAAGCTTATTTACTGTCCCAATTTCACCCAACTATCTTGCTAAATGTAATACCAGAGCACCGTGTTGGAGCTGTGCCAGGCACCGGGGGTCTTTTCTGATCAAAAATATCTACTCACCCCCCAAACCCATTGCCTCCCTCTCAGGAGAATCACAAGCATTTCTTTGAAAAATGTAGGTTCGATATGAATGTGTAATGAAGATCTTACGATTTCACCAACAGCATCTGAGCAAAATAAGTGTTCTGATGAAATAAGATTGTTTTCTCCCAGAGTGTCAGATGATTTGCTATTTTGCCTCAAATCTTCATTTAGGAGCATTTATCTCACACAGCAGGTGTGTGAATATGTATGTTCGCTTGCAAAAACATTTATAAACATCTGTGTCATTTTCTAAGTGCATCGGTGCCACTAGTTAAAAGTATCTAAGAGTTCATGACTCAATCTCTATGTTCTTGTGTGTTGGCTTTGTGTGCCCACAGCAGGTGTACAGGCTATGGTAGGTGTCCTTGAGGTCCGTGTGCATTATTCAGCTTGGTGTGCAGGTGCAGCCTCCACAACATTTCTCAAAATGTTCATTTTTTAACCCCCACTGCCATTTAACAATAAGAATGCACTTTACTTGAAGACATAAAATATAGCTATTAAATGTAAAACTTGCATCATTGGTTCTTTTTTAGACTTGAAAGCTATCTTCTCTGCAGAAAATTATGTATTCAAATGAGATTAATTAAATAGGTAACCTACATAAACATTAAATGTATGTTTACATCAACTGTAATGGCACAATATATATCATAATAATATAAAGCTAGAAAATGTGCAATTTTAGACTATAAATCTGACCTAAGGTTTTAGTTAACAGTTTAAATAGAACAGTCAGCAGGAACCCCAAACAGACAGCCCTTTAACTGTGATTTAAAAAAAGAAGTTAGGGTTGGAGTACTGTTGACATCCTCTGGGTGTTTTTTCCAGGTTAATGGAGCATAAGAACTGAATGCTTCTACCCATTATTGGTTCTGTAAATGCAGGGTAGATTTGAGCCTGAAGATCTGAAAGCGTTCTGAATAAATCTGTAGTCTACTTTGGTGCCAAGCCATGGGGGCTTGGCACCATTTTGAGGAAAATTATTGTTTCTTTTCTTTTTTGGGATTCTTAACTTACATTTAAGTTATTATTTACCTGTAGAGCAATATGGCGCCATTTTGATTTATAAACGGTTTTATAAATAATAAAAAAATAATGATTTTTAATGTAATTGTACAGTAAGTGAAATAAAGAAAGCACATTTTTAGATTGTCGTTTCTTTTAATTCTTTAACTATTTGCAAGTGTGCATGTTGCGATTCATTTGTCAGTATGGAGGAACAGTTTTTATCCTTCACTGGTGATTTCCTCTTTTACCAGAGTATAAAAACTAGTATGTTTTTTTTTGTTTTGTTTTTTATATCAAATTCACATTTTTAACAGTTAGGTTAATGTATTTGTCTGGTACGTAGAGGAATTTATTTAGGATGCACAGATGAGAGTGGCCCTAATTATTTCCTTGCTCCATGCTGTAGCATACAGCAATTCTGATGATGTTAGTAATCTCCCCAATACATGCTGGTATGTGGCTGAAAGTAAAGATATATTCAGGACGTTATTGAACATCAAATCCTCGAAATATGTTTCGAGGCATTCCATTTACTTAGTATTTGCTTATATGAAGCATTAGGAATTTATTGTATTGCTATGTAACAAGAGATTACTTTTGTTGTGTTGTCTGCTTTTATTCATCTTCCAGTTTTAAAGATAAAATTACTTTCTAAAAAGGACATTAAAAAGCTGTATAAGTGACCCTAACTCTTTAGATATTCCTCAGCCAAACTAAAATTTTTTGGATAGGGAATTTATGTGTGAGCTCCAGAAATTCTTAAAACTTTTTCTGTGCTTTATAGACTTTTGTGTGCGTACAGAAAGACCTGGGTGGACATAATGGTGCTTCTCTTTTCTGTTGCATTTTTTCTCCCTAAGGAACTAAAATGAGAGACAAATGAGTGGGAGGGCAAAAATATTCATATGAGTCTATATTTGATATCTTAGCATATATAGTCATAGAAAATTGATTTATGCTGTAAGACAATGTCACCTCTTGAATAATGAACTAACAAACTGAACGTCCAAACATCATCTATTTAATTTCCTCTGAAACAGATCTTAGCTATGGATGTAATGGGGCAAGTTGCAGGTCATCACACATCTTTTTTGAGCCTGCTGCCATTTTTAATGAACAAAACATTGTTTAACAAAGATAACCAGAAACTGTGCACCCCTGAAAGTCATATTCTAGAATTATCCCTAAAACAGTTGCTTGGGTTATGTGATGTTTGAATCTGCGATTTCCATGAAAATTTGGATATTTTTTCTTCAAAAGCTAAAGAAAATCTAAGCACAGGTATGAATAATAAATAACTATCACTTTGAATACACATGGGCTCAAATATGAGTTAAAACTTTAGGTTTTTATTGCCTGTTTTGTCTTAAATTACTATTGAGCATCTTCGTTTTATGATGCAGTTTGTGCTTTATGATTTGTAATGCTTGTTTTCTTTTTCGCTCATTTATTTCTCTTTCTAATCTTTATGTGTCTAAAAAATGCTCACTTTTTAATGTTTACTTTTTTTGACTTCTAATCTATCCCACTGTTTTTTTTATCCAAAGCCGAAATCAATACAGAACAGAGATAAATCTTCAGAAACACTTTCTCATAATGTCATCTTGAATAATTCTGTGGGCTGTTACGTGAGCCCCATTATATATATCACAGGAAACTAATCTTTCTTTTTATAATTTTCATCCTGCCAGGAAAATTTTACAAGTCCACAGTCATGTTGGCAGTGATTAATTTAAGATTTTATTTTCATGAAAACTGGCGACCGGTCCGGGGTGTACCTCACCTGTCGCCCATTGAAAGCTGGAGATAGGCACCAGCATCCCTCGCGACCCCAGTAGGGATAAGCGTGTGGATGGATTTTTATGAAAACACATTACAACCGCATGCAGTTACTGTGTACATCACAACAACAACAACAAAAAAATCAGTGACTGATAATAGTTCATAATATCTGTTGTGTGTTTTGTATGTTACTAAGGCAACAGTAAATATTAGGTAACACATATCAAGGAGTTTAAAGGGTGTGTCCAGGGTTTGCATTTCTACTGGTGTAAATGAACTCTTGAATAAATTTGCAAGCCAGGTCTTCAAAGCTTTTACTACTGCTGCTCTTAGTAAAGGCTATAATTGTGAAGCTCTTTGAGTTTTGAACCACATTAAGTGAAAGTCATTACAATGTTCTGCCTGGAGGAACTTGTAATTTTGTCAAGTTTTAGAAAATCTCAGTGGGTTTTGTTAGGAATCTCTCAGTGTAAACTGAATGAATTCGTAGTCCTGTGGAGGAGAGAGTATCTGCCATTTGTTCTCAGGTAAGATAAGTGCACAGGGGCCTTTTTAAATGATAATAATGTCATGCATCAGTGTGATATGATTGCAAGGGTTTTGAAACACTACTGGTTGTTAAGGTGCAGAGGTGACCCAATCCCTCAATGAGCAGGGCATATGCAATCAGGGAATGAATACCTTATTTCATGCTAGATTTAAACAGACTGTTCAGCTCATTTTGAGCTGTTTTGCTCTGCTGCACCTTGTTTGTGCTTTTAATTTTTAAGATCCATCATCTTTCATTCTGAGAACATGCAGTAATACTTTTTCAGAGCTAACAGTAAGACAAGGCTTGCAGACATCGGTTGAAGTTATTACTTTCAAGACCATTTATTTCCCATAACACACAACAATGCTTCATGAGATAGTGCTTTGATATACATTTCCAAGATATTCTCTGTAGCAATTTTTTTTAAGTGATTTCAAGAAATGGTCTTTATGGAATGCAATAAATAAGACTGTCAGAGACCATTATGTTCAGGAAAAAAGACATTAAAAGGAGGACAAACACAAGGTGCTGATGACAGAGAAGGAATGTTCATTATCATAATGGTGTTCAACAACTCATGCCTAATATAGCACATGCATTTAATGAGACCACCTTATAAAAAAAAATAGTTTTACAGAAATCGCACTTGAGATTTAGAGTTAAGGTTTTGTCTATTAAATGAAAGGATGCATTAACAGCATCTGACTTGGGGCTCGGGCTTGGCTGTTTTCTGATAAAGAGAAAATTGAGCTTAGGAAGTAATGTATATTCTGTTAAGTAGTGGGTTCATGTGAGAAGCTTGCAGAGAGCTGTTAATGCTAAGTTCACAACGCACATGCTTTGGGCAGCAGAAGCCACCACTTTACATGCAAAGACTATGGTTGGCGCACATCAGTTCACATCAAAAGGTCCTGCAGTGAGTCTCGAGCAGCAGGAGCAGGTCATCTTGACTTACCTGATCAGCCAAAGCAGCTGCTCATAAGCTTCTGAGAATCTGAGGTGTATGATGCGGTTCATAAGCAGCTGCTGCTGGAGTTGGAAAAATGTAATTTTTGCTGCTCGAGATGTCACATCAACCAATCAGAGAAGCTTATCTGGGAGCTGGCAAGGAGACAGACACAGCACTGCTGATGCAGATTGCTATGATCACTCTTCTGAAACTGTTTGTTAATGCCTAATTCAACTTAAAATGTACAAATCTGCTGACAAAAATATGCTTGATTTTATTATCCTGGTGCCTACAGTTTGTACCACACATTTGAAAAATATCTACTTCCAGCCACCACGAACAGTAGGGGAAAACGCCCAAGAGGGGATCCGGCCTGAGGCAGCTGCTGCTGATTTTCAAGTGACAGCACACCACCGGCATAATGATATTTTAAGGTAGGATCTTAATCTTCATGAACTGACCAAGTAGCTTTAATAAAATTATATTGAAGCTACTTTTTAACCCACTTATCATAAAAAATATAGATAAGCCACTCTCTGCCATTAAACACAGGAGCAGCAGCAGCATCAGATACATCTGTTTACACTTTGCTGGGCGTGCCAAGGATGCTCCTGACCTGTGTACAAGCACCAAAAATGAAGCAGCGAGTGCCTCTTTGCTACTGAAATTGTGTGCACTGAGAACATAGTATTAGAAAGTGACATAGATGCAAGTAATGGAAGGTCCTGGTGGCAGGCTTTTGGTGGCGAGCAGGCAGGAAGTTGCAGGCTGTCGTTTGATAGAGCAGCTGCGGACAACCTTGATGGGGGATAGGTCTCTGGATGCATTTTCTCTTTATGGAGATTTTAAAAAAGTAGTGTGCTGGAAATGTGTATACATCAAAAAAGAAACCTAGGAACAAGGGATAAGTCACAAGGTGTTAATTTTACCCTAAAAAACTGACTTCTGTGAGGGCTCAGAAAACTCAGAAGGCTTGAATTTGCATTATCTATTTCATTTCCCAGCACAGACCAACAAACCCAAAACTGGTTTGCCAACCACCCCAGCATGTCCAAACCTTCTGCAGGAGATTTTTTTTTTCAGGTGCTTTACTTGTGTGCTTTAATGTGCTTTATAAATAAACTTTCCTTGAATACATGCAATATATTAATATGGTAAAAATATTACAATTTTATTTTTAAAGAAAACAATCTCTCTCAAATGGCTGTTCTTTTAACTTGCTTGCAGAAAGTTCAAGCCTTTATTTCATTAGGTTAAAATTTTGATCATCTGGGATCTTCAATTAAAATACCTCTGTCACAATTTATATTTTCCCTCAGCAGGGAAAATGAGCAATTTTGACTCTTGTTCTTCATTTTTCAATATACATCACTTTTATCGGTGTTGTCAGTCCAATTTCTTGGCCTGCCTCATGATGAAGGGCTTCAAATGACTTTGAGTGACAGAAAAAATGATGCAATAACCTTGTTTTCCTGCTCAGTGTCAGCTGGTGGTATTGTCACTGAGCTCTTTTGAAAATCAATCACTCCATCACCGCTCTCCGCTGTAATGAAAAGTGAGCGCGAAGAAGAATGAGGATGCATCTGGATAAAATATCTAATTTCATCAACTCATAATACTTTTACTGGCATAAGGTGTCCAGTATTTTACCCATGTAATCCTTATTTGTTTTATCTACACATATATTCAGTGCCGCCCTCTTTATCCGAGGGGTTTCCAAAGCAGGGTGCACATCTCAGGCATTGCAGCGTTAGGATATTGTCCTGTTAAAGCTGCAAGCACAATAAGTTTATGCTGACAAAAACTATCACCTCCTCTACTCATAAACCCTCTCTCAAGGTCAGGAAAAGCTTACTCTCACTATCTCCCCAACTCCATTTCCCAATGCCACAGCTCAGGCCCATATGTGATATTTTTCTTATTGAGGCTCGAGTCATCATGTCAGCTTATTAAGTATTATAGCCAGTCAAAGTGACAGCACAATGGTTTGATGTGATTTGGAATTTGTCCTTACATTTTAGATTGCAATGGCTTTTAGGTATGTTAGTGTGTGCTTTCCTAATCTGCAGCAAACACTTGCACTAGTGGAAAAAGGAAACAGAATTACATTCCCAGAGAAAATAACAAATGTCAGCCTGCTCTCGAAAAATGTTACAAAGAATTCAGCAGGACAGGCTTGTTGAAAGCAGCCTAGAGCTTGGGTGAGACACAATGTAGTCAGCAGCTAAGTGCGATGAAATAACCTTTGGTGTTGCTCTGGTGGTCCATCGACCTTGAGAAGAGTGTGCTGCCAAACTGTGTTAAAGCTACAAAGCTCCCTGTCTTTCCCAGGGATATGCCACAACTGCTTCATTTGCTGTCAGACATGATCACAGTTCAAAGTCACTTTACTTCCAAATGAATCATACATTAAGATACAATGAGTAAAGAAAACACTTCAGTTATCTCATTAATATGAGCCTTCCTTGTCTCTGACCAAAAACACCATGATAGTTGTTTACAATTTTTTACCAATCTTTTATTCGGATCTATGCAAATGTTTTGAAGCACATTATAGACTACACCGTTAAACAAAATTATAAGAAAATATACCTTCTCTTCCTCCAAACAGTTAGATCTGGTTATACATTTTCCAACAGAATCAGAGAAATGTTTGCTCATCAAAAAATGCACAAGTTGGTGACACAGAAGACGTCCACCCATCCATCTTCTCGCTCTTATTCCATCAACGTTGCGATGGGGCCCGTGCCTATATCTGGCAGTCCCTGGCAGAGGTGGGGTACATCATGGACAGGTTGGCAGTCTGGACACACACTCACTCTTAAGGACAATTTAGAGAAGCCAATTAACCTAACAGTTATGTTCTTGAACTGTGGAAGGAAGCTGGAGTACCCAGAGGGAATCCTAGTATGCAAAGAGAGAATAGGCAAACTCCCTGCTGTAAGGCAACAGCGCTACAAACTGCACCAGCATGCAGTCCCACAGAAGACAAACTGTTCTAAGAGGAGGGTGAATTGCCAAACTAAATGGCTATTTTCAAATTATTGGAATGTTTATCAAAACCTTATTGTCATCAATTCAATTCCTTATATATTTTTTATTTTCTAAGTTCCTATATATGTCTAAAGATTGTTTCTTTTTATTAAGCATGTATTTGGTGCACTTGAAGAAAAATAATAGTACCTAATATATAATTTAACTTTCTGCAACCTAAATGCAGAAACCCAAACTGTACCTTAAGAAAGCAAAGTGTAGCAGATGAAAAAGGCTTTATTAAATATTTATACTCCAGGACTTTTTTAGAGGGAGTGATTTGTTTATATACCTTAATATAGTAGAGTTAAATAGTAGAATAAAATGGAATGGAATAGAATAGAGCATAAGGAGGCATAGGTGCTGATAGAGGGATCCCCCATGTACATCCTCCCCACTGTCAATGCTTTTATCCCTCTCATAGTAAACTGCTTGAGTGAGAACTAAGGATCACAGGAATCACAGGAACCTCTCCACTCAGAGCACACTTTGTCCACATGTCACAATTTTAACAAACCACAAGTATGCTACTATCTCTTCCTTTCATCGCTCTGTTGCTGTGCTTTTTAATGTACTCACCTCTAAAACGTAACCTCCACAATTACTTTCCTACTGTGTTGAATAAAAAATTATTTTAACTAGAGTATTTTGTGAGATGTCTGCATGTGGGTGGGGAAGCTAAAACCAATCATAACTATTTTATTAAAAAGTACATGAGTCTGTGGTTTCTGACTTAGACATTCATTGTTCTGTATAATTTCATAACCTAAACATGAAATAAATTTAAAATTAATATTAAATTTAAAGTTGAGTATTTGCCAATATCTCTTAACATTTGTTCATTTGGTGCTTTACTTAGGGTTGTAACATGGGATTCTTTTTTCTGACTTTTGAAAATGTATGACATGTTAAGTAAATTCTTAAACTAAAGCTTTTGTTTTTCTTTGTTTTTTTTTTCACCTATCCTTTGATGACTAGAAAAAACTGTAGATTTGTTTCTACGTGAATAGAAATTAAAGTGATCTTTTGTTGCCTTATGGCATCTTCAATTATTTGCTTGAGACTGAGGTTATTTGAAAACACAGCTACAGCCCTTTAATATCAGCAATGAACTACATAGTTCAATAAGATCACTGCAAGTCATTCTTAAGAGGTGCTATTTTGGCCTATCAGAAGCCTGTAATTTATGGAAACTGCATATTACAGGCTCCTGATTTGTGTAGCTAAAGCACAAGCAGTAATTGCCTTAGATCATTGTTGCTGACATTAGGTGAGCCTATAGGAGTGCCATGCTTGATCCTAATCAGCTGCACTTGATGACCTGAAAAGTTTAAAGATCTATATTTTTATTAAGACAATGGAAAGACAGAGAAAAAACAAAGTATAGAATACGTATTGACTAATGAAGCTAATTTCAAGTAAAAGTTGTGCTGAACTGAGGCACTGAAATAACATAAAAATCTAGTCAACCACAGTAACATCAAAATGAATCCACAACTTCAAGGACTATTGTTTAAATTTAAAAGGTAAATACTGTATATTCTTGTTTCTTTCCCATACATGCCCTTACAATTGGCTAACATATATCATGAACATTCCTCTATTACCAGCAGTTGTCTTTACAGTTGTCTCTTTATGAGAGTGATTTGGACCAAATTCCTTAAACACATATGCTAAAGTTGAAAATACAAAATCATTCAAATTTCTAAGTATGCTTAATTGCCTTCCTGAGGTTAAATAAATTCCTAAGAGTGCATAAGTAAGTGCATAAGTTTAAATCCAACACTACTTTGTTGGCTGTCCACCAGTGAGAGAACAGGGCGATGGTTTGTGAAGATGCATTATAGAAGAACAGCCACAAGTAAACCTTAACCCCATCACAGACATAAAAGTGTCATGATGGCAAGAACCTAGCCCATATGCAGAACACTCAGAGGCTGGAGAAAAGTTCAAAGGTTTATTTAAGAAAAGAGAATAATAAACAAGTCCAGGGTTTGGGAGACTGATCTGGATTGGAGATTAGCTGAGCTGCAGAGAGGGGGGAAACCTTGTGGATCCAGAGGCTGATGACAGACCGAGGGATGTGGACTAGCAGAGGTTGAGCTGAGTGCAGGCAGGGGGAGAACTGAGAGCTTTGGCTGAGGCAGTATGAGTTCTGCCGGGCAGGTTCCAGGTTTGGAACACAGTGCAGGCAGGAGGAGAGCTGAGAGCTGGACAGAGGTGGTTTGAGAGCTGGCAGGCTGATTCCAGATGAACTCTCTCTCTCTTGTGAGCAGGGCAGAAACTGTCTGAATGCAGGCAGGCAGACTCCAGGTTTTGATCTCTCACTCTCTCTCCCTCTCTCTCCTGAGAGCTGGGTTGAGACGGTCAGCGTGCAGACGGGCAGGTTCCAGGCTTGGCGCTCTCTTTCTCTCTTGAGAGCTGGGTTGAGACTGTCTGAATGCAGGCGGACTGATTCCAGGCTTGGCTCTATCTCTCTCTCTCTCTCTTGAGGACCAGGCTGAGGTGGAGGCAGAGCTTACAGCGTGCTTGAAGGCTGATCACTGACAGAGTCCCTCTCCAAGTTATCCTCTTAGGGCGGGCAGGCAGATGTTGACAGAAGAGGGTCTCCAGAGTTCAACTGAGAACGGGCAGGCAGATTTCCAGCAGAGTAAACTCTCCAGAGTTTCAGGTTAACGGGCAGGATCAACCTGTGAGGCAGAGAGGAGAAAACAGGATCAGGTTCGGATCACAGAAAGTCAGAAGATTAAGACAGGCAGGTTGGCTCAGGTCTTGCTAACCATAACTGGCAAACACTCTGGCACCGGAGTGTTGGTCTCCTCCACCTTAAGTAGGCCCAAGGCTGATGAGGAGATTAAAGACAGGTGTTGCAGGTGAGCACAAGCCCTCAGGAAAGGATCCTTGGCGCCCTCTGGTGGGCAAGCCTCTGGATCCCAACAGACAGCAGAAACCCTCAGAAAGGGATCCTCGGCGCCCTCTGGTGGGCAAACCTCCGGATCCCAACAAAAAGACTAGGATTTTGGGGAACAGATTCAAAAATAATTCAACCAGGATGGTTTGGAGGAAATTCTAACAGCCAGTGATGCCGAAATAGAGTTGTTTTTTATAGGCTCATACTCAGATTTCGACACAGATGAAGATGAATAGCAGCCAATACTGAACCCTGTTTATGACTAAGTAATTCACAGACTTTTTTTTCAGGCATCTTTAACTTAACCTTACCTTACCTGTTGTAAGTCAGACTTACATATTTGTCAAAAGCCAATTAATAGTTACATTATTTTAAAATGTAACACCTAGTTTCACTCATCTAATTTGCAAGCAACTAAACCTCTTATTTCTGTAGCTTTGTATTGTTCACCTGGTCCTTACTCTCAATTTTTAGATGAGTTTTCAGAAATCTGATTGAATTTACTAAGAAGGTCAATTGAGTGGAGGACCCATGCTGACATTTAAGGCCATAGCTTAAATGCAACCTTTTATACTTTCTTAGCATCAATTGGTTTAGTTCAAAATGTTAATAGTCCCACAAATTCTCATATTTATATTCATACTCTGGACTTTATGTTGACATATGGCATTGCATGTGAAGAAATAATAGTATTCCCTCAAAACCATGTCCTCTCTGGGCACTTATAAAAAACTTCAAAATTACTTGAACAAAGTTATTTTCCCCAAAAAAAGGTTCCACTTTAGCAGATCATTATCAGATAATGTAGTTATACAATTTAAAGAATCTGTTCCGTGTTTTATCTCCTCTGTATCACTGAACAATACGTAGCCCCTTTGAAAAGTTATTTAAAAAAGTAATACATCTGATTTCTACATTCGTTTTAGATATGATTAATCTAACCCTGTAACAGGGATATGTACCTCAGGCCTTTAAGGTAGCTGCAATTAAGCCTTTACTTAGGAAATCATCTCTCGACACAAGATGACTTGAGGACAAAGCGACTGTCTCATGCTTGCTTCTCTTTTGGGATTGATCTTGGACCAGCCACATTGAATAGGCACCATCATGGCCCCATGCAATGGACCAGAAACATGCAGACTGATTATTGGCTATGATCATACCCCAGAACATGCCACCATTTTTCTGAGTAAGTATATTTTTAGAGGTGCTATTGAAGTGAAACTTTCACCAGATGTCCGTAATTGTCAGTGATTGTTAATATTAGCTGGTTCAGTCCCAAATGATGACCTATAAAAGGGGTTATCTCATGGTGGGTAAAATAAAAGAGCTTTCTCAAGACCTTCGCAACCTTAATGATGACATTGGTTAAAGAAGGATTTCTAAACTTCTGAATGAGTGAGAAGAATTATCAGAAAAGTTGTCCAAGAGCCAAAGACCACTTGTGGAGAGCTTCAGAAAGACCTTGAATTGGCAGGTACCATAGTTTCATAGAAAACAATGAATAATGCACTCAACCACCATGCCCTGTATGCACGCTCACCACGCAAGACTCCACTGATGAAGAACATTTTTTTTTAAGCTTGTTTAAAGTTTGCTGCACAAATTTAGACAAGCCTGTAAAATACAGGGAGAATATATTCTGGTCAGATAGTCATATTCATAGTCAGTCATATAGGCGACAAAGCAAATATCAGAAAGAAGGAGCCCCTTTGGCTTTCATGTAAAACTAAAATTGTCAAAAAACCTGAACGAACCACACAGAGTAACATTTAACAATGGTGGTAGGAGCATCACTATTTTTCATAGTTTTCTTAGTCTCAAAAAGGTGGACTTGTTAGGAAGATGCATGGAAATCAATACAAGATATCCTCATGAGAGGACTCATAAAAGATTGCAGAGGCTCTGAATTCTAAACTGATTGAGCATGAGGTGTTTTGAAAGAAATAGCAAGCATTTTAGTCTGCTTATTTTTAATGATGATAAAGACATTCTGCAACAGACCTGCATCTGTAATTATAACAAATAGAGGTTCCACAAAAGTTTTTAGTTCATAGGTAAACCATATACTTTAGCTTTCAATACATAAAACTGGTGAAACAATGCTTAATGTCTTTCCTCTTGCATTCTTTTGTCTTTTTGATGTAATATATCAGTAAAATGCATCAAAATTAGGAGTTGCATATTTTTTTTCAACATTATCTTTATTAGTTTTTCAATAATTTTCAATAATAGACAGGACAGAAGTGTGCTCTCACATCGCAGGAAAGTCCAGGGTAGTTAAATTATTGTCCAGCGTTCGACTTGTCTTTCCAGTGTATTTTAGAGCAACACTTATGACATACAGAATATATGAGGAAATACAAGCAAATAAAAAAGAACAAAAAACAAAACACAATGCCCCCAAGCCCAAACCCCCCTAAGAAGAAACAACAATTACAATAATAACGGTTTCTCTATTTTCCAGAAATTAGCCCATATTATTTTAGTATTGTACGTGGTTCAGAAAATACAAACTCGAACATATAATCCAAAGTCGTCAAGTATACAAATGAAGATTATCTTAGGACACTGCAGGGGACCCACTATAACTATAACTCACCCCCGACAACCGTCACATCCATGTTTTCTATATATTCCATAAAAGGACTCCAAATGTTTTGAAAAAGTGAAAGTTTCCCTTTTAAAATGAAAGTAATCTTTTCCATTGGTAATGTTGTGGATATTTCCTTAATCCAATTAATAAATTTTGGTTTACTGGTACTCTTCCATGAGAGTGCTATGACTCTTTTTGCCAGTAGGAGACATAAATCCAAGGCAGTAATAATATTTGTGGACATATGATGTCTGTCAGGATATAAACCTAGAATGAACAATTTGGGGTCAAAAACTAGTTTTATACCCAGTATAGTCTCCAGAGCTTGTTTAATCTCCCTCCAGAATAGTTGAACTTTCTTGCATTTCCAGATACAATGGAGGAATGTTCCCTTCTCTTCTCCACATCTAGTACACAGGTCTGGTATGGCACCATTGTACTTATTAAGCTTTTCTGGTGTCACATATGTTCTCATTAGCCAATTATATAGCAATAATTTGAGGCGTGTATTGGTAGTTCGCGTTTGTGCTTCAGCACACACCTTCTCCCAGTCCTCTGATGGCAAGTTCTCCTGTAAATCCTCCTTCCAAGCATTGAACTTCCATAAAGAGGACTCAGAGGATCCCTCCACTAACATGCTATATAGTCTGGAGATAATTCCTTTACTACAGCAATCTTTTTTCATTTCAATTACCAAGGTGGACAGCAGAGGAATGGATTCATGTTGATTTTGAGATAATCTAATAAAATTTCTCACCTGTAGATATTTAAAATAATGTTTACCTGGGATATCATACCTGGCCTTCAGCTCTTCAAATGACATCAAAACCCCATCCTCTGATTCCACAAGATCTCCTATTGTCTTTAAACCTTTTTCAGCCCATATCCTAAAGCCAGGATCTGCCCTGCCTGGGGGAAAAAATTGGTTACCCCATATCGGACTGAGGCATGACAAGGAGGAGTCACCTAAATACTTCTTAACCTGATACCAAACCAAGATCATACTTCTGACTATAGGGTTTTTTTTGTCTTTTTTTTCAGCATTCTGATTTTTGCTGAGTAAATGTACTGGGGTAGAGGAAGAGGTAAAGAACAATTTTCAATATTCACCCAAGGCAAGGGACATTTGTCTTTAAAATAGTACATCATAGTCCTTAGTTGAGCTGCCCAATAGTACCAAAGTGGATTGGGGCACCTGAGGCCTCCTCTATCATACGGTAGGTACAAAAGTGTTAAGCGAAGTCTTGGTCATCTACCATTCCACAGAAAGCGTATGAAAATGTTTTTTAGGGACGAAAATAAGTTTGCAGGAGGCGGCAATGGGATGTTCTGAAACAAATACAGAAGTCGGGGCATTATATTGGATTTAAGGGCATTGATTCGAGCTACAAGTGACAAGGGTAGACAGTTCCATCTGTCCACAGAGGCAACAATTGAATCTATCATGGGGTTATAATTGGCTGCAACAATGTAATTTATATGTGGTACTATTCTAATCCCCAAATATGTAAAACAATCTACTTTTTTAAGTTGGAAAGGATTCCCAACACTATTTATTTCTTCTGAATTAAGTAACATTAATGAAGACTTATCTTTATTTACTTTATATCCTGATATTCTTCCAAATATGTTTATTAGATCTAGCAAGGCTGGAATAGAGTCTTTTAGTTTTTCCAAAAAAAGAATGACATCATCAGCAAATAGAGCAATTCTATGTTCCTGTTGATTTATTGTCAAACAGTTATGTTTTTATGAGACCGCACTGCAATGGCAAACGGTTCTATTGCTAGAATAAATAATAAAGGGGATAAGGGGCACCCTTGTCTACAACCTCGTTTAATCTTAAATGATTTAGATATAACTCCATTTGTTACTATTTCAGCATAAGGCTCATTGTATAAAACTTTAACCCATCGACAGAAGTTGTCCCCACAGCCAAATATTTTCAATATCTCAAATAAATATGGCCATTCAACTCTATCAAAGGCCTTTTCGGCATCCAATGATAGCAAAGCAGTGTCTGTTTTTTCTTCCATATTATAAATAATATCCAGTACTCGTCTCACATTATGAAATCCCTGTCTTCCTACAATAAACCCATTTTGATCACAGGAAATTATTTCGGGCAATATTTTCTCCAATCTTTGAGCCAGAATTTTGCAAAGAATCTTTAAATCGACATTAAGAAGACTTATTGGTCTTAAATTTTCACACTTGTTGCAAGGTTTGCCAGGTTTGGGCAATAAAGTAATCAGGGCTCCTCTTAGTGAGGCAGGAAGGATTCCCTTTTCTAACGAGTCTAAATACATGTCAAAAAGGGGGGCTAGCAATTTAGCTTTAAATTTCTTTCTGTCGGCAGCCCATCTGGGCCCGGGGCTTTTCCTGTTTTCAAGTGATCTATTGCTATAGATATTTCCTCTTTAGTTATAGCTGCACTGAGATCTGTACTCATTAATTCAGAGATATTGGTCATTTGAAGGGTTTCTAAGAAAACATTTTGCTCTTGCTCCTTATGCATTATGTCTGAACTATATAATTTTTCAAAAAATACCTTAAAAATTTCATTGATTTCTAATGGATCTGTAATAATCTGTCCCTCGTTATTTTCGACTGAAGTAATATTTTTCTCATTTTGTAATTGTTGAAGTCGCCAGGCTAATAATTTCCTAGGCTTTTCCCCTTGATCATAAAACGACTGCTTGAGACGCAAAAGTTGTGAGGCTGCTTTTGAGGCAGAAAGTTCATTATACTGAGTTCTTAGAATCAAAAGTTTTTTATGGGTATTTGGGCAAAGCGTTTGATAGTAATCCCTCTCTAGCAGTTCAATCTCCGCTGCCAACTCTGTTGTTTTTTGATAAGTTTGTTTTGCCTAATAGCTCGTAAAGCTAATTATTTGACCCCTTATATAGGCCTTAAAGGCTTCCCACCTTGAAGAAGGTGGCGTTTCATCTGTATTAGTTTCAAAGTAGATGTTAATTTGATTATCTATGAAACGTATAAATGATTGGTCAATGAGCCATTTTTGTTTAAATCTCCACCTAGGAGGGTCTCTCCTTAGTCTTAAATCTTCATAAATAAGTGAATTTGGTGCATGGTCAGAAATTAAGATGCTATCATATTGACAATCTCTTATTTTATGTCTCAAAATGGCAGAAATTAGAAAGTAATCGATACGTGAATATGATTTATGTGTATTTGAATAACACAAGTATTTTAGACTCTTGGGATTCATATCCCTCCAAATATCCATCAGATTAAGTTCCTTCATAAAGTGTTGAATTGTTTGTCTACTTTTAGAGTGAGAATTGTCGGAACCTGAACTTCTGTCCAGTTCTGGGTTCATTAAGCAGTTAAAATCTCCTGCTATAATATAGCTGCCAGGCAAAGATGAAATTGTAAGGAAGAGATTTTGAAAAAGCTTTGGGTCATCAACATTGGGGGCGTAAATATTTATCAGGTTTATTTTTTCTGCTATAAGTGTGCCCTGTAAAATAATGTACCTCCCAGCCTTGTCTTTAATAACCCTAGTCACATGGAATGGTATAGATTTATGAATCAAAATCATAACCCCTCTTGCTTGGGAAGTAAAAGAAGCTGAATATATACTGCCCTGCCACCTCCTGCCAATCCTCGCCTCCTGACCAGACAACAGGTGGGTTTCCTGAAATAATACAATATCGGAGTGCATAGATTTCACCCTGGTCATTATTTGTTTTACTTTTTTCAGTTTCTGTAGTCCCCTGCAGTTCCAAGAAGACACTTTAATTCTTAAACCACCAGAGATACTGTGCAACACTTAATGGGCTTCCTAGTATTTTCAAATTGTTTAAAGACAAAGAAACCAGGAACATCTGGATGTTAAAAACAACATCCCTAATAAAAACGAACACTGAACAGTAAACCCTTTTCGAACTTTGTTGCCCACCCTCCTCCCCCTTTAATAGTCTGGTACCCATCTAACAGCTGAAGGCTGCTCCACACAACAGTGAGGATCAACTGACTGTGCCTGAATATTTCTCCTTCTTAACCCACCCCGCTACATAAGAGACTCGTTACTGATTGCGTCCAAAAAATAAGAAATCGGTAAATAAAAGTAAATTATTGGCTATGAACCTCTGGGATAATAAACATCAAAATAACAAACAGGTTTTTTATTCTTATTTATGTTACTTAACTTTAGGTACCGTAATTGTCCATCCCTGTTAATACGTTGCGATGTAATGGTACCGTCACTGTCTCATCCAGGTCCACTTTGTGCTTTCAGAGTCCTTACAAAGTTCTCTGCTTCAGCTGGCTGGTTAAAGATGCGAGACTGATCGTTGTGTGTCACAAGCAGTCTAGCAGGAGGAATCATGCCGTATCGTATCCCCATGGCCCGGAGTTGTTGTCTCACGCTGTCAAACTCTTTCTGTTTTTTGTGCACACCGGCTGCAAGGTTCTCATAGAATCTGACCTGATGGTTCTTGAATAGGATCTGTCCCTTCGTCCTGGCGGCTCTTATCACAGTTACTTTATCCCTGTAGTTTAAGAACTTCATAATAAGAGTCCTTGGTGCAGCGGTGTTTGATTTGCTTTTCTGACCGAGCCGGTGCGCTCTCTCCAGGGTCAGAGCGGTGCGTAACGGTGCCAGGTTCAGAGCCTCCGGTAGCCACTTTTTCAGAAAGCCGCAGGCGTCCTCTCCCTCCGCGCCCTCGGGAAGGTTAACCAGTCTCAGGTTAGATCGTCGCGATCTGGTCTCCAAGTCCAACACTTTCCCTTCAAGCTCTTTATTTTTATTTTCAAGGATCTGGACCTTAGCTTGTAGACTGGTGACGTTATCCTCTGCTGCAGATATCCGCACTTCTGCCTCACCAACCCGCTCGGCGCACTCGTTAACATATTTTTTAACACTCACTATTGCTGACAGAATTCCATCCAGTCTGGAGGAGAACTCTGATTTCAAATTTGCAATTGCAGCCAATATTACCTCTGAACCACTTTCAGTCGTCATATTCTTCTCATTCGACTCGCTGTTTTCCTCCTCCATTAGTTCGCACGCAGTGGTATTAGCCTCGTTAGCTTCACAGCTAGCTTCAGAGCTCAAGTTACAAGCGAAGTTATATAACTTCGATTGAGTCGGTTTGCTGGCGTGTTTACCGGGTTTCTTTTGTGAAAGAGGCATCACAGCTGTTTTAAATGTTGTTCAATATCACTTGTAACGAGTATATTCCAGGATTTTACAGAAAGGTAGCGGAGCCGAAGCAAACACATCCACTCAGCAAGCCGCCATTACCGGACCCCGGAGTTGAATATTTACCAAGTTTAAAACGTTTGAAGAATCCATCCTTTAAGTTCTGTAACAATATCAACATAGTAAGCATTATGGTATACTGGTTTCTAACAAATAATCAGAGAGTAAATAATTTTAACCATTTCTATATATGTTTTATTCAGTATTATTCTACTTTTATGAATAGAAAAAACTAAATGTTTTTGCTCTCTTGTAAAAAAAAAAGAAGTAAATTCTTGATTCAGCTTGTTGAGTTTATTCAGCCTAATCTTCACACTTGATTCGATAGTGCATCCTCAACTAATGGCTTCAAAGTAAATTAAACTACCAGACCACAAGATCTGAAAATCTTGTTCCAAAGCCTGAATAGCCTAATCTTTAGCAAGATGTAGAGCTCAATTCCTTGCTGTAAACATTCTTAGTATGTGGTCTATTGTCCAGGCAAGAAATTTGCAGCCTTCCCTTGGCTCTCTAATGGAAATTGTGTTTAGTTTATTACCCGTCCTTCCAAAAGTATTTAATAGCCTCTTTTGTCTTGTTCACGATCAATATCAGGCAATTTTTTTCTACATCATGTCACAAACCAGTCCAATAGGAATGTTGTCCATCACTAAGGCACACCACAACTGCAGCATAATCTGATAGACACGCTGTGTAAATCTTGGTTTGTCTTGGAAGCTAACGGACCCAGGGTAAGAGTGCTTGTCTAGTGATGGCGAGACGACACTTTGTTGAAGCTTTAAAGCTTTAGAATTATATAGCAAATTCTGCAAAATGGTTTACTTCTCAAAACCTTATGAACTTTAAATCAATCTGACTACCTAGTGGTAAATTTAAAGATATTCGACAGCAAAAATGAGTCAAGTATACACATTTTACATGTATGAAATGATAGAGATGACAATAGTTATTTTATCATATTAGCACATTCTTAATAGCACCTTGCTTTTCGGAGGTAGTCTCAGTGAGTGTGGTTGTTTCATAAAATAAAAAAAAAAAATAGCTTTTATGAATATATTTTTATGAGATATCTGACTAAAATACTGCTGTAAAGGCAAAAAATGTCCCACTGTGAACATCTCAACTGTGAACGGTCAATTGTGAAATGAATACACAATCTGCAGTCCAAAGCAAACACCTCCACTAAAAAACATCTCAAACTCAGAAATGATGAAAACAGGTGTATTTCTTGCTGGAAATATTGCCAAAATCACTAGCTGTGTAACCAAATCTTCAAATGCCATGTCTTTCCATTTCAACAGAAGCATCTACAGGGACTTCTATTGGAAGCATGCAACATACCACACACTCAAGTCTTATTACAATCTAGACATTGCTAGATATGTCCATACTACATACAAAGAGAATAAAGTATCAAGAAGTATCGTACATTCCTCTTTATTACATTTTAGATCAAATTATGCATTATCATGATATTAGGCTTTTTCAATTAAATTATCTGATTTCTACAACAATTCAGTTTTCAAATTTGATTGCACAAATTGTGAAAAAGATTTACAGGTCATGATGCAGATATTAAGGGTAACTGTATATTGGTATATTAGCATTTATAGCACCACTGACATGGCAAGCAGAGTAATCCAGCATTGATAGTTTTGCAAGAGGGCGGTTATATGAGTTATTTCCCAGTTTCGACAGAGACAAATGGAGGTTTTAGTGAAAGAGGCTAGCTGGCGTCACTGGGCCCTTTGGCCACCACCAGTATAGTCCCTGAAAACCAGAGCCGAGGGATGAACCATAAACCCTTCGTTTTTAGGGCAAACTACTACATCCGACACCATTGTTACCCCAATCATAGGACACAATCAATACTTAAAATTTTATTTGTAGGTTTAGAATTGAAACTATCAGTAATATCAAGATAAATCTCTATTAATACTAAATTCCACTGTAAGTCAAACACTGCTGTGAGCCAAAGGTGAGCCAATATCATCTATTAAACCTGAAGCCTTAATTGAAAACAAACAGGAGAAATGTGCATGCAGTAATACAATAAACACTATTGATACTGAATTTCTTTTGTTTATCCTTTTTTTTTTTTTTTAAAAGAGGATGTCTGCTTTAACTGCAAATGGTTAATGTACTAGTAAGGTTGTTGTCAGGTACAGTATACACCATGTCATGCTCAACCATTACCTCTCACTGGTACACACCCAGATATATTTAATGTGGTGTTAAAGTCTGAGGTCATTACTGAGACTCCTTCTCCTAAGTCCTCCACCTGGCCTCAGCAGACTTGACTCGGACAGGTTTGTTATCCCTAAGCCTACATAATTTTATTCAAGATAGGATTCTAAGTGATCTTTATGATGGGGGACGGAATTCGCCAACCAACTCACTGTCTTCATCTTCAGGCCACATCCTCTTCAACAGGCAGGTGCACGATCTAGCAGCCAACATTGTTCATTACCTTCCTCTCTCCTCAATTTGCAGCAGCTCCCGTCCAGTTAATAGTTGGAATACTGGTGGGTAATTATTTAGTTACCATTGCAGGTCTCTCAGATGGTGTTTAAGTTTTGGCTTTAGGTAACATTTAAAAGATCTCAAGATGTAAGATGCAAGATGTAAGCAAAATACAAAATAAAAAAATCCATTCCATTATTTCAAACCTCCAAACCCCTTTTAATTTTGCTTCAGCTAGCCTGTCATGTTAAGGATAGAATGATGATAAACTTAGGTCCTAGAACTATGATTTCTTCATGACATCAGATTCCTCTTTTTTAAGAGGATGTCAGGTATATTTTTGAAACTTGCACAAAGTTTAACCTTTCCATGTGTGTTTTGTGGTAAAAAAATATCAAAAGGAATAGTTATTTACCGGCAGACCTTAGACACCACCCTCCTCTCAGCCATAAGTGTGAGGTGAGTCTAAAAATTATCTAAGGCTGACAGCTGAATGTTGAGCGGTTCACCCATAACCTCTTTGGAACATGTTTGGCACATCATCGGTCTGGTCTCTCTTGGTTTCTCACATCTTTCCATCTGAGGTCTTGATCTGGTCAGTCTTTTTCTGGTGATGCCTCCCTTTTCTATCTTTGGAATCAATAACCTATTATTTTCATCAGAGGTCTGGTCTTCCATCTTCTTTCTTCTTGCTAAAGCCCCTGTCACACGTTGACGATTTAGACCAGCGTATGCCATATGTACAAAAAATCTGGCAAAAATGCTAGCATACGTTGGATAAGTTGTGGGTAGGTTTTGTATAAGTTATGAGCGCAGTGAAGTACGCTGAAACACGCTTGCACACGTCGACTTATGGCAAGTACCTTGAGAAATTTTGAGCATGCTCAAAATTTCCCAATGTATCCTATCATATGCCATACATGAGGCATAAGTTACAAGTAAGTTATGTGATAACTGACATATGTTAAGTGTAGCTTATTCATAAGTCGTGGTGTCTAGCTTATCCAAAACCTTTGAGTAACTTGTGCATAACTAAACAACTTATCTCTAACGCATACCAACATATCTGATGTGTTCCTGATGATCGCTGAACGTGTTTGTAACTTACAGTTACTGTTTAATGGCGTATTGGCAGTGTTTTGGTGTAAAAGGGGGTTCACAGCAGGAAACCATCTGTTGTCCTCCAGAGTGCATCCCAATCATAGGTTGAGTGTGAAGGTGAGTGTGATGGATCCTCCCTACGTTCTCGCCCACGGGGTATTTTGTTTTTGACGGGCGGTAAACAGCAGCTAGGTTAATACCTTGATCAAAGACGTCTTTTTATGCAGACCGGGCCTCTCCTGGGAGCAGCTTTAACTGATGCCTATGCATGACGCTGCGGTGCGTTATGCATTAGTTAGGTTTTTGAATGTAAGTTCTGGACTTGTTATGAATACGCTATGTTTATGCCCAAAATTGAAAAAAATATATAGAAAGCTCATTGTATGCCAGCGATTCTAGGACGTCGGGCATAATCATTCTTTGATACGGTTCAGCTGGGATGGCTGAACCTCCTCGGACCTTAAACAACCATAGGTAAGAGAGACACAGTTAACAGAGGCATGGGAGTTGAAAAATAGCTTCAGAGTGAACATATGCTAAAACAGCAAATAAAAGGAGAACTGAATGAGAATAAATATCTCATTACTGTCATGATTTGGCTTTTCTCTATGAGTTTTCATTGTTTTATTTCCATTTTTTGATATTCTATTTATTTTTTATTGTATTTGAGTCCTTAGGTATTTCTTGTTTGCCCCCTGTTGCCCTCCAGTGTCAGTCTCCTTTCCCCTTGCTACCTTATAGATTCCTCTGACCATACCTGCTCCCCATCGCTGACTAGCCTGGTCTTTGTTTCTGTCTCCTATATATACACCTCCTGTTCAGTCACTGTTTGCTGGTTCCTCGTAATTGTAATCTTTTTTTGCTCTTCTTGTGACTATTCCTGGTTTTCAGTACTTTGTGGATTAATGTTTTTGAATTTTTGCTTCTGTTGCCAACTTTTTATGTTAAATCTCCAAGAAACCAGCTTCAGTCTCTGCATTTGGGTCCTCCTCAAACCTCCACTCAACCCGACACTCTAAAAAAGTAAAGAAAACAAAAACACAATCACTTACCTGCGTAATTTAACAAAAGAGCAGAAAATGAATCAAAAGCAACACTGGAGATAATTCCTACAAACTACAAAGGAAGTGACTAGTGTACAAAGTATAGGTGTGGTTGGTTTGGACCTAGAGGTGAATGGATGGTGGGTGGATGGCTTCATATCCTTTTTTATACTGACCTCCTTCAGGTGACTAATCTGCAGTCAGCAGCTCTGGTCACAAGCAGGAAATCACCAGAGGGCACCTGCACATTGAGATTTGCACTTTAGATAAAAAAGAAAAAAACACAGTGTGGAGGGTGATGACTACAACAAAACAATAAATAAAAAGCTTATAAAATTGTCACACAAATGTGGAATGAATTAAATAAAAAGTGGGAAAAAAATTATTAATTGAATACTTAAAGTAGTAAATAGGCCTCAGTTAATCACAGTGATTTTATTTCAACAAATGAATTTAATTATTCCATGATATAATCAATTATTTAATGTTCCTGTGCTGAAGCACAACCTGAATTAATCTAAAATGTCACAAATCCTTCATAGTATAAAAGGAGGAGTTAGGGAGACTTCCAACCTGACATCTGATTGGCTGCTTCTAACAGAGCAAGGTAAGACATCTTGCTGTTTTTTTTTTTACTCTTTCAACATTTTTGCTAGCATAGTTGGAAACACTTATCTAAAGCATGTTGACAGCACACTGGGTGAGCAACTCCAGCCTGTATGCAGTTTTGTCTCTAAAAGTTAATGAGAGAACTTGAGCTTACATTAGTCATGGGCCAGGCTAACTTTGAGTCTGCCGAAGTCTCTGGCAGCTCCCATCCTGCTAGACCACAGCATGCTCTCTCTTATAAACTGATAGGATATATTTCAGACAAAACTGGGGATATGAAGGATTCAGTTGCTCACCCAGTGTTCTGTAAATTAATTGCAATGTATCTTTCAAATAATTTCTACATTTTCCAGTGATAATATTGACTTTAGAGTATAAGAATACCACAAAGAAGTTTTTCTTATCTCGCCTTGTGAAAAGGAGCTAATTATGCATTTGGTTTTTCTATAAGAGGGACCCTAGTCCCTGGTCCCACCTCCTTGACTGTGACATTTGAAATTAATTCATGGTGTACTTCAGTGCAGGAACACAAAATAATTTATTATATCTGGATATAATTATATTTACATCATACAATAAAATCAACATATTTAACTGAGGCCTACATGATTGATTACGTTATTCAAATAATCAATTTTGTATTTATTTCCAGTTGATGATGATAATGACACATTTAGAAGATTATTTAATAGGGTAATTTTTTGAAATGTGAGGCTCGTTTACCCTCCATAGCATATTACCTAATGAGTCAGGTTGTGCGTAAAAACGCTAATAAATTAACAGTTTCTAATTTACTCATTCAAGCTTCAGACCTGCCACAAACACCTATCCCATATTCTGAGTCACAGAGCCATTTTAATTCCCCTGTTCTGACCCATAGCTAACACTTGATTGTATCACGTTACTGTACACTGAGCTTCTTCTATGAGCTTGGCCGATGAAAAAAGTCTACCTGATAAATTGGCTGATGTGTTGTCAATGTAATTATGAATAGAAAACACACATGACTGAAACTTAAAATGAATTAATAAAAATAAAAACAAATTCTCAGTGTGAGACATTCTGTTTTACTTTCTTATTTCTTTCTCTCACTTTATAGTTCACATGGTTGTTCTTACTTTACTAAACTGCACAGATCATCACAGTAATGGGTTTTCGAAGGAGTGAAAAGGGCCACTCTTACTGCCACAACTCTCTCTCTGTACAAATAAATCCCCTGGCAGGGGTTGTTTATAATGTCCCTCTGATGTAACTTTGATAATGGAGCAATTTTAAAGTGCATATGTTCTCCATCTCACAGCACATCATTTCTGTAAGCCAGATTTCTCTTCTGGGCTAATATACTGCACTCTGATCTAATGGAGTATGTCATTTAGGTAAATCAAGCAGTATTATTGCATTCTTACTGCTACTATTCTTTGGCAGATGGATAATGATCTGTTATAAAGATATATGTTTTATACTAAGGGAAATTATCAGTATAGCAGTGTTTGCAACATATGTCAAATAAATAAAAAGAAATCTAGTTTTAAATGAAAGACAGTTAGTCAGAATATATGACAGTATTGGCTTTGTTCATAGACATTTTTGTTTATTCTTACTTTGTCATTTGGTTTTTACAGTGATTCATTAGTTACCAATCACTCACAATGTCACCCTTAGTATATGCAGATCTATTGAAAATAATGATTGAAACAAACTTTCATGTTACTGAAATAAGCTTTTGGTCAGTTTGTTGAAAAAAGGAGAGCAGTTCAGAAGAAGAACCACCTCTCAAAATATTCATCCATATGAATCATGTGTGATATCCAACCGATAGCTATGTTTTCATTGAGATATTTCAGTGATTCAGGCCTGTATCTGATACGATAATATATTCTTCAATCCATATGTAAATTTTTGTCACCCGTTGCAAGAAATGTCTTAGAATTCCTCACAAGAGACAGAGAGTCAACACGACTCACTCCTTAAGCTTAGGCATGGGTAAATTAAAGGCATTTATCACAGAGGACAAAGGGACACCTAGTCATTCTCTCTGTGTTACTAAGTCACAGACAACACTAGCGAGTCTGCAGGTTTATCACTATGTTCAGCCCTCCTTGAGCTAACCTTGACTGTCTTCTTGTTTCATTGGTAATCTCTAGTTCTTAACTATTCTACCTGATACGTTTGAACAAAAAGCTTTTGTCGTTAGACTTTTGATCACTCTCCAAAATGCGTCAATACATTTTTAATTCTTTGGCAGAGTAGCAGATTCATAAAAGGGCACCACCTGCTTTTATTACAAGCATTATCAAAGTTAATGCATGTTCCAGCTTGAAATTTTGAATATTACACCAGCAGTCACTGAAATATCCTGGTTTTATTGAAAGGAAGAACAACTGCGCCACAGAATGCAGTCAAATTAATTTATGGTTATTTTCCACCTTTAAATGCAGCAGACAAAGTGTAAGTGAAATATTCAAGGACATCTGATGGTCATTAAAGCACCAATGAGCTCTGAATCATAGCACAACACCTAATGGCTTATTACAGCAGCGTATGCTAAATTAAACATTACTACATCAATAAATGTTGCATGATATTAACCTGACAGTGCTTCATAAATACTGTGGCATTTTCTTCCAACCCCCTTCAGCTTCAACTTCCTCTGTTACCTTTGCTCCTAAATGCATAATCACACCCATTAATAACAGAAAATATGTTTTCATCCCGCTTTTTTAACCCTGAGTTGTAACTAAAATAAATATAAAATATTTTCAATGCCCTAAATCATATTTCAGATGTTACAATCAGCAATGACTTTTGTTTTTAAGTAAGGCAGTTCAGACAACAAGCAAATCAATATGGCACATTAGAATTTATTTTTTCCAAACACCCAAACTCCTTTATTCCTGCACTTAGCCTTATCTCGCTGGCTGAGCATTCAGCGTAAACTGACCTTGCCTTACAGATGGTAAAAAGCTTGCTGAGAATATTGAGACAATCTCAGAGCTGTGGCTCTCCTTGAAAGGTTAAAACATCAAAGTTTACTCTCCAAACATATTTAATGGTGTCTGGAGTCAACGGCAGAGATGAAGTACTGCTGTAACTAAGAAGAATAACCTGCAATTTGGAGCCACAAACAACAGGAAATACCTTTGGGAATTTATCATGCAATTCTATTTTTGAATGCAAAATCTGTCCTATTTCTGTTTGGGTATAGGATTGGAAGCACCTTTTTACTTACCAGTTACAACCAAATCTAGTAGAACTCATTATATAAAAATGGCATGATATTTAGTTAAAATTAACATGCAACTTTCTCTGGTAAAGTGTAAGTTCCTATGATAATTGTGACTTGCTTTGTCATATTGGACTTAAGAAGCAAGTAGCTCATAAATTGCGCTATTGTGTAAACAGCGTTGGTTAATAAAAACTTGAATGTGACAGAATTTTATGTCAGCACTCTTGAGGTGCCACAAACCTACCCTAACCTTCATCTGTCAAGCCTGTCACCATTATCAGTTTCCTGATTTCCAGGAATGTGACAGGCTCATGACACTCATTTTAGAATATAATTTAGAATATATATATATTATATATATATATATATATATATATATATATATATATATATATATATATATATATATATATATATATATATATATATATATACAAACATCTCCCTTGTAAATGATCTAGGCCTTAGCAGCACTATAAAAGCAAACTGTTGTAGAGTTTCATGCAAAACAGATTAAAATGCACTGCTAAATTACTGCTAATAGCTAATCATTAGCGTCAAACTATGCTTATCTTTGTTTGGTTTTCTATGAGAATGGCCTTGCTGTAGGCAACATTGCAAACACATTTTTGTATTTACTGTAATTATTTAATAACTGCTAATTATTTCTATTGGCTTTTGTTAATTTGCGATTTATATTTTAGATATGTTTCAGTAAAAATAATGCTGAACTTCAAATAACACCGTTATTCTCTTACCTGCATTTGAACAAAAAAAATGGTGCTAAATATGTTTTTGCTCATTAGATAGGGTGAAACAAAAAAAGGCTTCAGATTAGAACTGAAAGGACAACTCATGCGCATATATCCAATCTTATACCCCATCCATTGCAATGATGTTTATCAGCTTCTGTACTTCTTAAATTCATGCATAGTGCATCACTGAATAAGCAACACAGTCTAATGAAGTCAGTTATGCAAATGAAAATCAGAAACAAGCTCATACATTCAGTCTCACGTGCCCATTTTTCCCTCTGCAGGAAAGAAACTGTCAGATATGCAGGGTCACAACAGCTGCTCAGGCATTCATCCAGTAGCCTGAAGCGCTGTCACCATTGTAACTGACTATTGAATTTAGGCCAGAATCATTCAGCAGTCTCGAGAAAAGCAACCTACCAATGCTTATTATGTGGAGACACTCAGAGCTGGGATGGGCATGATAGACCTCCAGCCACCATGATCATGGGAGTTTTCAGGTCATGACTTGGAGTTTTGCTCTGTGATCCCATGAGCTATAACTCCACAACAGGCATCAGTGCCAACACACTGTCTGTTTGAATCTGTTTCAGAGCCTGATTGACCAGTCAACTCCAAGTGAGAGACATTTCTTCACTTAATTGCACCATCAAGCAGAGCATGTAAAGGCAAACTGACACGTACAGGGTCGCTTCTCGGAAATCAGGAAACTGATAATGGTGACAGGCTTGACAGATGAATCGTTAGGGTAGGTTTGTGGGACCTCAAGAGTGCTGACATAGAATTCTGTTAAGTTTTTACATGCAGGCACATCTAATGAAAAATTACAGCTTTTATCAAGTATTCATGTAGCTTGTATCAAGTATTTTATGACAAAGATGTAACACTTCAGAGGAAGTCCCCTTCAATTTAATGGAATTTAGAGGTAGAGCTTAGTAGTGTTAGCTATACTGATGTAATCAAATTAAAAAGATGGAGGAGTGGCAGTAGGAATAAAAAAGAAGACAATGACAATAGGACCTTTAAAAAGCATATTATGACTATAACAATATTTTATTGTTATGTCAATAACAGCCTATAACATTTGCTCTTAAGAAAAACTGCAAATTGTGGTGGTGTTTGTGTCTTTTTTATCAATCTGAATTACCTCCAATAATTCCAGACGCATTTTCATAAATACACAGGAATTTACCAAAGTAAGAAAAAAAGTATTCTTACTCTTAACTCCATGAAATGAGGAGGAAAAGACGAGCAGGAACAGGAGGTTGGAGCAACGATTTGTCAAATTGGGAAGGGTCCAAGATTTTTATGTCCCTCTACTACTTTGTTCAATGCATCTCAATACACAGGAATTAATCCTGAGAGGGATCAGTTTTTTCATACCTGCATTAATGGTGGTAGGAAAATGGTCATATAAATTATACATTGTTTCCAACAACGCATTTTAAATTACCATACTTTTTGTTATGTACCTAAATTTGATTAATTTATGATGTAGTGTTGACCTAAAATGAATCCAAAAAAACACAATTTTATATATATATATATATATATATATATATATATATATATATATATATATATATTAAAATAAAATATGAAAAAATAATTTTTTAAAAAACATATCTGTTTATATTTAATATCTAATTTTAAGTAAAGATGATGTAAAATACTTGACATGCTTTATTGGACCTCCTCTTTCTCTCTCAAAGAATCTTTGGACCTTGGACTTGTATGTCGTTTTGTCCATCTTTTTATATATATATATATATATATATATATATATATATATATATATATATATATATATATATATATATATATATATATATACATATATATATATATATATATACATATATATATATATATATATGTATATATATACATATTTAAATAACATATCATGTGTCTCAACCAACTTACGGGCAATTGTAAATTACAAACCATTAACCCAATGTAAATTATGTACATAAAGTTAATGGTTTGTACAGTATGCCTAGGAACATTTTTGAATTCTATTTTTTGTGTTTGTTGTTTTATTTTGTATTCATAATTTAATTGTAATGTATTTTTTTAACAGCAGTATGTTCTGCTGTCTTCCTGTCTGAACATGAGTTATAAAATGATAAACTGACAGCCTAAACCTTATGAATAGGCTGCAGTGCCTTAAATATATTTCTTTAATATGCTATGTATACAGAAAATATTCAGCCATACTTTTTTAAAATGCTGTTATGTTATAGCCTTATTCAAAATAATATTGAATTAATGTCTTTTCTAAAATAAATCCACAAAACAGCCAACCATGACAATGTGAAAATTACAAAGGAGTGCCTTTAAAATCACTGTGACTGTCTTGGAGTGGCAAAGCTAGACTTGAATCTGATGTTTCTTTGTAGAGGGCTGGATATTCTTTTTCACATAGACTTCCTAATGCAACGTCAGAGGTATTACAAAGGAAAAGTGGCATAATTAAATTTGGAATGGCCTGCTCAGTTCATGGCCTAAAAACTCATTGTACAAGTATAAAATGGAGTAGTAAAAAACAACAAGCAGTAAACAAAAATATTCTAAGGGTTGAGTTCTCTGAAACTTTAAATAATTCGAAGTTCTTACTCTGTTGTTCCTTATTTTTTTATTGAGTGTTTTGCATCAAAAATAATTAGTAAGGAAAAAACAGTCTGGACCTTTGTAATTATTGCCTCGGTTTTGGTATTGTTGCCTGTATATTTATGATTCCCTCAAATATTTTCATTACTTACTGTCTTCACTCTACGTATCAGAAAGTTGAATATTTACCAATATTTCGACTGTTACTACCGGACGTTACATTTAGCAACTGTTTTAATCTTCTCCCTTCTTTTTTGTTTCTGTTTAAACAGACTTGACCACCTACACTCACAGGCCACTTTATTAGGTACACCTGTCCAACTGCTCGTTAACACTTAATTTCTAAGCAGCCAATCACATGGCGGCAACTCAGTGCATTTAGGCATGTAGATATGGTCAAGACAATCTCCTGCAGTTCAAACCGAGCATCAATATGGGGAAGAAAGGTGATTTGAGTGACTTTGAACGTGGCATGATTGTTGGTGCCAGAAGGGCTGGTCTGAGTATTTCAGAAACTGCTGATCTACTGGGATTTTCACGCACAACCATCTCTAGGGTTTACAGAGAATGGTCCGAAAAAGAAAAAACATCCAGTGAGCGGCAGTTCTGTGGGCGGAAATGCCTTGTTGATGCCAGAGGTCAGAGGAGAATGGCCAGACTGGTTTGAGCTGATAGAAGGGCAACAGTGACTCAAATAACCACCCGTTACAACCAAGGTGGGCAGAAGAGCATCTCTGAACGCACAGTACATCGAACTTTGAGGCAGATGGGCTACAGCAGCAGAAGACCACACCGGGTGCCACTCCTTTCAGCTAAGAACAGGAAACTGAGGCTACAATTTGCACAAGCTCATCGAAATTGGACAATAGAAGATTGGAAAAACGTTGCCTGGTCACCAGATCTCAATCCAATAGAGCATCTTTGGGATGTGGTGGAATGGGAGATTCGCATCATGGATGTGCAGCCGACAAATCTGCGGCAACTGTGTGATGCCATCATGTCAATATGGACCAAACTCCCTGAGGAATGCTTCCAGCACCTTGTTGAATCTATGCCATGAAGAATTGAAGCAGTTCTGAAGGCAAAAGGGGGTCCAACCCGTTACTAGCATGGGGTACCTAATAAAGTGGCCGGTGAGTGTACATCTTTAGTTTATTCTTAGTTTTTATTTTACTGCTTTTTTTTTAAACCAGCAGGTATTTCCATTTGGATCTTCACCAGCTCTGATTATATTGACTTTTTAATTAGATTCTGACAGTATTAAGGTGTTTGTTTTTTTGTTTTTACTAGGAAATTGATTTTTAACCATTTGTATTCCATGCCTTCCTTTACTTTGTTATACAATGTTACTTTTGTGATTTGCATACCACGTACTACAGCATTTAAAACTCTTCCTTTTAACAATGCATTTAGTGATCTGCAAAACAAAATGTGTATTTTTTTTATTTTTATTTTTTTTACTTGTTTTCTCTGGAGGCTACATTGGTAATTTTAGAATAAAACATTTCATTAAACTTATCTGTTTTTTGCAGAGAGATAAATTAAGAGAATTGTCTGAATTAATTTTTAAAAATCATTAATAAAAATACAATATTTCTTTAGCTAGTCCAGGTTAATTATACCAATACGTCCAGACCATAGAACTCATTATCACTCCTCACAGAATACTATGGCTAAACTATTTGATTTTGTTGGTATATAATGGTCTCTAAAGCATTTTCTACAAAGCATAATGACTTCACTATAAAGAGGTTAGAGTATCTGAAGATCATCTTTTTATTTTTCAAGGACTTTGTTGAATGTTGTCAGAGCACAGAGATCATCTATTTGGCCCTGAGCATGTCTCCTCCTCTTCTCCCTTGCTTTCATGTGTTGCTTTCTAGATTTCAATCAAGGGCAACATGAAGAGATAGGCACTTTATCCACCTCAGCGATAACAGATACTCTTTCTTTTCCTTATGCACTGTATAACTCAAATGCCCTAAGGCAGCACATTATTTCTTTGCTATAGATTGTAACAGTAAATATTTTTGTACCACAGCGTTCTAAAACTAGTGTTGATGTACTATAAACTTATATATAAATATATCCTAATTTAGTGCACAATGCAAGCTTTAAATGGAGAGTGTGGCATGCACTGTGTCATAGGGCAAACCTGGATTTTGTCTTTGTCTTTTAAACAAATAAAGAAAAAGTCACACTATATTTTTTTCAGACATCCTTTTAACATTTGTAACTTGATGGTAGGAAGCAGTTTTACAAATATCTCACATTGAAAAGCCAGCTCTATGCTAGCTCCAAAAACTTGATGCCCAAACATAACCCACAATTTTTAACAGTTAAGAAATTAATATTTGATAATCAGGTTACCACACCATCATTTTCAAGCATACGGGCGATATGTTACATTGCCCTTTGTCTGTCCTCAGGTCAGTACAGTTATATGGGTGGCTCCAAGGCTTTGGAGCAGCTGCAGACTTTTAAGACAGAAGTTCTGCTTAGCTGACCTCTCACAGCAAGACATCCAGCGGCACCAGGTTGATTGGCACCGTTTGTTATAGACTGCCTTGACGGGAACCCGCGTATGTTTGAGCCAGACAGCTGTGCAGTCACATCCACTGCTTCATTAAAATATGCAATCATCAGCTGTATCTCTGCCAGCCGAGATTCTGCATTTGATGGTAGCCTTTTAATGAGTAACAAGCCGAACGACTTACACACATTTTGCCCTTGCCTCCAACCTTTATGCAGAATAGGTGAACTTATGACACTTAGTACGACAAGGGGGCATAAAAACATGGGACAATCTGGGAGGTGTGCTCATTTAGAGGAGTGTTAGAACACCAAAGGGGTTTGCTTTCCTATCGACAGAAGGCATAGCAGGTGGAGACAGCAAACCCTTTGACCACTCAGCAGCTCTGACTTCATCCTTTATTTCCCCTTCTAGAACCATTTTCTGTTTTTCTTCTTAACATTTCTTCATCTTGTTCACCTAAAATAGAGCTATAAAAACCAAACTTGAATTATATTAAAGTTTTACAGGAAAGCCGCAACTTCCTGCATTATTAGTGACAAAAACAGACTGCCACCTATTGGTAATAATTAGCATTTAATTGTAACCAGCCAACATAAGAGAAACAACCTTTGTCTAAAGATTGTTGCTGTTTCAAAGCATTTAAGATACTATTTCTTTTCTATTTCATCTTATAATTTGTAAATGTACCTCAACAGAAATCCAAAGAAATCACATCAGATTTCTGTCTTTATTTTAGTGTTTATGAAGACTTTCTGTCAGGATGAGTGGAGTGGAGTGGTTAGCAAAGAAGCATAAATCAAGAAATGACAAACCAGGGAACACAGCAACCAGACCAGAGCATAAGACAAAACTTCAAGAGGGACTGAAGGGACTGAATATATATGGCAGACAAAACAATGAATGGAGTAATCAACTGATCGGGAGCAGGTATGAACAGAAGTAGCAAGAAGGGAGCTGGGGGAAAATACATTAAGGGAAATTTAACTAATGACTAGAAAACACAAAATTACATAAATCAAAGTGTAGCTGAAACCCAAAGTTACAAAACTTGAACACAAACACAATTTGAGATATCAAAGCTGTCCTTTACTGGATATGCACCCTTCTCGTTTCAAGTTTTACATAAAAAAATAAAAAACATAATTTAGAGCTTTCCAATAAGCAGGCCCATTGATCATGGGACATCTTGATTAGTCCCAAAGACCGTTGATACTACTTCCATTATTACCCAAGAGAAATGTGTCATTGGGGTTTCATTTTAGGATGAAGGAGCTACAGTATTGTGAAGAAAGAGCCTTTTTTTTTTAAATCACATTTTTACAGGACACTTACCAGTGAGTGTACAATTTTGGAGAGCTGTACCAGAGTGTCTGTGGCAGGGGCGGAGGCCCATTTGCATTCATTGCGAAACACACACAGACAACCTGGTTTCTGAGTATAAATCAGCTTTCATCTATTATCTTTTCACTCAAGTTTTGCCCCATATAATTAACTATGCTGTTTCATTACATAAATCCAAGTTCTGCTGATACAGTTTGTATTTTTGTATCAATTTTCTATAGAATTGATAGTTTTGCTATTTAGGCAGAGTAAAACATGGTGCTTTGTATAAGTATGCCTCTAAGTTGAGCGTTTCACACAATTATCACAACAGTAAAATGTTAAATGTTAATGTTTTTTGTTGGGTGATAGAACAGTACAAATTACAGTAAAAGTGGATAAAAAAAGATATTTTAGGTTTTTATTTCCTTTTTTGGCAAAGAATAAATCTGAAAACATATTAGTAGCATTTAAAAAAAAATGGGATCAAAGTATCTAGCAACCAATTTTCTTCCAGAATTGCTCTGTATTTAGCTCGATTCATCAACCCTGAACTGCGTGTCGGTCCCTTTTAACCAAAAGTGTCTTCGCTGAATGATGCTGTAACCACTATGTTTTACAGAAGATTGCTATGCTCAGGATAATGTGCAGTGCCAGTTTTCCACCTCAGTTTACCTTTTTGCAGCTCCTCATTACCTTTTCACAACACAAACTTAAAAAGTTCTTCTTTGCTCTCATCCGACCATAACAATTTCTTCAGCAATTTTCTGTTTTCCCTGCATGCCAAAAGTAATTGATATAATAGATCATTGGTTCTAGTTTCCTTTTGAGCTCCTGTTTTCTGGTATTTTATTGTTAAGTTTATTCTTTTAGTTTTGCTCTTCTGTTATTTCTGAAGTTCAGTATCTCAATGAACTGTATTGTTTTTCCTTGTTTAGTTATTTCCAGGTACATTATGTAACATTCTTGTTTCCTTCTGTTGTGATCTTTAGTTAGTTTAGTTTAGTTTGTTGGAAATCTACTTATATTATTACCTATACTAAGGTTTAAACTCACACCTTTTTGGATCAGTATTCTTCTTTCCAACTCAGTTAATTTATTTGATCTTCCTCAGCTGAATCCACTTCTCCTTTAATTGCCTCACCTGCTTCCTTCGTTATCATCTCCCCCATTACTTAACCAGTTATTTGTACCATGCTCTTTGTGGAATCCTCTGTTATCTACCATGTTTTAGCTCTGCATTACCTATGTCTGTTGTCTCCTTGTAAGTTTTGTTACTGTATTATTTGCTCAAAGGTATCTCTATTCATCTCTTCATTCCAAAGCCCTGTTTGCACTGACTCCATAAACGGACACTAACATGACTTCTTAGGGATTTCTTGCAACTGATCTTTAGGCCACTATTTAATAAAATGGTTGTGAAATGCAGAACTATCAGTTGCACTGACAGAGTAACCGCAGTAATCTCAGTCTCATGTATGATACAATATAAAATCCCTCTGCTCATCTATACATAGGTCCATCCAATCTGCCAGAACTCATTTTACTTCAAACCTCCACTTATGCCCTGAGGTCATTCAGAGGTCAGACCCTCCAGATCCCCTCTATCAGTCTTTGAATCGTGACACAGATCCCTTTGCTTTACCACACCCTTTTTTTAAAGGCTTGAGAAACTCTTGTTTGGGAAAGCTCCAACAAGTGAATATCTCTGTTTCTCTTTTGTTGTTTTAGTTTTGTGCTTTTATTGTAACACTCTGAGTTTCATTCAGTGGTAGATTATCCCACTTGAGGAGTGGATCTTTGCACTCCCTCCAGAGGGACTGGTGCTTCTGTGATTGACTCTTTCCTTGCCTGGTAATTAGGTTTAATAGGACTGCTAGAATAATTAACTGGGCAGTGCTTAGTTTGTAGTGTAACCCAGCTTTAAACTTCCTTACACATTGTTAGTTTACTGATTTCTAACAGGTATCTCAGATTTTTAAAGAAAAAGAATAGTGCAATAGAGTAGAACAGAATACATATACCCTTTATCATCCAAATTAATTCAATTTAAAAATACTTTATTAATCCCAGAGGGAAATTAAATGTTGCTGTTAGGCATTGATAGCTATAAGCAGGAAGGATCTTTTGTAGCGGTCTGTCTTGCATTGGATCTCGAAAAGCCTTTTACTGAAGTGATATCATAAGATGAGCCGAGGCTCTGAGGCGTGTGTCGAGTAGTGAAGGGGATGTTTTCGTGAAGCGCGTAGTGAGGCTTGCTTCATTTAGGGGAGGGGCCAAAATTGATGATGCCCGAAGCCTAGCTACCCCCGCCATACCATGTGACTGCTTTCAGAAGTGGTTCAGCTCACCACCGAACTTCGGCAGGAAGAAAATTCACATAACTGCATCAGAGTGCTACCTGTTTGATCTGTGAACAGTTTTCCATGCTTGCAACAAAAGTAGCAGCAGTGGTGGAGTTTGGAGATGCAATCCACTTCTTTAACCTACCTTTGCTTTCCTCTAATTTACCCAGACGTTCTGCAATCGCACTTTTTCTCTCACTCCCAACTTTGTGATCGGCTGCATATTTAGCTTGCCCTCCCTGGAAATGCCTTTCCAAATTACTCTTTTTATTTTTTGACAACCTCTCACTATAAAGCGAAAATGCAGACAATTCTCCCGCATTTATAAGGAAAGCAAATGATTCACTCCATTCTTCTTTAAATCCTCTGTTCTCATAAGGTATCCTTGTTTTTTTTTCCCTTTGGTATCCAATGTTTTGAAACACACCCGCCACCTTGTTTGCCATGCTGAACCTGTGTTGTAGGCTTATCACCACTTATCTCTATGGCTATGACGCAAATTTTCGTTAAAAGAAATGTTTATATTTATTTAAATGTATTTATTATACAAATTTTTATAGCATTGGAAAAAATAATCAATGTATGTTTGACCTCCTACACACCATATTAAAATAAATAGACAAAAAAAAATATATATATATATATTTTCATACATTTTTTAAAAAGCTCCAGGTGTTATGAATCCAGTGTGTGTGGGCTGTGTTTGTGGGCTGTGTTTGTTTTGGTGTTCTCTCCCTTCACCACCAGGTGGTGCCCTGTTCTCATTGCTCCTCCCAAACACCTGCGGCTGGTTGTGCTTATTACTGAGGACTCTTAAGCGGTGGACTGCCACTACCTCGTCACCAGAGTGTTTGCCAGTTTTGGGTACTCTAGCCAAGCTGAGTTTAGCTGAGTCAAACTTAGTCTTTGTTTCTCCGAGTTTTAAGCTTGTTTTTGTCTTTGCCTTTTCGGCAGGAAGTCCTCCTGCAAACTGGATTTTTGGCCTTCTCCCCCTGCAAGGATTGTTTTGAGCTTCACACTGAGCAGGGGATTAATCTCCACACGACCCGTTCATGTTGTCCTGGAAATCTAAGTGGCAGTCCGCTCCATTGCTCCTCAAGGAACCAACCAAACCAAAAACCTGTCCGCCCTCCAACGAGCCCCCCAATCTCTGGATAAACCCACACCGACTGGATTCCGGGAAGATAACCTTTTTCTGCTAAAGTGAGTCCCGTTCATCTCTGATTTTTGCAAGACGTTGTTCAAAGTTCCCACGGACCCTGAACTATCCTCTGAACTTCCCTTCTCACTTCCAGTTCTCTGAGTAACCCTGGATCAACCTTATTGATTATTCCAATAAACCTGTTAAACTTTTACTCTGGTTCTCTGAGTGGTTTCCTGCATGTGGGTCAGATCTCTTAAAAACACCATGACACCAGGGAACTGCAGAGGGGTGCTAAAGAGCTGCATGTGGCTCTGGAGCCGCGGCTTGCCGACCCCTACTGTAGACATTTCATAATAAGATCAAAATACAAACAAGTGAACTCAACTTATTCATTAGATGAGCTAAAGATAATTTGTTGCCCTGGATGTTATTTCATCTGGATCTGTTGAACTGAATGCATGTGCATGTCTCCCCTGTTAGAAATTTTAAGGGAGAAAACATTAATCACTATGTATCATTTTCCTTCCACTGTACATGAAATTTGCTGGCTCCCTTTATTCAAGCTTTACTTTGACTTTGTTCTTCTAAACTGTGTTAATATCTTTATTATTGAAAATTTCTTCTCCCTAAGTTTTAAATAATACCATACATTTATAACTTGGTTATGAACTCAGTATATAGTGACCTTTTCGAGCTTTGAAAGGGGGACATTAAAGAACAAAATATGCCACATATCTTAAAATAACTTGCATTAACGTTTGGCAACTATTTCTACAAAAAAAGGGTATATATATCAGTTTATACCCTTTTGGCAACGTTTGGCAACTATTTCTACAAAAAAAGGGTATATATATCAGCCTACCCAGTTCTAAATTTGTTCACATTTGACATTTAGTTAACTCGCTGTAAAATGATCCCCAGAGCACTGTCACACTTTTTGGTTATATGGTGCAGACAAATGAGTGAGATACTGAAGCATGACACGGCAGAGAGTGAAAATGTCAAGGGCATTTAGACCACATCCTCCAAACAAAGCACCACAACAGGTAATACTGTGTGCAGGGCAGTTTGCGGCACAAGTCTTGCATAGCATCAAGGGTCATTTAATCTCCTAATCTTCACTTGAGCCTAAGGGAAGTTTTACTGTTTGGACACTTTCTGAGCTGTAACTTATGCTGTATTAGTAACAAAAAGATTAATTGAAAAAATGTCATGAATTATTGAAAAGCACCTTTTGGGTTTTCTATGACTTTGAGCTAAACTACTTTTCTTTTCTAAAGCTAATTAGCATATTTTGATTTAATATATGTTACTATGAAATAAAGATACTTTTTCTGTATTACTATTTTAACTAAAATGAAGTCATTTCACAGTGTTAACTATTTTTGATTAACTACAGAATAGTCTGCATTACCAAGCATTGCTTTACTTTTTAACTGTATCTAGGTCTCCCTATAACTTTTGACTTTATTTTTTACAGTGATCAGTCACTTTATTTTATAGACCTCAGTATTACAGGTCTAGACCCCTTTAAGCTGTAGCTTTGGCTTAAGACATCTCTCAGTTAGTACTAAGATGTGCAAAGCGGGCCAAGAAAAGCATCTCTTAAAGAATTACATCCATCAGCAGCCTCACTGTTAATACTCAGACAGGATTTATGTTGTTTACTTCAAATTCTGCCACAAACATTTCCATGTTTCAGCTTGACTCAAGAATAATCAAACAAGGCAACAGTTTCATTAAATTATGTTAAAATCTGGTAAACCTATGTCAATTAGAGACATGGGGCATTATCTTCTAAAGGTATGCATGTATAAACACATCTGGAACATTACAGTTTTCAAAATTTTTATTATCTATTCAGCTGCAGGCAAATTTGCATCTGTGAACAAAATACTAGGTGCAAACAACTTAGCATGTTTAAATTTGCAAGATAGAATTTTCATGCAGCTGAATTATTATTATATTATGACTTATTTCAGTATACCATAGCGGTATCTACCTGAGGCAGGGAGGACGTGGGAGATGGGATTCCTTGCACTTGTCCGTGCATATTTCTAATCACACATTCACAATCATCAATTAAAATGGAAAAGTAGCATTTAACCAGTCAGTCTCTTAGGCCCCGTCCAAACGAAGTCAAAACGAACACGAAACGCTAATATTTTCCAGAACGTTTGTCATAAAGAAGGAGACGTAAAATAAATGTGATCGACCACACGAATGCATGAAAACGCTGCAAAATGTATGCCAGGCCTGTAAGTGGCGCTGTGGTGCCAAAGCAAAAATAGGCGAAAACAGGCAACGAAATGTTGGGCATGCGCAGTAATATTTATACATGGTTGCCCTGCGGGTCCATTTTCGTGGTTCAGTCAAATTCAGGTGCTGAACTACTGTATGTCGTTGATATTGCTCTGTTCTTCCTGGAGATATTCCAGAAGAAGAAGATTCTGTTGTAAGCCCGACAACAGGGTGAGTAGCATGAGCAGCAACCATTCAACACAGTACGGCGCCATTGTTGTTGTGATACTGTGTCACGCATGCTTGTTTAGAGGCGACGCTATGACGCATGCGTGTAAGAAAAAAAATGCAGTTAGAGCTTAAAGATGGAAATGCGAAAACGGCGTTTCAAAATCTTCCCACTCTGAATGCTTAATAAAAAAAAGATTGTTTACAGACCCCCGAAACGCCGGCTTCGTATGGATGAGAGGCTGGGTTTGACTTCGTGTGGACGGGGCCTTAATCCAAACTAATAATTTTTTGTAATGATCTACATCCCACATAGTTATAATTGTGTTTTTTCCACATACAAGTGGACATTTCTATTGCTAAATCAGTGCTAAAATGTGTTATTATATTTTGCAATTAAATCAATAACTTTAGTCCACACATCTGTGGTCCTGGAAATTAACATTTCCAGCAGCACGTTTGCTTTTCACTTTCTATTCAAGTTATGCATGATAAATGATGATGAGAAAGAAATGTGTTTTATTTATTTTTTTTGTGGATATTCAAATATTAAAATGTTTTTTTAGGGTTAGACTTTCTGCTGGCAAAGCATTTTCCTTTCCTTTTTGTAAACTGAAAATGTAATGCCATCTAGGTACAGCTACAGCCAGGTTTTCAATATGTGCTCAGACATGATTTTATGCAATCTTTGGTTGTGACATGTAGTTATTTCAGCCTCTTTTGCCTTTCTATCTTCTTGAAGATTGTACCCTGTTTTCTTAAACGTCAGCAAGATTTTGCTATCCACACAATTTACTTTTTCAGACCTGACGTCGGTAAACCTGAGACACTGAACGTCGGTAAACCTGAGACACTGAGTTCAGTCTGTAGCCCGGGGGGTTGCCAGTTCCAACCCCTGCTCCTGATTCCATGCCTCCAACCGTAGTGAAAACCTGGTGGTGCATTGTATGGTGGTTTATTTTATTCAGTACGTTACTGGAAATTCATTTATTCACAACACTTTACAGTTGAGGTCAGTCTGTCAGGCAGGCAGGCTAGCATTCTGTAATTTCTAGGTTTTTTATGCTTTGACATTACATTGTGTTATGTTTACTTGTATCTTGCCAATTCCCCTCAAAAAAAAAAGTTAATAAATAATAGAAGTTTTTTTATAAAGTACTTCCTGACATTGCTTCTCTAACACTTAAAATTGTTGTTGTTTTCATACTTGGAGTATAACAACATAAAGTTCACATAATACAGCAACTTCTCATATGTTATAAGACCTATCTGCCTAGCTAGGAATTATTGTTTTTAATGATAAATGTATTAGATCTGGAGTTTGGTATTAGATGATATGAGCTGTGGTTGCTAGGAGATGTGTGTCATAACTGCAAAGGCACTGTTAATGCTATGAGAAGGGGGGTAGCAGTAAAGTGGAGGGTAGTGGAATCTGAATCAAATTTATTATTCCCCCTCTCATGCCCAATCACTAGAAGCACTTTTTTGTATTTAAGAGTAAATAGAGAAAAAAAAGCATGCTTGATGGCCTGTAGGAAATAGGTGTCACTCTGTCAAATTAGCCTGTCCTTTCTGAATCTGAAGAGAATAATTTGCGGTTGATCATCTATGCCAGAAGGTTTGTTCCTCGCATAATTTCTCCCATCTAAGGACTCTCTGCTAGATGTGTGACATTTCTGGGTCGCTCTATGTTGCTAAGGCATTTTTAAAAGGTCTGTTGATAAATTGATATGTGAAGAAGGAATATTTCAGTTCATACGTAATAACACCTAGGTTTCTTGAATGAGATGAAGACACAGTTTTGATCAGGGAATTAGACTGTGGGGGTGATAGAATACAGCCCCAAGGTGGGTGGTGTCCTTCCCATCCCAAATCTTCTTTTTCTCTCCTCCTTGATGTCAATTTTTTTTTCTTCTCTCCATTCTTTAAATACATCTTGGGACAACACTGGAGCAAACATAGTCAAGAAGGCATTGTCTTTTCTTCATTAAAATGCAAACAGGATCTCATTTCAAAACCTGCCTTCTAGTCAAGTATATCGTCTTCAAATCCCACACATAGAGAATGTAGCAGCATACCGTATGAACACAAACAGCCAGGGAAGGAGCTGTGTTGTTCACATCAGCTTTTAATGTGAAGAATTTTATGGTCGAAGTTCCACTGTAGCACAAATACACAGGGGGATTTGGGATGAACACATGCATGAGAGTTGAAGAATAGAAGGGGAAACTGTATGAAAGGTCGACCTTATTTCTCAGATTGCTGTCTTTCTCTATAGCACCAGGCAACCAAAATTACTTCAATGTATGCTGTGTAACCAAATTTCAATGAACAATTTGATGGGTAAACACTGAAATTAATATTTTTGCACTGTACAAGTCCAAAGACATATAATATCAGGGATTTAGACAAACTGGGCAATCTGTACCACAAAGATTGGTAAAAATTAGAATTTCTCTACAAGATTAACATCTATGGTATTTATGAAACTACAGCTCCTGACATACTATTTCCTTTACATCATTGGCTTGGAATTCAGGAAAACAGGTTTCAAGAATTGAGGCATGGGACCATAATTGATTTGTTGGATGTCAAGTCCTTCATAAACTTTGTCATATAAGGATCACTGTTGATGAACTGTTCTAAATAGGTTTGTGTATACTAGGAGCATTGGCATCTAATTCAGTGTTCTGCTGCATGATAAGATAGTCAGAAGTGGAGCTAGACATTCTCATCATCACAAGCTTAGCCCACAAAATATTTCTGTGTAATGAAGGTGATTTTGTACACCAAAAAGTACAAAGTTAATCCTACATGCCACATATTTGTTAAGATTTATTGCACATTTAATGATGATTAACAACTCAATATTGTTGGGGAAAAGATTGATTGTCTAAAAGGATGTAAGTAAGAAGTAGGCCTGAGTCTGGCTGTGATGTTATGCAGATTAAATTTTGTACCGTTGTTGCAGGACCTGGAAAAACGTAAAACAAGACATTGTGTATAAAAAATATTAAACTGCCATTACTTACCAGCTTTTTGTTCCATCTCTGTCCTCTCATTCTGGCTTGTTCCTCTATCTCTGCTGTCTCTCCCTAAACAGGAGCAAATTACAATTATCCAATGTTATATGACATATGATGAGTAGTGCACAAGTGGTGCTGATGTAATTAGGCTTGTGCTGTGCAAATAAGCTAGATTTCTTAAGAACATATTCAACTGAATCATTCATGCAGTAGACCATATAGGATTTTGGGTGGTTATTATGCTGTTTGATATACAATTTGTTAGAAAGTAGATGGGGGCTAAGGCTACTGAGGAGGTTAATTAAAAAAAAAACAACCAATAAAATTTACCCCAAAATGCAAAAATAACACTTTGCACTCAGGTTGTTTAAGTAAATGTTATTAGTTAAGTGTATGTCATTTTACTGGCTATAACAGCCAAGAGCAAATTGGTTGTCTAACTAGCATTTGTAGACAAATATCAGTACTGCAACCTTAAAAAAATTATCCTTGAAGAAAAATATTTGCCTAGGATCTGATCGAGCACCTTTTTAACTGTAAAGAGGTGTTGTTAAACTGTAATACAATCAGGTTACCTGTGACTCTGTCCACTTACAAGTTTTTGTAGATCTTTTAATGTGAGCTCACATTCTGGTCCATCTTCGTGTGACTGGCAGTTGGTGAAGTCTGCTGGGTCGCTGTAGCAGTCCCATGAGATTTTAGTGGCATAGCCACTGGGGTTGGGCCCCTCTGGGATCAGGCTTCTCTTGTTATTTTCTCTATGTCTCTTTTTTCCTCTCCTTAATTTTTATCCCTTCTACTTGTCTCCCCCCTCTGTCTCCCTCTTTGTCTGATGCATATACTTTAACCCAAGACCTTTTCTAATAAAGTTTCATACATAGTAACAGCCATGATGGTCCACTTGTGAAAGCAAGTCTTTTTGGTTATTATTAAGCACTGGCACTTCAGTTCTAAATTCTATATTGGCAAACATTTATTAGATACTGTTAACAATAATGATGGTACATAGGATTTTCCCAGTATAATCTAGTCATTTGTTCTTAAGACGCAAATATGATTTTTAATGATTTGCATAAACTGTATTTACCATCCACAAAAATATTTTCTTGAATCATAGATGATGTAGATGTCACAAATAACAACTTAAAAAGAGCGGAGAAGATATAATTGTACATGACAGCTAAGTAGAAATCAGCACATCTAGAGTTATTACATTCACTGTGATTGTTTATCTCGGGCTTCAGAGCTTGACTAGGCTATATGTTGGCCCTGTTTTGTTCCAGATGGATCATCATAACTGGTCACATAGGAACTCAAACAACTTACTAAAAACATAAAAAGAATTGTATTACTCTGTTAATAAAATGAAACCTAATCCATTTGTATAAACAACTTCAGAAACGGTATTCTTTTCATATATAATAAATTAAATCTCCCTGATGAAGCTAGCAACAGCTCTAACATTCATATGATAAAATTATATGGTCGATGGACTGGCAACCTGTCCAGGGTGTATCCCGCCTCTTGCCCGTAGACAGCTGTAAACGGGTGCCAGAACCCCTTGCAACCCTGCTTGGGATAAGCATGATGGAAAATGGGTGAATGGATGTCAAAATAATCTTTAGCCACAAGGATTATCCGGTGATCAAGCTGCATATTATATATGTGGTTAGGCAATGTGGAGGCATTGTTTCCTTATGGCAGCATGTTTTCCAGTGCTTTTAATACCTAAGGCTGATTCGAGAGTCACAGGGGTATAAGGTTTAAACTAATGATGGTAACTCTTTCAGAGATGGAAACATTTTGTTCAAAAATGTACCTTGTTTGAATGAAGACGAAAGAAAAGGGTAAAAAAAAAACATATGTTTGTAGAAAAGTTTATAAAAAAATAATACAATGGGTGTTTTTATGTAATGAGCTACAGACCTTAAAGAATTTGAGCCATAATGAAAGTTTTCAAAGCAGAGGATACGCTTTCATCATCCTTCAGCCTCTGAATACAGTAAGACATATTGAGAGGGAATCAGAGGTACCTATTGTCAGCAGAGCCACTTAGAGAGGACCAATGCTCATGGATATTTTCTGACTTCCATTTTGATTAAAATCTCCAGGAACTGAACATATAACCTGGTAAACCTGGTATTTTCATTTCAATTCCCAACCAATGTCACAGCTTAACTGTGACTTTGTCTAAATTGAGACAGCACAGACAGGAAGATAAATTATATCAAGGGCTGAAATTAAGAGTCAGATGCTAACATTAGAATATGCTTCACCTGTTCAATTCCACCTCTCTTCATGAAGAAACTCGTCAATCTTTAGGGAAAAGGAGGTAAGTCAGAGTAGGGGTAAAAGACAATTTCAATAGTCTGGGAATAAAATATGGAAGATGAAATGAGGAGGTTGCAACTTTACTCACTTTAATGACACACTAAAAGATAAGTTATTGTCATTACCATTAGTCTTTTTTGATTAATGAGTGCTGAGTGATAGATACTGTTTAAACTAACAGCTACTTCAAAATAATTACTTTGGAACTCTCTGTAACACCGGGATGATATAATTAACTATAAAGTGCAGTCTCTGAAAGCACAGACCTTAATACTGGCAGGTTTCAACACTATAAACATCCAGCTGAAGATTATGGCTGCTTCAATGATTATATATTGTTCATCGACGGCTACAAGGGTGTTTGTTTAAATTAAAGGTTTTATGACAGCCTAATGTAGATTGTATCAATAAAAAGGTGTGTACTGCTTTCTTCAATTGTCTTTCAGATACATGCATTAATCTGAATATGGAGGCAGATGCCAGACTGAGTTTAGCCAACAATAAACTTAAAATAGTACAGATGTATTTGCTTGGTAAATTGCGGGATGTTGCAGTTTGCAATGAGAACGCATAGATTTAGGCTTTCATATTTCTATAAAATTAATTAAAGCCCTCCCTTTTTTCAGAAACACCAGTGTGTTCAATCTAATTAAGGGATAGGATAAAAAAAATAGAGCTGATATTCTTTCAGCTTTTTAAACCCAGTTACACCTGTTTCTTTCCATTTTTCATATGCTGACAGCTCTACAGGAATGATAACTGCTTGCATGTAAGTGTCTGCCTCTTAGAAAAGTCCTGAATCAGCTTTTCAGATACTGTATGTTGAAGCTTCACTTCCAGCTACAGTGTTTTTATTTTCCAACTCTTGACCAATCTAGAGCTGCTTAATGTGCCAAACGTGCAGAAAGAAATGCCCAGAAAGCTTCAAAATGTCTAGAACATGATGTGCGTGACCCGCCACAAGATGACTTGAAAGGTGTGTCTATCATTGACTTTGCATATATATACATACTGGATCCCGTAAATGCTTAAAACAGCTTCTGTTTCCTTACACTGGATGCAAGCTGGAAGGGAGACAGACACATTTCTTATGGAAAGTTGTGTGTTTGTTCATCGTGTTTGATGTGACATGTAGTGTTCCTCTTCCGAGTGGTATTTGTTCTGATTAAGGATCTAGAAAGTTTGTATTGATGACCTATTTATTTTCAATGTGCGTAATGATAAATTAATATTTGTGCTAGTGACTTGGCACCTCAGAACTTGATGGCATTCTATTGCTATGAAATGCAATGATCTAATATATCAGATTTTTCTTTTAAACAATGATGCTTTGCATGAAATGCAAATGAAATCTGGACTAGCATTATTAGTTGTAAAATATAGATCAAAACATGTGGAAATATCAACGTTTTCTCTGTAGCTAAAACATTATCATCATAGCTTTACCTTCTCTAAAAGACTGGGTTGATAATGAACTACATGGCTATAATACTTGGAAAAGCCTATCTGTCTTATGGACTTGATGGATTTGGACAAAGAGAAGAAAAAATATTTTGGTATTGATATAACATTTTTTTAACAGTTTAAATTAGAGATGACTCATTATTGATGTATTTTACAACTTGAAGTAGCATTTTCAGCTGCATTTAGACAATTTGGTTAGAGATGGAAACTTCGTCAATTTCATTCTTATGACTATTATTTTCAACTAAAATTCACACCTGAACTGATCTCAGAATTTTTTTTTTATTATTTTCAGAACATTAATTTTTTCTAAGTCAGGTCCAAGTCTTTATATATTGTTAGTTTTTTTTTTTTTTTTTTAGTTAGAGTTACTCCACAATAAAAGTAACTAGTTACTAGTAAAGTAACTACAGCGTTACTTTTGCGTTTCTCGCCCCCGTAACCCTCACCACCCGGCCCCCCCTTCTTGCCGTCTGTTTCAAAAGCCAGCTGAATAGAGCGGACGTCAAAGACAAGAATCTGCAGAGAGTTTTGCATTTATTGCAACTCAACGTAAATGACATCAGGGAGGAACGCGATGTGAAGTTTTTTAACAGGGCATTCAGATCTGGTGAGTGAATGAAATTAATAACTGGGGATGTCTAATTCTGAAATCCTGTGTGTTTGGGTTGTTATAGATACTGCAACATCTATCTATCTATCTATCTATCTATCTATCTATCTATCTATCTATCTATCTATCTATCTATCTATCTATCTATCTATCTATCTATCTATCTATCTATCTATCTATCTATCTATCTATCTATCTATCTTATCTATCTATGTGCGTTTCCTGTCGCTTGCGCGGTGAATCGTGCCGCCTGCGCTGTGCGGAGATGCAGAGGAAACTGTATCTGATGGGGAAACGCAGCTTGACGTAACACCGGTATTTCCATCTGAAAAACGCTGTTTTGCTGCTAGAGTCATCCTCACTCTCCATCTCTGTGTGCTGTACGATAACACCCACCAGCAGAAACACCCACCTACCTAACTGACAGACGGAATCTCACTATACATCAGCCATTCTAATTCTCCCCTTTCTCCTGAGGCGCGCACGAGTCCTATCCTGAAAAAAAGGTTCATTGTGCGACCTGAGTTACGCGCAGTAACGCGTTGTATGCAATGGTAACTGCGTTATAGTTACAGTCAAAGTAATTAGTTAGATTACTCGTTACTAAAACAAGGTAACGGCGTTAGTTATTTCAACGCCGTTAGTCCCATCTCTGTTAGTTTGATTCCACATCTGTTGGCAGGTTCAGGAGAATGATCCACTACTCATAGTACAAACCTCCAATGGAAAGTAAGGCTAATTACGTTCTATAAGCTACAACAACATACTGCCTCATTGCAACTGCTGCTTTTTCCCCACACGTTAACAGCAAAATCAATCCTTTATCTAGACCTCTGGTCAAGCAATGTTGTAACTGTAAATATACATGATTAGCTTTATTTACCAACAAACTGAGTAAATACAAAGCATAATTTAAAGTAATTTCTTCCATAAAAATTATGTATGCAACTGGAGTGAGCTAATGGCGTATACATTAAAAATGTCATTAGATGTCAATTTAGATGTATGCAATTTTGACCTCAAGGTATAAACTCTTTAGGCATAGGAGTTGTTTTTCTATTTCCGCCACTACTTTTGGTTATTTACATACAATGATTAAAATTACAAGGAAAAAGTTTCAAAAAGTCTGGGTTCTCACAGGGACATTATTCAGCTTGTTATTCATACACTAATATATAATTCCAAGCTGTGCAGACAGTTGGTGTTTGGCAGCTTGTTTGTTTGTTTTAAATGTGAAATCTGAGGACCACTTTATCACTTTATATTCTCATAAACAGGGATAAACATTTCTGGCACCATTAGACTCTTCATTATTTTATTCATCTATTTTACCATCTGGCTGCTATTCATCTGGATGACGCGAAGAAGTCATCCTCTAGATAATGTATTAAATTATTAATATGTGTAAATTACTTTAATTTACATAAGTACATCTCACCCAAAGTGAAATCAAATGTCTGTGTAGGAGTGTGTATGACGAGCATTTTGATTTGATGACATTTGAAGGTTTTGAATTTAGAATCACAGAAATATTCACTTAATAAGAGGAAATCAACTTTAGTGACTAGGGCTCAGTCAAATGTTCTTTATAATTCATATTTTGCTTAAGAGTCTCTTAATGGTAGATGTATTACTCTCTCTTTCAAACAGTATTTCTTCAAGACACTATACATCTTAATTGTGCCATGTTAACTAGAACACAGGATTTTTATAAATTGCTTTTGTTTAATTGGAGTACATCAATTGTATGTATATATATATATATATGTATATATATATATATATATATATATATATATATATATATATATATATATATATTGTATATAAAAAAAACTTGATTTGTATCGGAAGAATGGGGAGATGCTACAAATGCATAGTGGGGTGATTTCATTCATCACGTCAACAAAAGTGATGAATAAAAGCAGTGATTTGGCTCTGTCAATACTTACATTTATAGCTTTTACTGCACTCCTTTGGGAGAGTAGAAAAAAATTCTTGAGCTTCCCAAACATTAATTACTGAAAACAGTTTATACTAAATGTGACCCTTGTCCTCATCTAAAATTAGTTTTTCTAAACATTTTGGAACTTAACCAAAAGAGTTGTTTTTTTTAAACTAGGAATGTTGTCATAAGTATATAATTCTTTTAATTATTAGATGGAGAAACTTTTATGCATGCTAAAAACAATTCTTAAGTGTTTGTTTTTGTTTTTTAAAGTTCTGAATGGTTTTTCTTTAACAAGTCTTGAGGTTCTTTCTTCTCACACACCTTCTTGCTGTCTGGGATGCTCTAATGAACTTTCACTACCCATTCCCAAAGTTTTTTTGTTAAGGGTTCCCAGTTTGTGAAATGCTCTTCTACTATTGAATTTAGAACATTGATGTAGGCCTCTTCTTTTTCTGATGTTCCATTGCTGGTTAAAACTTATTGTCATAATTTCGCTTTTGATAAGGTAAACCAGCTGAGTGAATGAAACATACTGTTTACTGTTTATGCATCTAGCAGATGCTTTTATCCAAAGCGACTTACAAAGTAGACACAATTTTACAGTAATCATTAATATGACAGTAAGCTGGTGAAGATTCTCAGTCATCCACGTCATCGTCATTCCGTAAAAGCTTAAATAAACAATCCACTGGACTTTGTTTCCAATGCTTGAAGACGTTTCGCTTCCTCTCCAGGAAGCTTTCTCAATTCAAAATGTCTGGATTCGCATTGAATTTGAGGCTTTATATAGACAAAGCCTTGTATTGCTTGGAAACATGCAAATTGAAACCGACAAGCGGGTCGTTTGGTTCCATTGTTAGCCTGTAAGTTCAGTAAGTTCCCTAGAGGAAAACCCTTAATCAGAATCAGTGGTGACAGTGAAGAGATAGAGGGAGGTGCAGAAAGAGTAGTAGAGGGGTACAGAGGTATTGGTAAGAGTTAGGATAAGAGATGCTTTTTGAAGAGGTTGGTCTTTAAGAGTTTCCTGTATATAGAAAGTGACGCTGCTGTTCTTGTTGCGCTTAGTAGACCATTGCACCATCTTTGAACAACCCGTGAAAACAGTTTGGATGGTTTCAATCGTGGTGCAGGCACTGCTAGACGACATTCCGTTGATGACCAAAATGGTGACATAAGCCTTTGCAAGACAGTTCAAGTAGACAGGAGCGGTACCCTTAAGCAGTTTGTAGGCTGGTATCAGGGACTGGAATTTTATACGAGTAGTCAGGGGGTAACCAGTGAAGCTCAATGAACAGAGGGTTGAGGTGAGACTTTTTGGGTTGATTGAAGACCAGACGCTTCGCTTCATTTGTATATCTTGAATTGATTATACTTATTGAATACTTTATTCTTTACTAAGTTGAATGCAGAGGTGCCAAGAAACAAAGCACAAATACTTTGTTACCTACTTAAGTCAAAATTGTGGCTATCTACTGTATAGTTTACTGGGTAATTATGTTTTGACTTTTTACTTCTACTTCATACATTTTTGTGCAATTATCTCTACTTTCTACTCCTTACATTTGAAAAATAGACTCATTAGTTTATTTCATTTAAGCTCCTGTTACCAATAATTACAAAATAAAATTAAGTGTAAGGAAGTTATCATCCAGAATTGTAGAGAAATGTTCCTTTAATAGGCTAGTGCAAAAAAGCAACTGTCCTTGCATGACTTTTAATTTGATACTTTATGCTTAAGTAGATACCCTAACGTCTACAAAAGTGTTTTTAAACAGTATTTCTACTTCTGTAATAAACGTTAATACCTTTGACACCTCTGGTTGAATGTGCTGACAACAAAATCACACAAAAATCATTCATGGAAAGCAAATGCATTAATCAATGGAGGCTTGGCAGAGGTAGTGATCGTGCTTCTGAGTTGTTGCCCTCCTCCAGCCTCCTCCATTTCTCCTGGTGTACTGACTTGTCTCTTAGTAGTACCTAAAGCCTCTGGACAGTATGCTAGCAGACACAGCAAACCTTCTTGCCACAGCTCCCATTGATGTGACATCCTGGTTGATGAGCCACTTGTATGGGTTGTAGAATCCGTCTCATGCTACCATGAGAGTGAAAGCACCAGAAAGCATATATGTTAAGAAGTGGCATGTGGTCCCCAACTGCACAACGACTCCTTTATTGAGTGTGTCTCGCTAATTGGCAATAATTTTCCTTTTGTCTATTCCATTCGCACAACAGTATGTGAAACTGTCAATCAGTGCAGATCCTAAATGGACAGTCTGATTTTACAGAAGTTTTATTTCATTTAAGTTATATTGTCTTGTTAAGGTGTCCCCCTTTTGTTTTATTTTATGAGCAGTGTATATTGAATATTCATTATAATTTTTTAAAGCACATCTAATGGCTTAGCATCTAACTTGCAGTTGTTGGCACTGTTTTGAAGAGCTAAATGCAGCCCTTTCTGAATGGAATTTTTTTGTAGTATTGAAAAGTTGTGTCTTATGCACATTTAGACATATCTTCACTTTCACAGTGGCAGCTTAAGCCATTTCTATGTTTCAGCTTGTTAGAAGGAGACTAGACTGTCTAAAATCTGAAAATGGGTTGAACCTTTACATTAAATCAGTTCCAGTCATCAGTAGTTATCAGTTCAAACTGAAGGGTCAGCAATTTCTAATACAGTAGCAAAGTAAAGTGCTGCTCTATGCTATTTTAAACCCACTTCCTCATTGCCTCTTTTACAGGTGAACTGACTAGAACAACGATTCTATTTCACACAGTTGTGACAATGGTCCCTACGTGCTTGTTAAGAATTATTGCAGTTCATCCAGCTCTATCTCTGTAAGATCTATAAATAGTATCTTCTGACAAATTGAGGTTGCTCTTATCAGAAAATTGAGATTTCACAGCTTTGAGGGATAGATGTGAAGTGACACATCAAAGGACTTTTAGGTTCAGCTAAGGCAGGCAGGTGGCTGATGGCAAAAGTGGAAGCACATCTTGCTGAGAAAAAAGAAATGGCAGATTATTATAGAACTGGAATTTCTCTGCAAAATGTGGTAACAGCTGACAGTGTCAGTAAAGTTGGGCAACAGGGTGGATTATATTAGATGTATTTGTCAACATTTATTTTTTCTCCTTTTATTACCAAAGGACCAACTAATTACTGCAATCAGATGGGACTGCAGTTATAAATTATTCCTGAGCATGGTAATCTGTTGATAAGCAGGTTTATATAACAAAACAGCCATATGCTATATGGAATACAGTAATTACTTTGTTTAATTTTTCACTTAATCAACAATGGAGACTAAATACCCTGATGCATGTCTCACATAGTCTAGTGCTTAGTTTGCAGAGAGCAAATCTCAAAACACTCTTATTTTTTCTTATGTTGCTTTCATTTGATGACTCCCTAGTTTTACCCAGGAAAGTTTATAAACACTCAACGGTGACAGTTCTAGCTAATATGAGTTCATCCCTAAAATTTGACATAGAAAGATGATGTTTCTGTCATATTTCTGCTAAGGACTCATCTTGCAACCTTTAAAACCCTTTGTTGTGCATAAACAATCTCAATTGGGAAAGTAATTTAACCAGAAAATTTGAACTATGCATTCATAAATGCATAATTCATGTTTTAATTAAGCTCCCTGAAACTTTTTTTATTATCTCTCTATAAATAATTTATTTTTTAGCATGAAAACAATAGTACAAGGTATTTTATCTTAATGTATGTTTAGCCTTTAAACATCTAAAACGTCTCTATTCTCCTCAAACAGGACAATTTTACCTTTGATTCCAGTCAACAAAAAGTAAATATATGATTGCACTATACAAAGAAATTGGAGTGTGACATCTTTGTTTTCAACACACTTAAGGACTGATCTTCAGAAGGTTTGCATGTCTTAAAACAAGTGCAAAGTTGGTAGGTACAAAGAATCTTCTTGCTATTCAGCAGACAGCATGTGCAAATCTATTTTTTTTGTTGTGCACCTTCACTAGTATGCAAATCATATTCTAATGGCAAAACAAAACAAATTCATGGATGAAGGACATGTTAAATTAAACGTTTACCACTTGCAAAATGATTTTCTAAATCGGAAACAACTGTGGTGGTGGTGCCCTATAAATATTATTGTGTATAATAATTATGTTTTTCTGTTTTATTTCTTACTATATCCACCATCCCAATGCCTTTGAACCTCATCTTTCTTTTATGGCCACTCTTGAACCACCTGTAAAACAAGCAATCTGCCCATCTTAATTGATGGAAACAAGCCTGTTTGCACATCTTAATATCTGTGCAGCAATCTTTGTATATAGACTGCACTTAATGCACCACACCTACTTATTGCATCTACTAAAAAAATGCATTTGTGCTTTAGTGCCTCTTGTTTGGAATCTTTGATTATCAAGCTCCAGGACTGTTAGCACCTGCCAGGTGTAACCTTTATCTGCGGAAGAGTAATTGTGTAAATGTTCAAGGTGTGTATTCATGCCAACTGGAAATAACAAGCAGAGAATACTGACTTTTAACATAATGTAGTCCTTTTAAAATGATCAAAGTACAGTGATTATTTTAATTGTGATATTTTTGCAGCTTACCCAGTAGTGAGTCCACTGTTTGAAAAAAAATATTTTTGGCAATGACAACGGCATTAAGCCAATACTTAAACAGATAAACACAAGCCATCTTTAAATCAAAATTTAAATAGTAAATATGTTTGAATTTGCATGATAACATAATTACGGATACATCTTAAAATATCTTTTGTTGTATGCTATGGACCACTCTCAGAGCTCTAACTAGACGTGGCCAATATATTCCATTTACAATTAATTGAGATCTTAGAGTTGTTTGAGGAAAATGAAAGAGGCAGTTTGTTAAATAATACAGAACAAAAAGAAACAGAACTTCGAAACAATATATTAATTCTAACTTCCTCATGGGATTTTTGTAAATAAATTCAAGCAAATATCTCTTAAATTTATGTGTGGGGATTTCATCAGAAGACTATCTTTCAAAATAAAAAATATATATATCTATGTTTTAATAAAGTGGATATATTAGAATAACAGGGCCATTAAAGTGCAGTGATTTGAAATGTAATTTTATTTGACTGGTTTTCAGTCTAAGTTCCCCTTCTCTGTTCTCCTTTGTAGACACAACTGTAACTCAACACATGAAAACATTAATCAAAATGAACTGCAATTAAAAACTAATTGTGTTGGGATCCAGAGGCTTGCCCACCAGAGGGCGCCAAGGATCCCTTCCTGGGGATTTGTTTTTCTGTTGGTCTCTGGGTTCTGTCTGCCTTTCTCCTCCAGAGGGCATTCTGGGTCTCCTGAAGCTGGAATTGACTTCACCAGCTGTTCCTCATCTGCTCATCAGGAGACCAGCGTATAAGCAGTGGCAGTGCAACACTCCAGTGCCAGAGTGTTAAGCCAGTTATGGTTAGCAAGCCTGAGCCAACCATCCTGTCTGATTTTCTGACTCCCTTGAAATCTGAACCTGAACCTAACCAGTTTTGTCCTCTCTGCTTCTTAGGAAGAACCTGACTAAATCCTGGAACTCTGGAAGAGTTCTTTCTTCTGCTACAACCTGTTTGCTCTCAGAAGAGCATTGGATGATCAACTGGTCTGAACCTGCCTGCTCGCTCTCAAGAAGAGAATTGGATAAATCTCTGATCTGAACACTTGAAAGTCTAAAGTCAAGCCCTGCCACTGTCAAGCCCTCTGCTCACCTTCAGCCTCTGGACCCTCCTGGTTCCCTCCCTCTGCCGCTCAGCCTGAACCACAGAACAGGTACAGACCTGCATTATTCCACAAACAACTGAACCTGAATCTCAGCTAACCGAACTGTCCCTCTCTGCAGAGAACCCTGTTGTGACCAGTCCTGGACCTGTCTCTCAGAATCAGTTTTATTATTCATTGTGTTAACAATAAACTGTTTAACTTTTCTTCCGTGTCTGAGTGTGTTCTGCATGTGGGTTAGGTCCCTTAATCCCACCATGACAAATTGGATGAATGCATATTTTGAAATACCTAAAGGAATACAAGTAGACTTAAACTAAAAGCCTAAAAATATAAATATGACAAATTAAAAATTAGGAAATTCTTAGGTGTTATTTTGCAGTTCAGAACCTCTTAGTTTACTAACTCGCAGGCACGGCTTGTCAAGATCTTGGAACTGATGATTGGCTTAATGATTCATTCCTTTCACCTGTCTAGCTTGGCCCAGTTTCTCATCAGCGTTCATCTGTTTCACCTGCTCCAGTCTCCATTATACGTAACCTGCTTGCTCTCAGTCATCAGTGGCAGATTATTTGAGCATTTTGTGAGAGTTCTCTAGTGTACCAGTTTGTGTTTTGATTGCCTGATCCTCACCAGATTTGTCTAACGTTTGAGCCTGCCTGTTCTTATTTTGATCTGTTTTTCTGACTTGTCTTCCGATTCCTAATGGATTCTGCCGGTGGACTGAACCTGGATCTGCCTTCTGACATAGACTTGAATTTCCCTTCAGTACCTCTTCTGATCTCTGATCTTTCTGTTCTGAACTTCTGTTAACCTCTTCGACAATGGCTTTGGCTTTGTCTTCCAGAAAGTCCTGCCTTCCTTCGTCTGCTTTGATCTGCTCGTCATTCAGTTCTGCAGTCTTCAATTCTTCAGCTTCTGTAGCCATCTGGCTGGTTTCAAATCCTTCCTCTGGGCACAGACTGAACTCTTAGACAAGATTAATGACTCACACACTCGTCCTCCATCAGATTTACATAGTCACTAACCTGAGTTTTCCCTCGGCAGAGATTCTGGCCTTAGATGCCCTAGCTGCCGAATGCAGATCTGAAATTTTTGAGAAGCAAGCCTGTCTGTTTGCTTTAAATTCTGGGTTGTTTGTTCTGAGCCTTGACATGGCCAGGGTGAGACACAATTTTTATTTTTCCAGTCATACAATAATATGCTTACACAGGTCTTTTTTAGTATGAATAATGTTTGTCATCTGCCCAATCTGATGTAGACAGAAAAAGGTTGAAAGTCTTTATGTGTATGAACAGTAGACCAGGATACTTGTGCTTGCATTTTCCACACTCTGAAACACACTGTTCTCATAGTACAGCTATCTGCTGTTTTCATCTGCTTTAAAGTATGTTGGCGTATTTACTAAGTGTATTAAAAACAGATGAATTAAAACCAGATAAAAAGACAATGACAGAATAAAATGAAAAATTAAAAAAAATATGAACAAAACAATTTAGTTTGATGTCAAAATTTGAAACTTTGACATATATATTTATTTGCAAACTTGTATAAAAATGCAGGCGTATGACAGTGGCAGAGGGAAGGACTATGATGTACAGTCTGTTGCAGTGCAATAATACTTAATGAGTACTACCTCGTTCTGTATTTTGTGTGTATTTATTGTAATTTCATCCATATTTTTGATGCTGCCGGAATTTTAATTTCCCAACGGGAACCTTCTCAAAGAAATCAATAATGCTTCTAGGTAGTTTGCCATCATCAGTGTGTGAGTGTGTGTGTGTGTGAATGGGTGAATGACGGAATGTAGTGTAAACTGTTTGGTTTCAAGTCTCCTGACTTGAAAAATCAAGTACAGGCCATTTACCATCTATCTGTATGGCTGTCTTCCTATATTCTTAGTGTCTGGCTTCCAGAGAGAACAAATATTGCATACTGTATATTTTAAAACACATTTCTTTAATTTATTCAAAGGAAAACCTTAAGGCACTTAAGATTAAATAAAATTTATATAATCTTTAGATTAATATAAGTAGAAACAATTCAATAAACATGAACTTTAACGACAATGCTTTCCAAATCCGGCAAATGTATACCTATGCTTAACCATAATTTGTATTTGCTGTTACCTACTCATTCTTAGAGTTTAAATCCTTGATTGGTGATGAAAAAAGTAAACACTTCAGATTTTGGATTGTAATATTTAACCAAAGAATTACAAAAATAAATGTACAAAGATATTAACGGTTGTGACTTTTCTTAAGGAGGTATGGGAAATATAGTGGAAGTTGAATGTGAGGATGTCAGTCAATAGACAATGATAACCTTTCTGAGGCTGCAATTTTTTTTTTCATCACACAGCTTGACAAAAACCTACATTTATAGCTTAAAAAATGTGCCAAAATATAAGCATATTCATGTTAAAGAATGGCTCAATCAATCAAGGCCTAAAAATATGAAGAATATGTGGCTGGTCTGAGTTGTAGCTGTTAACAGGCATTTTCTATCAGGTCTCTTAAATAAAGTCCCCTCTTCTTTTTGGTCTATCAAAAAAAGCATACTCATACAGTACATTAAGGTTTTCAGCAAAATGTAAAAAGTCCAAGTGTTATGGAAAATTTTGTAAGCATCTGTACTGTGAAAGGCTGCAAAAGTAAAAACAAACAAGCAAAAATAAAACATGCCTTATAAAACCTAGCATTGAACCAGAGGTAGCTAATTATCCCTTCTATCTGTATTTAGAAGCTATTGTATCCCATATGCTTGGCTTCATTAGTAGGTACAGTGAGGCAACATCTCTTCTTCCAGCTCCAATAAATGTTTACAACATCCGGATTAGCATTTTTTTGCCTGCCCTTTCGTTCCTTTCACCTTATTTTATATTGCTTTCCAGTGTTTCACAGAAGGTCGTCTTGCCTTGTGTATTTCATGCCTGCCTCACATTACTGGGAAAAGTGGCATTCCAGTAAACCTGCAACCATATTCATCATAATTATGATTCGATGGCAGGGTCTTCTCCTCTGCCTGAGAAGAAGGGCTTGTAAAGACTGCATTTCTGCCAGCAGGTCTCCTGTTATGGAACCTGTAATTGGCTGATTGGCAGTTAGGAGAATGCAATGCTGTCTTTTGAATGGATGACCAATATGAGGCGAGTGTGGTCCCTGGGGCAGACAGGTACCTATTAAAGGCTGCTTTCCAGCTCAATGGCTCATTGTCCTCGTTATACACATCAAACCCATACTCACGGTTTCTCTCTTGCTTTAACCCCTATGCCATGGTGCGGTAAACTCAAACTTCTAAATTGTCTGTTGTTCCAAGAAAGTACATTCTGGCCCAGTTTTCCCTGCTGTGTGATGCTCGAATGCTGTCCTTGGCTCAATTTTTCTTCCTAGGAGTACTTAGACAATTGGTCTGAAATTTGCTTGTGTCCTTCAAAAAACGCTAGTGTCAAGCAGCAGTAATTACATTTTAAAGTTGTTGTATCTCTGCAGTGGAGAATTCACGTCAGCATAATCTTAAACTTTTTCTGAACAGACTGTACTTCGTAACAGATCTTCATTTTTTTCTTTGGCAAAAACTCTCATAGGCCATTTAACAGAATTATATTTAATACTTACAAGTGTGAGTGTTTTCAATCAGTCTTTCTATACCACAAAACCTTTCCTCCATTATCATACAGATGGCTTACCAGGAGCATTGGGTATGGAGGGAAAACACTCTGTCTTTATGTCAAGATTATCAATGTGGCTTTCCTGCAGTGGTAGAAGCTCCCTTTGTTTAATAAAGGGCTGATTAATGAACAGAGCAACAGAGGTAGATGGATAAGATAGAAGAAAAGAAAGAATGAAAAAGACCCCAGAGCATCTGCCATCTTTGCCTCATCTATACACCTGAATATGTACCACGGCCCTATCTAAGTTTTGTTTGAAGCCTGATTTCCCCATTTATTTTGTTCGCACTGACAGGAGGAAGAACAGCTTGACATTGCGTCACTCAGGCACACCTAAGGGCTTTTCTTTTCTTTTTAAAGCATCAAAGGAACCTGAAGCTTTGAGAATGGGATTTGTAATCCGAAGAATGAATAGAGAAAGTTTTGCTCTCAGCAGAACCAAACATCTGCTTCCATTCTATTAGGCCAGCAATGTCAAAGCAGACGATTCACCGCAAGTCAAAAAGTTCTTTTCAGACAATTCCTTCTTTTTTTTTTTTTTTTTTTTTTTTTTTTTAAGAAATCTGTAAGCTCACTAATTAGTAACATGCTAATGCCATAGTATTCTTATTAGAATGTAAGATATACTGCATTTAAATATTAACAGTACTTTTTTAAGTTTCTGCATTCACAGATACTGTGTTTAGACCTAATATTTAAGAGCTTTATTTACTGCTGTTTATGCAGTAAATGACCAAATGACATTCTAAAAAGGGCAGAATGACCAAAAACTGGGTGTATTAGTTAACTAGCTAAATATTTTTTCTGTTGGTTTAGACTGCAGCTACTGAACTGAAAAAAAGGTGTTTAATAAATTGTTAAGTTATCATATCTCATGAGAAACTGTATGTCACGTTTGAAAGTAAATAAATTTATTTTTTTTTGCTTCCAGAAAACCTAGTGAGATGTTAGGCATTTATTTATAATGTCTTAACACCAGTGTTGTTTTTGACAACCATCTTAGATTTAGTCTCTTAGTTTTCATCGTCAGGACAAAAACTATTATATGATTTAGTCACATTTTAGTCATTACGATATGCAATAGTTTTAGTCGGCTAAAAAAGGTTTTATTATAGTTTCAGTCAGTTTTTTGTATCACTTCAAAAACAGCTTACCTTTACAATTTTGAATAACAACCAGATTCCTTACCAGACTGAGAGATCTTGCCTAGATACTACAATCGTTCGAGATACATTGCTGCTATGCAGTGCATCATTGCTGTTGGATAGAAAAAATTGATTTCTAGAATTCATTGTTTGAATTCTATAAAATTCTGAAAAGTGTCTCACAAAAGTTGTGAAAATAGCAAATCTAGGTCAACACATCATATTGGTTACAATGCAGGTAGTCAAGCTGACAAATAAGGATCGTTTTTTCCATCCCAAAGCAAACACTTCCTGACCTACTATGAATTATGCATTAGACACAGATTAATCAATCTTCATACTCCAAAAAGGCAAAGAACAAAAACATTCTTCTTTCTACTTTGGCAGTGTTGGCTTTATTTCTAAAAATGTTATCCATTGGTTATTCCTCCTCAGTGGTTAAAGTAGATTTAAATTCATAGGAGTCTAATATAAAAAGAAATATAGAACCTACATAATTGCCTTACAATGCCATGGCAAACCGGATGTAAATTTTAATATGTTAAAATGTTAAAATATTAAAATAGATGGAAACAAGAACTATGAGAAAGAAATATTCAAAGATGTGTATAATTTTTAATCTGGCTCTTTATCCAAAAATTAAACAGAATGCAATTAAATATATGCTTTGGATATAATTTAGGGATTCCTTTTAATAGAAATTAAAGATTTTTACATCAACTCTTTTGAGCAGGAAGAAATAAAATCTTGACATGCTGTTCAAGATTCTAAGTCATCCAGGTCATAGTCATCCAAAAAAAACAACAACAATCCACTGGACTTTGTTTCCAAGACTGAAGACATTTCGCTTCCCATCCAGAAAGCTTTTTCAATTTAAAATGTCAGAAACAGCGTTGGCTTTATATAAAGCCTTAAAGTCAAATTTGGATAGACGGTCAAAGGACTGCTTTTTAACATTTTTGATAATCTTGATAGTTAGAGAAAAGGATTTTCTTATGCTTGACAGAGGATGATCAGCCACATATTCATTAAGTAGCGAAAGCAGGAAGGGCCATACTGCTGAAAGAGAACCATTGTCATCAATGATGAAAACATCACTGATCAATACCAAAATTAAAATTATTGTAATATATTAAGAAATAAGTAGTTTAAAATTGAAAGATGTGTCTATATGCTGTATGTGATTGTTGGGATCTGGAGCTGTACCACCTGTCTCCAGCAGAGTTCGCTGTGGATCCTCCTGAGCTGAGCCTTCGACACACCTGAAACCCATCTCATCATCAGGAGGATCCTCCACCATATAAGCAGCCCTCAGACCTCGCATCAACGCCGCAGTGTTTATCCAGTTTGGTTAGCACCTGAGCCTCACTTCCTCTGTGAAATCTTTGTTGCCTCTAGTCTCCTAGCTGGAAACTAATTACCTTTTGCCTCTGCCTACAGGAAACCTGTTTCAGTCCTGTAAGCTCTGGATGAGCTTAACCTGTCGAGCCTGCCCTCAGAGCCAAACCTGAAGAACCTTCTCTGGATTTCCCATGCTGCTCTGGACTAGAGCTGGAAAACCAAGGTCTGTCCTATCGTTAGATGCAAGACGCTGAAGCTGAAACTGAACTCTGCTGAATCAAACAGTCTCTGGAACCAATAGTGCCTCTCTCAAAGCCAAACCCGGATTCTTCAAGGTAGATCTCTGAAGATAACATTTCCACATTCACCAGCTACGTGGCTAACTGAACTATCTCCCTTCCAGTTGCCTGTGAACCAGATCCCCAGAAGTGAACCAGTTCCTGACTCTTTCATTGTACCATTGTTCAATAAACATTGTTAAACTTTTACTCCTGTTTCCGTCTCCGTGGTGTTCTGCATATTGGGTCTTCCTGAACCAATCATGACAGAACACTGCGGCCAAACACTAGGCCCAGCAGACCAATACCATCGTCAGTTGGAGGAACAAGATGCCCAGATTATGGGACAAACCCAAACACTACGTGAGTTACACAGAATGGTTCTGTATCAGGATCAAATCATTCAAGGCTTCGCTAACAAATTAAACAGCGCTAACGCCACGCCGCTAGCACAACCATTTCAGGGTCCAGTCCCTCCTCCTAGGTCACCAGCGGTGACGTCATCGTCAGAGTTCCGACCAAGCCTCCCTGAAAAGTTTTCAGGTAACATTAGTGACTGTAAAGGATTTTTATTTCAATGTTGATTAATCTTCAAAAATTCCCCTGGCAGTTTTCCCACCGATTATAAGAAGATATCATTTATTTTGTCTCAATTGACCGGAAGAGCCCTGGAATGGGCACAGGCTAGGTTTTCTTCCGACGAAAGCCTTAGCTGCCAGTACTCCGACTTTATCTCTGAGTTTTCACAAGTCTTCAACCAGGAAACAGATCAAACTGTTGATTCTCGAGCTCTTTTGAAACTAAGACAAGGAAATTCTTCTGTAGCTGAATTCTCCATTAACTTTCGGGTTAAAGCCGCAGCTTCCGGTTGGAACCAATGTGCTCTTAAGACAGCATTTTTTGAGGTTCTCAATGAAAACATAAAGGATGAGCTTGCTACCCTTGACGAACCCGCCACTCTTGAGGAATTAATTCGCCTGACAATCAGGCTGGATAATAGGATTTGAGCCAGAAATAGCTCTAAACCAAGGAATCATGTACCTTTAAGTTCTGTTTCTGCCTCTAACATTGCACCTGCCTTCTCCTCTTCCACAGAACCTTTTTCTAAGCCAAGAACTAAGATCCAATCTCTCCCGTTGCCTGTTCAGGCCTCTCATGCGGTTGAAGTGGAGGCCGAACCCATGCAGGTTGGACATACGAGGCTAACTCCAGAGGAAAGGTTAAGGCGTGTCAGGAGCAAGCTGTGCATCTACTGTGGTGAGAGTGGCCATTTCATTGCCTCATGCCCAGCTAAATCAAAAGCCGGGGCCCGTCAGAGGATCTGAGGAGTCTGACGGGCCATGTTATTTCTAAAAGATCTCCTCGCCTATTACTTCCAGCCACGCTGATTTTTGCTGACCAAAACCTCACTTTATCTGCATTCATTGATTCAGGCTGTGAAAGGAACCTGATTGACTCCAATTTTGTTGAACAACTACAGATTGAAACTGTTCCTCTAACCCAGCCTCTCTGTGTCTCTGCGATTGATGGAAAGAAGCTTCACCAAGTGACTCACCAGACACAACCCCTCGAACTGTTGGTTTCAGGTAACCATCGAGAAACCATATCTTTCTTTGTTTTTCCCTCTGCATGTTCTCCGTTGGTTTTGGGATTTGAGTGGCTGGAAAGACATAACCCCCACAAAAACTGGACCGATCGTCATATTGAGTCTTGGTCGACCTCATGCCATGAGACGTGCCTTCGTTCAGCGGCCCCCGCTGTGAGATCTCCTAGGGGGGGGGAGATTGACTCTCCTGACCTTACTTCTGTTCCTCCTGAGTACCATGATCTAGCCCCTGTCTTCAGTAAGGTCAGTGCTACGTCCCTTCCACCTCACAGACCATACGACTGTGCTATCAAGCTTTTACCAGGAGCTCCTCTACCCGGCAGTAGACTTTATAATATCTCCAAACCCGAACGGGAGACAATGGAGAAATACATAAATGAGTCACTAGCTGCTGGAATAATCCGCCCCTCTTCATCTCCTTTAGGAGCAGGTTTCTTTTTTGTGGGTAAGAAGGATGGATCTCTCAGACCATGTATTGACTACAGAGGTTTGAACCAAATTACTGTTAAGAATAAGTACCCACTTCCTCTACTCGCTTCTGCCTTCGAACCAGTTCAAGGGGCCACTGTCTTTACTAAGCTCGACTTAAGGAACGCCTATCACCTTCTCAGAATCAGAGATGGCGATGAATGGAAGACTGCCTTTAAGACCCCTCTGGGTCAATTCGAGTATTTAGTCATGCCTTTTGGTCTAACAAACGCTGCTGTGTGTTTTCAAGCCCTAGCCAACGACGTTCTCAGAGATTTTTTGAACGTGTTTGTTTTTGTCTACATTGATGACATACTCATTTACTCCAAAGACCTCACAGAACACAAGAAACATGTCCGCCTGGTCTTACAAAGACTCCTTGAGAATAAACTTTTCGTCAAAGCCGAAAAATGCGAGTTTCACCAACCTTCAGTCCCCTTTTTGGGGTTTGTGCTCGAGGGCGGACAGGTTAAGCCATCTGAGGATAAGATAAAGGCAGTTTTGGAGTGGCCGGTTCCCGAAAACCGCAAACAGCTGCAGAGATTCCTGGGTTTTGCTAATTTTTATCGACGATTCATCAGGAATTATAGTCAGACAGCTCTACCTCTAACCTCTCTTACATCAGTCAAGAAAACCTTCCAATGGTCTCCCGAGGCTCAAACTGCTTTTGACAAATTAAAGATGTTGTTTTCCAGAGCTCCAGTGTTAATCCAGCCTGATTCATCGAAACAATTTATCCTCGAAGTCGACGCTTCCGACTCAGGAGTTGGTGCTGTCTTATCTCAGAGACTCGATTCAGACCAAAGAGTTCACCCATGTGCTTTTTTCTCCCGTAGACTCTCCTCTGCTGAGCAAAATTACGACGTTGGTGACCGCGAATTACTGGCCATCAAATTGGCATTAGAGGAATGGAGACACTGGCTTGAGGGAGCAGAACACCCGGTTCTTGTTTGGACAGATCATAAGAACCTTGCCTATATCCAGTCCGCCAAACAGGCCAATCCTCGACAGTCAAGGTGGTCACTATTTTTCTCACGATTCAATCTCATCATCTCTTACAGACCCGGATCCAAGAACATCAAACCCGATTCTCTCTCTCGTCTTTATTCCACTGATCAATCTGAGACTCCTGAGCCTGTTCTGCCCGCCTCCTGCACTGTTGGGGTGGTTACCTGGGAGATCACCGATCTAATAAACTCTGCCCTCGCTTCAGAACCAGATCCAGGTAACGGTCCCCCAAACAAGACTTATGTACCTTCTTCTGTCAGGTCTCGCCTAATTCAGTGGATGCACAATGCCAAATTTGCCGCTCACCCGGGGGTGAGTAGAACCATCAACCTCATTTCAAGACGTTTCTGGTGGCCCACTCTACACAGAGATGTTAAGGAGTATGTGCTGGCCTGTTCTACCTGCGCCAGAAACAAGTCCACACATCAACCTCCCTCTGGCCTGTTGCATCCACTTCCTATTCCTTCTCGTCCCTGGTCTCACATCGCAATCGACTTTGTTACTGGTCTTCCCATTTCTCGAGGTATGTCCACTATTCTCACCATTGTTGACCGATTTTCCAAGTCCTGCCATCTTGTACCCCTCAGGAAGCTTCCTACGGCTTTTCAGACCGCCCAGCTCCTTATTAAACACCTTTTCCGTCTACATGGCATCCCTCAGGAGATTCTTTCCGATCGTGGTCCACAATTCATCTCTCAGGTTTGGAAGGCATTTTGTTCAGCCCTCAACTGCAAATCTTCTCTCACCTCAGGTTATCACCCACAGTCCAACGGCCAAACCGAGAGAATGAATCAACAGCTCGAATCCTCCCTTCGTTGTCTGACCTCTAGTAATCCCTCCGATTGGAGCCAACACCTTCCATGGATCGAATATGCTCACAACTCTCTAAAGTCAGCTTCCACCGGCCAATCTCCTTTCCAGGTCAGTCTTGGTTATCAACCTCCACTTTTCCCCGCAGACGAGAGAGAGATTTCGGTCAAATCAGTCAACCACCACATCCGCCGCAGCCATCGCATCTGGAGAGACACCATAGCCACCCTCAACCGTTCCATGGAGACCACTAAACGTTTCGCTGACTCAAGAAGACGCCCTGCACCTGTTTACTCTGTCGGTCAGGAGGTATGGCTCTACACTCGGGACATTCCCCTCTAGGGGATGTCCCGTAAACTCTCTCCCAGATTCATTGGCCCCTACAGGATTTCCCAGGTCATAAACCAGTCTGCCGTACGACTAAAACTGCCTCCGACTCTTCGAATTCATCCCACATTCCACGTCTCTCAGATCAAGCCTGTGATCTCCAGCCCTTTGTGCCCTCCGTCCGACTCCCCTCCACCCGCCCTGGAAGTCGATGGATATCCGGCTTTCACCGTCCGCCGGATCGTGGACTCCCGTCGGCAAGGTCGTGGCTGGCAGTACCTCGTCGACTGGGAGGGCTACGGTCCGGAGGATCGTCAGTGGGTTCCTGGTTCCTACATCCTCGACCCATCCCTCATCGAGGAGTACGAGCGATCCCTCCCATCGACGTCTTCTGGACCGCCAAGAGGCGGTCGTTGAGGGGGGGGTACTGTTGGGATCTGGAGCTGTACCACCTGTCTCCAGCAGAGTTCGCTGTGGATCCTCCTGAGCTGAGCCTTCGACACACCTGAAACCCATCTCATCATCAGGAGGATCCTCCACCATATAAGCAGCCCTCAGACCTTGCATCAACGCCGCAGTGTTTATCCAGTTTGGTTAGCACCTGAGCCTCACTTCCTCTGTGAAATCTTTGTTGCCTCTAGTCTCCTAGCTGGAAACTAATTACCTTTTGCCTCTGCCTACAGGAAACCTGTTTCAGTCCTGTAAGCTCTGGATGAGCTTAACCTGTCGAGCCTGCCCTCAGAGCCAAACCTGAAGAACCTTCTCTGGATTTCCCATGCTGCTCTGGACTAGAGCTGGAAAACCAAGGTCTGTCCTATCGTTAGATGCAAGACGCTGAAGCTGAAACTGAACTCTGCTGAATCAAACAGTCTCTGGAACCAATAGTGCCTCTCTCAAAGCCAAACCCGGATTCTTCAAAGTAGATCTCTGAAGATAACATTTCCACATTCACCAGCTACGTGGCTAACTGAACTATCTCCCTTCCAGTTGCCTGTGAACCAGATCCCCAGAAGTGAACCAGTTCCTGACTCTTTCATTGTACCATTGTTCAATAAACATTGTTAAACTTTTACTCCCGTTTCCGTCTCCGTGGTGTTCTGCATATTGGGTCTTCCTGAACCAATCATGACAGTGATAATATGAAATAAACTAAAACCTTTACCTTTATCAGAATAGGACATATACCAAGGCTGAAATATAGGAGGGCATGTTTGGACATGTTCGGACACTCGACTTTTGGGGGGAAAAACACATATTACTCAAATTAACTCTGCACACAGAAGAGTCAGTTAAGAGAATGAGTAATAGATTTATGCTCACAATGAAGAAATTATTGCCTTGGGACTTCCTAAGGGCAATATACGGAAGCGTATTGCTGTCACTTGAAAAAAATTAAATTTTGCTCATTATATTGTATAAACGTGATATTATATTGTATAAACGTGATAATTATATTGTATAAACGTGTTAATTATATTGTATAAATGTGATATTATATTGTATAAATGTGATAATTATATGCACGGATATACGTTTCACCGCCTTAAATGTGTTTAACATGGATATGCTGGGACTCAGAATACAGTGAGAAATCTGTTATCATTTCTGGACCCAAGGGGTGCAGAACGAAGGCAGAGGAGGAGGCTGATGCGGCGCGTATTGATCCTGGACCTCATTTCTTCCACGAAGCTGAAGTTGGCTTCCGATTGCAACTTCTGCTTCAGTAAAGGAGTAAAGGGCGATTCCACTTTAATTTTCCCTACCTTCAGCATCTTTAATCCACTCTAATTAAAAAAACTATAACACTTAGACACATCTAACCTGGACTAGATTATTCTAAACTACTCGTAGAACAATTAAAACCAGGCCTGGGATTTGTAATACATTTCTCTGAGTTGTGAAATTTCAATAAAAACTGTTTTTAACACTTTTTTAGTGTCCATGTCACACTACAAGTGGAGTAGCTCTAAAACTACAACACCTAGACACATCTAACCTGAAACTTAAAAAAAAGACATATATAATGAACCCCTCTTGCTCTGACATTCATTTTTATTTTTATTTTTATTTGGATTCCACTTTTATTTGTATTTTTTTTTTTTGTCTTTAGTGTATCATCATTTGATCTTGCAATTGTTTAATCTCTAATGCGTCACATGATATCATGCTTCCAACAATTTATTTTTCTCTTCCTTTTGTATTAACTTTTTCTCTTCTTTGACACAGAAAGTACTTCTGTATAAGTACTTCCTTTCAGTGTTGCATATTTACTTAAACCCCCAGTTGGTGGTGATACATGGCTGCTGACACTGAGCCAGGTTTTGTGGGAAGTTTGCTCTATGTCGTCCCTACAAGCCTTCTTGTGTAAAAGGTTTGATGGAAAAAGTGAATACATGCTTATTGTCCACTGTGGCTCCATGTTGAAGAAACAGTGAATGCTGCATGTCAACTTAGGGACTCAGATTTAAAAAAATGCATGGAACGGGTTTATACAATAATCTGAACTTTACTGTCTTTTTGATTGATACTATCAGTTCAAATATTATTGGGTTTAATTGACTTTTTTCAAATGCTTTGACATGTATTTTAATTTTGTACTATATTAAAGATCAAATAAATTAGAAATGTTGGTGTTAATACAGACATACATGTCTTATATCTTTCTTGTATATTCTAATAATTTTAACAAGGTTTTTTTTGGGAACACTGTAGTTTGATGTCTTTAAAGGGTCCGTAAAAAAACATTTTAAATGATGAAGTATTTAGCAGAATTAGGCTTCAGTCATGTTAAGATCTTTGTTGTGGTTTTCCCTTTCAAAAGAAAATCATATATGGCAAACATGGCTTAAACTCAGAGATACAGGTGAATTCAGAATGTCACTTTACTGTACAGCTTAAGTATTTCTCTCCTGAAATCATTTTATTCAGACTGTGAACAGTTAGAAATTCATCCTAAATACCCTCTTACTATGGAGTCGATGTGACGAGTGAATTTCTCCACTGTGAGATCATTAAAGTCTATCCTATCTTATCTTACCCTCTCTCAATATTTCTTTAAGATTTTGCAGGACATAACAATCCATTACTTTAGGAAGTCACTTGTATGTCTGGTGGATATGAATAGCTGAAGTAATCAAACATTTTCTTACAGTTATTTGAGTAGTAAGATGTTACTGTTACAACAAATGTCTAATGTACTCAGAAAATTACACCCATTTATCAAATTATTTCTTGATTTGTAAAAAAAAAAAATAAGAAATCAATTGAGATAAAAAAAATTGACAATGTTGTTCCACCATGTTTAAAATATTTCTATTACATGTCTTAAGCCAATTTAGTCTAGTCTAGTCCAGGTTAGATGTGTCTAAGTGTTGTAGTTTTTTAATTTGAGTGGATTAAAGATGCTGAAGGTAGGGAAAATTAAAGTGGAATCGCTCTTTACTCCTTTACTGAAGCAGAAGTTGCAATCGGAAGCCAACTTCAGCTTCGTGGAAGAAATGAGGTCCAGGATCAATACGCGCCGCATCAGCCTCCTCCTCTGCCTTCGTTCTGCACCCCTTGGGTCCAGAAATGATAACAGATTTCTCACTGTATTCTGAGTCCCAGCATATCCATGTTAAACACATTTAAGGCGGTGAAACGTATATCCGTGCAGGCTTCCGCATCTCTCCAGCTGGTCAACGAGGAAGGCCTCCGCATCTAAAAGATCTAATTGATGTTTTCTTCCATAAAGTCCCATTCTGTGGAGGATTCTTCTCAATGTGTTCATGCTAATACTGATCTCCTCCAGTATGCAGCAGCATCGGGATCTCTCCTGTCTTAGACCGACAATAAAGTAAAACTTGATCAACTCCAGTAAACTCGCCATTGTGCTGCAGACGAGAAGACATGCAGAGTGAAAACGTCCCACGATTACCTGGATAAGGATGTCAGGATAGTTCTCATGTTCGATCAAACATTTAATTGTAGCCCCACCTTCATGTGTGACAGACATTGACTCTGATGCGCTGCGTTTTGGAAGGAATCTCTGTTCAGCCATCCCCTCTCCACTTCCTTCAAAAACCTACTTAGAGCGAAAACATCTTCATCTTAAATAAGTCTCGCGGTACTACTGAATAAAGCATATAAGTTATCACGTTTATACAATATAATTATCACGTTTATACAATATAACTATCACGTTTATACAATATAATTATCACGTTTATACAATATACTATCACGTTTATACAATATAATTATCACGTTTATACAATATAATTATCACGTTTATACAATATAATATCACGTTTATACAATATAACTATCACGTTTATACAATATAATGAGCAAAAATTTATTTTTTCAAGTGACAGCAATACGCTTCCGTAGCAATGTATGTGATTGCATTATGTTTTTATTGGGAACGAATTGGGCCCAGCACATTCCAGCTGGTTTCCGAATGTATTAATGGGTAGGCATCAGACTTGTGGTGCTCAGTCCTTTGCACAGAAGGCACATCAGCTAAAGAGAGAAAAAAACAGACAGGTAAAGGACCGAAGGCCACTTAAGGCCATCCACAGACCTGCTGAGCTTGTCTGCACATTCTATCTGGATTAGGGAAAAGCACAATTTGAAAAATAAGTGTACCACAAATATTACATCATTAAACATTATGATCTAAGGCAGATATTCATACCGAAATAGCTGGTCAGTTTCACTCCTTGTAACGTACATCAATAAATCAAACACAAATGGTAAATGGCATGTACTTATATAGCGCCTTTATTCAAGTTAGGAGACTTGACCAAAGCGCTTTACACTACAATCATTCACTCATTCACACACACACTGCTGGTGGCAAGCTACATTGTAGCCACATCTGCCCTGGGGCTCACTGACAGAAGCGGGGCTGCCGTACACTGGCGCCACCGGGCCCTCTGACCACCATCAGTAGACAATGCAGGTGAAGTGTCTTGCCCAAGGACACAACAACAGTGAAAGTCAGAGTCGGGGCTTGAACCATCAACCCTTTGATTTCAGGGCAAACTCCTACATCCAACACCACTGTCGCCCAACAAAAATACTGCATGTCAGTTATTACAATGACTCTGTGTAAATCCCTATTAGCATTTTTAATGACAATTTGATGTGTTTTTATTGTTGATGGTAGCATGTTACTGAAAGTAACACAAAAATTGCTTGATGTAAACTTAATCTCAATAGACTACCTGGTGAGATTACCTTGAAATCTTATTTATTCTGCGTCCACTTAATCTCATAAAGTATATTTTATTTACAAATGCTCCTCTACACTCTAAGACATCTACAGTATGCTAGAAGCAAGCTCCATGTCCCTGTTCCAACAAGGCTGAAGTTTGTTTAACCTGCTTCAAAGTTGTACCACAGAGAGACAAGCTCATTTATTCATGGCTCATTACCATCTGCAATGCACAAGAAATATTGAAAGGCTTATAGTGATCTTACTCCTCTAGATTTTGTATTTTTGAGTGCAACCTTAAGAGGACATGTACATCTTATGAAAGACAAAATTTCTGACTTCTTACATTTTAGATACTGGAATGGGAATAATGTGGAGTTGTCTCTACAGAAAAGATCAAAACTGATTGACACAGAACTGAATAACCCTGCCTGTGTCATTGTGGCAGCCATGAAGACATTTCTTTAAACATTTAATATGCATTTTCTGGGTAGCTACTGACACAAAGTTTTAGATACTTTTAAATTAGTGGACATCTGCATTTGGTATTTTATTTAAACTTGTATTATGATTAATGATTGTTGGATTGTGTGTGTTCAAGAGAAAAGCTGAGGGGTGTTTTAAGCTGAAAAAAGACAGGGCCTATTAGGAAAATAGACAAGGTCAATCAGGCAGTATTATCAAAGTGTTGACATCTGTTTGTGTTTGTAACCGACAAATAGGCAGAAAGAGTTCCCTGTTTTTCCTGGTAACATGTTCATATCCAAACCAAACAGCCCCAAATCAATTATTCATTGCAATATGTTGTTGAGCATAATCTCAGTACTGTGAGCTGTTGACATACACAGAAGGAAAGCACTGCCAACTGCCAATTAATGAAGCCATCATTGCTGCCCTTCACTGCCTTTCATACATAAAGCTCAGACGTTTGATTAAAATACTGTGATAAAACTCTGCTGGTCAATAAGACCTTTAATACGAGGCCTGTAAAGAGACCATGTTAGCTTATTAAAATCACAGTGATGATGTCTACAAATTAATTTTGTTATCCTTATCTAGCATGTTGATGTCTATTAGAACCTGTTCTATGTCTGGTTTGAGTTGCAGCACACAAAGGGTTAGAAAGATGGCTTTTAAAAATGGTTAAGAGTAAGCATCCATCACTGGTTTGCAGAGTGAATAGCATGGCAGTCTTGTTGCTTTTTGAGGTCCTTGGAAGGTAGTGATAATAGTATTGTCTGCCGGTTTTAATTTAGGTCATTTTATTAGGAATTCTTAAACCAAAATTAAATTTGATCCAATTCAATATCAATTCAAAAATACATTAATAATTCGTAAGGAAAATCAGATCTACAATTGTGCTTGAAAGTTTACACATCTTTCTATTAAAGACAGGAAAAAATCAGCTGCTAAAATAAATTGTAATAAAAATTTATTAAAATGAAATTGACAAAAGTAATAACGCATGAAAATTATAAACAATGAAAATCATGACATTGGTTTTGAATACATATAAATAAATAAAACAACTAAACAAGCCTAAGGGAACTCCTGAAATAAAATTTTGTTGAGCAACACTTTGAGGCAATCACTGAAATCAGGTGTTTTCTGTAATGTTCAAGAATTGTTCAATCAGATTTCTGCACCTGTTGACAGGTATGTTGGTTTACTGTTCATGAGCAATGTAACTTAATTTGTCTCTGACGGGTTGTTTTCGAAAATCATTTCAAATAAAAAATCTAAATCTAAAATTTTTCTACTAAATTATAATATAATAATTTGTTTATTCATTATTACTTTTTTTGTTTTGTGTTTTTGGAATTACTAGAATTGATACATTTCTATAATGGAAGGGTATGTAAACTTTCAATCACAACAATATATAAGTAAGCCACAACTCAAATGTAAATTTAGTAGTGCAAGTGTTTAGACATTATTAAATCATTTTTCATTACACTGTAGCATGTACAATCATTCAGTTTGTAATTCAAAGTAAGTTTAGTTTATACCTGTTTACCTGCATTGTTCGTGGCATCTGAAAATTGTACCCTTTCACACAGTGAACTCCAGAATTTATTTATTTTAATACCAGGGGCTAAGGCGTCCCTATAACTTTCCCATTACTTTAAATACCATACCTACTGTAAGTGTATGGGGTATTAATAAAGCTGGGCATACACTGCACAATATTTTCAATCGTGTTACAGATACAGCTCAAAGTGTAGGATGGAACCGCAGACTTTAAAGGTTCACAGCTCACAATGCTTGTTCTTACACGGTACGGCCCAATTCTCTGATCCGATCTACCTGCTCATACATACAGTATGTTGCATGTTTTTTGATTGATTTATTTAAACATCTTTATTGCTTGCTGTTGTTAAACATAAAAATCGGCATAGTATTAACTTATGCATGGTTATTTCATGTTTTTTTTTAAATATTATAGTTTTGTAAAATTATACCTAAGATACAACAGGTCCAGTAAGAAAAAACTAAGAAAAAATAAGAAAAGTGTCCAGTCGATATCAAGCTGTTATTTTTTGTTTTCCTTTTTTTTTTTTAAAGCTGAAAAGCCTAAAAAAGCATTCCCTAAAAAAGCTCCCACCAATCTTGCTCCATCTATGGCATTGTGCTATGTAATCCATCTTACTTCAAGGGTGAGATGAATTATCTCAGCAATGGAGAAGTGCTCACAATCATAGATTAATACTGGTTTGTGAACAATATTTGAGGGAAATGGTTATATTTTGCATGTGGAAAAAGTTTAAGATCTTTGAGTTCATCTCAAAAAAAGATTGGAGCAAAGCCAAAAGTGTTGCATTTATATTTTTATTGAGTGTATGAAAAATTTTATTAAACACCAGATATGATTTTTCACCTTTCTGTTGGATATTTCAGTTATTCCATGAATTCATACCAGCAAAAAATATGGCCCTTAACTTGAGCAAAGGACATTCTATTTTAAAGGGGATCCATGGGGGAACAGAATTGAAAGCAATTGGATGTGTTCAGGTAATGTTAGTCATATAATAAATGCATTTGACCATAATGCACTTTAACCAAAATTTTTGGATTTTCTGTTAACAAAATCACCTTGTGCTCCAGAGGGGTGTTGTATCTTGTGTTTGCTGTCCAGTGCACTAATAACTAGAGAATACTGTATCAAAAAATTAAAAAAGTGTTCCAGCTTTTCCAAAGTTGTAATATTGTGAATCTCTCCTTGATGTAGTTCATTTTTTGTGGCCCCAGTAGAGTCCTGCAACGGGTCGGGTACCCGCGGGTCCCGACGGGTCACCCGCTAAAATGCTCTTTTGGTGGTGAAAAATACATAAATAAAAATAAATGGGTACGCGGGGTCGGGCAGATATTTTTTTAGTGCAGGCGTGTAGTTGGTGATTTTTTTTTTTATGTGTGTATGTTGTTATGGACGTCAGAAATGTTATATTAATCAGGCACTGGGGTCACCCTTGTTGTAGCTTAAAGCCCTGCCGGCAGTGTGGGCTTCCCTCCAAAAAGGCCACAGTCAGTGCATACACGTCTGCTGCAGTGTTAATGGCGCTGTTCTGCAGCGCAGCGTACTATAGCCTATTACTTGATGTGTTAATGGGTCGAGTTGCGGGTTAAATATCAACGGGTCGGGTTCGGATTTGAATTGAAGATATCCGCGGGTGACGTGTCGAGTTCGGTAGTCATCCTAACGGGTTCGGGCGGATGCGGGTTGGTAAAACTCGACCCGTGCAGGACTCTAGGCCGCAGTAGATTATGAAGTTGTATATATTACCCTTTTAATGCCAAATACTCTCGTCTGATGGTGAAAAAATAGCTGTTTTACTAATATAATAATTATCTCCTACTTCATACAGGAACATACTACTAGCATAAAATCTAAACCCAACAGAGATAATCTGTGTTACAGTATATATATGGATCTGTTCAGTGCAGTGATGAATTGTGGGTTACAAGCACCCTGCACAGGTATCCAATGTCATCTCACAAGAGCATTAAAGCTCAACTACTGGGCAAAATTCAAATATGGGCATTTCTCTGACCCCTTCAACACAGTACTAGTTTATTAAAGACTTTCTTCAAACATAATTCCAGTAGTTTTTTAAAAACTCATTGCTTTTATACATAGAACAGTTATAGTACTTTGAAGGGAGATGCAGGGATTTACTAGAACAGAAAATCAGTTTGTCATATACTCTGATCCAAATACAGCCACAGTAGATGGCAGTAATACTTCTTAACTTTGCCACAACTAGGCAATGATGCCAAGAAGAACCAGACCAGGCTAACAGCCAGGGTAACTTTAACCTCAGTTTGCTTTAATTGACTGGACATATATGTCACAGAGGTTTAAGTAATCCTGGCTGTTAGCCTGGTTGGTATCATACCAACTAAACAGAATAAATTACTAGCTTAGCTGATGTGTAACCGCTTTCATGAAACCAAGCTCCGGGTTAATTAAGCCAGTATATATCCGGAAAATCAGGACTTAGTCCCCTTTCTTGGTTTTGTGAAATAGGGCGCTGTTCTGTCAGGAGGAACACAGCAAGGTTCCTGCCAACTATTGTGAGACGCTTATGAAAAAACATCCAAAACATTTGATCCAAGTGATACGGTTTAAAAGGAAATATCCACACCTAATGTTGATAAATACATGTATAATTCTGACTTTTAAGAAAGTAATAAAATTATGCCTTATTGTCATTCTTGGATTTAGAAAATAGAAATTATTTTGGTAATCATAACAAACCTAAGTCGAGAAAGATTTATTCAGATTTCTTGTTTCTTATAGTGAATGCAAACTTATGGTTTCAAGAAGGAAGCAGGGGGAAACAGCATGCAGTACAGCACACCTCAGTAATCAATGCTAAAGGATCAGCAGAGCCCCTGTGCAGGATGATGTTTTGTTACTGAATGATGCATAAAATGTGGTGGTAAGTAGTCCTGGGTGTCAGCTTTATTTCCCATATAATTACCAAGAAAATCAAGAAATGAAACACTGAGTGTTTTAGATCTGCACTCTGTTCATGCTCTCAACATCTCTGTTGTTCTGGTCCAGCATCAGTATGTTGTTGAAAAAAATGGTTCCAGTCGGTTAATACAATGGCATAGTGTTCCTGTTCATGTGACTTTACTGATATATCCTTCGATTCATCCGCTAGGTGAACGGCTGAGGGATGCTGTTTCACTGAGTCCAGGAAGGCCGATAAAGGTTGAAGAGTTAAGGCATCAAAGCATCAAATGCTAAAATATTACTGCTTTTCGAAATAAAAAATGTTTTATTCTGCCCAGTATTTTTTTGCGCTTATACTAACTACATCTCCTTGACATGTTCCAAGAGTTGAATGAAACCCACAACTTTCATGGTGCAAGATGAGCTATGAGGTCTTTCAGAGTCAACAAAATTGAAATAAAATTGGAGCAGATAACCTGGCCTCATAAATGTTCTACAAGGAAACTCTGTTTATTTGTTTGGTGATTGGAGGGATCATAATTTATTTGCTCCTCCTAAGATTAATAAATTGATATTTTTTGTTAATCTAAATCTATACATTTCAATGTGTTACCCATATCCTGGTTTTTGAAGCAGTGCAGCTAATATTAAATACATTTAAGAACTGAAACTTTTTGTCTAAAATTTGTGTATACAAAGATGGACTGTGAGGCTGTTTTTATTTATGAGGGCTCCCACATTTCTAAAATAAGTAGAAAGAGGCTTTTAGCTTTCCCGGTCCATCAGAAAAATAAATCTTTTATAACGATCTTGAGCAGGTGCAGGTAGAAGTAGACCTTGGTTCAAAATGCAGGTTGGTAAACATTGAATAAAAAAAATGAACTTAAGTTTAGTTTGTCTACTGCAGTGCCTTTACAGCAGTGTCTTGTAGATACATCTTCCATTTTAGTTGTTCACATTTTGCCATGTTATAATTGCAAACTACAGTGTGTTTTACTATAAATTTTTTAATACAAAGTGAAGAGATGTCTAAAAGAGAAACAGAAGAAGAAAAATACAAGGTTTTCAAAATGTTTTCATACCCTGTACAGAAGAGCATAACATTAAGAACACAATCAGTTTGATATGTTGCTAATCTTCGATTTTTTTTAATTGACTTCTGTTTTAATCACTGCCTTATATAAGAATTACACATCCTTGAATATAGATATAATCAGACCTGGGTGGGGTGAAGGAAAGCTCCTTTACATTGAAACTAAATAGGTAAAGACCATTTACATTTGATCTCTGCTGCACTTTAACAAATGGAAATATCATGAAAGCTGTATACAGTCTGTGTATACAAAATGACAATAAAAGTTCTCTAAATCTAAATAAGGACTGTTTTTATAGAGCACAATAACATGATGTTCTCCTTAATAAATGTAATCATTATTTGAAAGCATCACTCTTTACTGTATCTCCTTAGGTTATCTGTGCCTGATATTGACAACTTTTTAGTGTCTGGCACCAAAAAAGGGACTTATTACCAAGTTGTCACCTTGGAATGTTTTTTTTTTTCCAAAGAGCTCAAAATGAAAAAATGCATCATGGTGACGCTCTACATAAAAACTATTTTCTCATTATAATCTAATTTTGAGCAAGAATCCAGTTGAAGACCAATGGAGAAAAAAATAAACATGTTCATTTTCTATGTGTATGTGTACTGTTTTCACTTTATGGCATTACATCTTTTGTCTTTCAAATTTAACCATTATAATATAGGTAGATGATCAATTATCTAAATGCATACTTCCTGTTCTTCACAAATTAGACAGCAGAAGAAGGTAGTAGTGATAGATGTGGCAATCCCAAGCCACAGCAACATCAAGAAGAAAGAACATGTTGAGCTTGAGAAATACCAAGGGCTGAAAGAGGAGCTAGAAAAGATGTGGAAAGTAAGAGCAGCAGTGGTGCCAGTGGTTATTGGAGCACTGGGGGCTGTGACCCCCAAAATGAGAGAGTACAGCAGATTCCAGGTAAAACATCAGAGGTCTCTGTCCAGAAGAGCACAGTCCTAGGAACAGCTAAGATACTGCGCAGAACCCTCAAACTCCCAGGCCTCTGGTAGAGGACCCAAGCTTGAGGATGACACATACCACCCCACGAGGGGTGAGAAAACAGGTTATATATAACACTTGGGCCAACCTAAATGGTAACTGGGATGATAAATATCCTTTTACACTTTTAAAAGAAATTCTGCATCCAAAACTATCTACCAACCATCTACCAAGTTTTTAAAATCTAACGCTGTAAAAATATGTGCAACATCACTCCACAGCAACAATATATATATATATACATTCTTTTTAAACATTTCTGCAGAGTCCCTTTCTTCATAACAATGGCATTTTGTAAGTTCATGTCGTGAAGACACAGTTTGTCAATTCAGTTTCTAGTATTCCCCATTATATTTTAGAAGGTTTTGTGTAATGCTGTAGTAAAGGCAGTGCCTACACAAATACTTAGCCCAAACTAAATCAGTATGCAAATAACCAAGGATTTTATAGATTTTAAGATTGAGATGTTCTCATTTTATTACATAGGTACATATTGTTTACCTTTTAAACTCGCAAAAATATGGCTAAACGACTTATTAAATGACTGAAATATTAATCCTCAAATGCATTACCTCTAAAAATAAAAAACGGCTTAAAATAATTAGGGGGCACGATAATTTGGGATCATGATTGAACAATGGGATAGTAAATATGAATAGCTCCCACCAGTGCTTATTTGGTGATCCTGATCTGCAAGATGAGAAATATACTGGCCAGTGAGCTCATAACAATTTAGCCCTCGGGACATTCAGGCTGGGCATGAAATAAAGTCAGTGTGTTTGACCCTGTAATCCTCTGGTAGTAGACTGGACTTGGGGGAAATCTGCAGGAAAACTGCTCAAGTTGCTGAACTAAAAGGCAGTTTGTCGCTATTCAGGCTCATTGGAAGGTCAAAGCAAGGTTATATGCACTGCTGAGACAAAAAAGGAGAAGAAAACTTAACCTGGGCGTGATAAAACACCAGCATGAAAAAATAGCTTCTATATTTGCTATATTTTCTTTTATTCCAGTAATTTTCTCCTGGAGCTAAAATATACTGACAAAGCCTTTGGAAATGTATCAACTCCTACTCTTTGGCCTGTCATTTGACTCGATCGCTAGGGCATTCCCACTCGTACCTCACCACTGGGTTTTCCCTCCTCACTATGCCATCAAGATGCTCATAGCTAGAGACAAAACAATTCTAAAACAAATTGTGTGAAAATAGGAAGTTTAACCAGAAGGAGGTTAAGAAAATGCCTTGTTCTGTCCTGTCCTCTCTTATTTGTTCTACTTGAATAAGGCGTTTGGCCACACTTGGCCTCTCTGTGCTGTCTCAAGACATAAACACCTACACTAAGATCCTGTTGTGGGTGGTTAGCAGGCATTTTCATCCTGTTGTTGGGTCAGTTTCTGTCTGTGGGTGGTCAGTCATCACAATGTAATTTAATAATAGGGATTGGTAACTTGATGACACAACAGAATCAAACTGCATATTGAAGGCTTTCAATTACTTTAGGATTTGTCAAGCTAAAACATTATATTGGTAACATTATACTAAATAACTCTACAGATAAGTTACAGGAATATTTAAATAAATGTGCCCTAACTGAGTAAGGATTGTACCCTAGGCTGTAAAGTAGGCTATATGTTTTGCAAATATTAAAAATTTACTCAACCCTTCAATGATTATCTCTGAACACTACCTCAAAGTGTGAAAAAGGGCAATAATTAGGCAAACCAACAGTGCATTCCTAAAATCTCTGAGTTAACACATACATTGGATTCTTACTGGTGCATTCTAGAAGTATCTGACCACTCCTATGAAAGACTCCAAATATTAAGCGGCCTGTAGTTTTATTCAGCCAGGAATATGGCAAAAGTGTAAACTATAATAAACTCTCGTAAGGGCAGTATTATGTAAAACACACGCACATATACTACTCTCTATGTGCATTTCCAATGTTTTATCTGTTAAGATTTAAAACCATGAGGCCCCAAATATGTGCATGCTTGTACGCTTTGCTCGTAGCTTGCATGTTATGCACCCGAAAATTATCTCTTTCTTGCGTGTGGACCCGTTTCTTTGCTCTTAAATCAATCTTTGTCATTTTGAGGGTGAAACAAATCTGATAAAGTAATTATCCTACAATTGGCTAGTTTTCAGGAAATTATTCTGTTTGAGGCACTATTTTTTTCTTCTAGTTGCACCTGGTAACCTTAATTAGGTAAGAATTGGTTAGATCAGGCAACAGGAAATGCCTATATCACCCCACTGGAACTAGAGCTTTTAATGAAGAAATAAAAAAGGGGGTATATTGTTTTAAAAGACAAAGAAACAGCACAACAGCTACAAAGGAGAGGAAGATAGTGACAGAGAAGATTGTTGCTCGAGTTAATGCATAAGTTTATATGAAGTGTCTATGGCTGGCCATTTCTTCATGTATTAAAAGCACTCTCCTCTCTGTTGTACCATTTGAAGATCACTTCTATCAGAGATAAGATTCTTCTCCAATTGTGAAATGGAATAGTCAGGGTTCTCCTGGTTGTCAGATTTAGAAAACGTAAAGTTTTCTGTTAACCTGCTTCGTGAAATGGACCCCAGCCTTCCTTCATCTGCTTGGATCTGCTTGTCAACCAATACACCAGTCTTCAGGCTTTGGCTCCTGGAACTCTCTGGGCGGCAATCACCGCATGCTTTTGACAGCTGTCTAGTTGGATTCCCCTCCTTCCTCTGGGCACAGACTGAACTCTGAGACCAGGTTAGTGACTCACGCGCTCGTTTTCTTCCTCTGTCAGATTTACGTGGTCATTACCTGAGTTTTCCCTCAACAGAGATTCCTGCCTTTGACACCCTAGCCGCTGAATTACAGATCCAATAGAATAGCAACCTGCTTGATATTATGCAGGTATCTCATCAGCAGCATTCAGTGTTATGAGGCCTGGAGTAATTTAGGATGAGTCTCAACATCTTGGAGTCTTTGTCATAATTAGAAGGGTTTTTCTTACATATGTTTTTTTTTTTTCTTTTTTATAAAATTTGATGTTATGGAAAAAAGCATGAACCTGTGTAAGCTGTGTTCATCTGAATACCAAAAACATAAAAATGTGTTATATTTAGCTATTTTTGCTTGTTTGTTTTCTAAATAGAATGGCAGGTACAGATGTGTTTGCAGTGGTGATTTGAGCACTGAAAGGAGAGCATAGACTTTAGTTTGGGGAAATATAAAAAAATACTGTTAATAGCTTTGGTTTTGATTTGGGTAGATCAGGGCAGAAGAAATGGCATATAAAATAATGCCCCCTTAGTCCTAAACATAAGCCCCACCCTTATTCACTTTGCAATGAGCACATTGTGATACACTTTAATTTGAAAAAATTTTACTACTTAATGCGAGTAAAAACAGTCAATGGAGGTCAGCTCACTGGACTGTAACAGCATCTTTTTATGCAAGTTCATAGATTCAGCATTCCTAGGAGACCTAACCTCCGCTGTGCATTATGTTTGCACTCATAGACTTAATTGAAACTGAAAATGTTATGTTCCACACTGCTGCCTTCTTAATGGACTAGCTCAGTGCAACAAGACCTACAAGAAAATTCAAACTAGAGTCTAGATGAAATTAAAAATAGGGTATAGCAAAAGTAGACATTAGTGGCTCTGTGTTTATCAAAGGGCTTTAACCGGGATATTTTGGTGCAGAGAGAAGAGCTCAAGTGCCTGAATAATTGCAAGTGGATTTTGGTTTTCCCTCAATGTTTCATACTATCTTGTTTAGGGGAAATTAAACCTTGACAGCCAGATTGTTGGCTTGGCTCATAACCCCCTAGTCAGGAACTACCATGTGTCAGCTAGGAGCAGCCAATGTGCAATCTTCACCCAACAGTTTGGGGGGGTTTAGTGAAGAGTGCCTGAAATGCTAGCAGTTTCATTTGTATCTACAGTAGGAGGAGTTTGTCTGAGACACTAATAAGAGCTTTTCTGTAAAAAGAAAAAAAGTGGCAGACAGACAGCTTCATATAAGCACAGACATTAGATAATGTTTTTTATTTGCCTTAAATGGTATTGCAAGAAAGAAAATATGTAAACTAACATGGAAGTATATGGTAAAAGAAAATGACGACTCTACATTGTACAACTTTTGAAAAAGTTTCTAACTAACACATTTAGAAATTTGATGAAAACACAACATTTTGAACTGGTAAAACGGTTGCGTGCCAACCACATGAGCTCCGCAGGTTTACAGCCACTCCGCCGCTGAAGACCAGCTTTGGCAAGGCAAAGAAAACAGTGGACATGCTTCAGTGCTGCACAAAGAAACGCTCATATGATGTTTGTCATAAATGGTAAATGGTGGTCTGGGGGAAATGTTTGGGTTTAATCAGTCAATTTCTGTAAATAAAATTGTAATTTCAAACTTCGAATCTGTGTGGTGAAACAGTCTAATTTATTTTACGGATTTATGTTTAATACAGATTTAGACCACAAATAATAATAGCATATAATACAGCCTTTAAAAATATATACATTAGACCTGTTTTAAGGTCTACATATCCACAATGAGTTTATATCGCACACTAGAAACATTGCAGTTGATGACTTCAGAAGAAGGAAAAATGTCAACCATCAAATTGACGGCCAGTAGGAGTTCTAGTAGTATCAGAATTCTGGGAATCCTAGTTTTAATATAATACAAGTATGTGAATATTTCTGTCTGATATTAATTAAAAAAATTTGTTTTAAATGGTTATTAAGTCAGATATAGGCCGGTAATGTTTAGCTTATTAAAAGCTTTGGCAGTCGGCGGCCCCTTCTATCCCTGTGCAACTTCATCTCAGATTACAATATCTCTGCAGTGTGGGGACTATAAATCTGACATTTAAGAAAACGGACTGCTGCTGAAGCTCCTCAAAAATGTTATTAGCACACAGAACAGTAGTGAAAAGTTTGGCATTGTTTCTTTGCTTGATTTGTGTGTCAACTATCATGGTTCTAGGCGACAGAGCGTAAGGAGCGTGAAAGCTGGAGAAGGCTGGACCTGTTTGAATCCTTAGGCAAAATTCCGGCGACCTTTTTTTCATGGACCTTGAAGAACCAGGTCCAGATAGGCCAGATCCGCTGAAATCAAACACAGCACTTGTCTGTGCACTTATTTTCTTTATGAGTTTTTTTTTTTTTTTTTTGGCAGTTTCCAAGGAACTGATGGTTCATACTGCCACCAAGTGGAATAGAGTGTTGAACTACTGTAAATGGCTGAATTATATGTATTTTTCTTTGTACTTTCTATAAAAGCTATCACTCTTAGAATCTCTACTAGTTATCCCTTCCAGTCAGCCCAGAATCCATCTGCAATGCTTTGACATACACCCTGTTAGATTTCTGTTTCTGTTATGTTTTTCTTTTGCTCCTTGATTTCTAGTGTTTAGTTTTCTTTTCACCATGTTTCATTATTCTAGTTATTTGATTATTATTATGTTGTTTTCTTATTAGTGTTAGGTTCCTGTTTCTGTTATTTTTTTTCTTTTGAGTATTCTGTCTCTCCTTGATTTCTAGTATTTAGTTTTCTGTTCACATGTTTCATTATCCTAGTTATTTGATTATTATTTTGTTTTCTTATTAGTTCCTGTCTTCCAGCTTTTCATTTGTTATCCTCTGCTGCCCTCTTGTGTCCTCTGTCTCTTGATCTGTTTTCTGTTTTGCTCTCACCTGTTTTCAATTTCCCTCATTAGCCTCTCCCTGTCTCTGTCCCCTTTAAAAGCCCTTCCTCTTCAGTTCCTGTTTGCTGGATCATCGTCTAACTTCTCTTCAACCTCTGATCAATCTTCTGTCCGTCTTACTTCTCTTCCTGGTTCTTAGTTTTGGTTTTTCCCTGATGTCTCCTAGATTCTGGTTCAAGAGATATTTTTGTTGGATTTTTGACTCCTGCTTTGTGAGATATTTTTGTTAGATTTTTGACTCCTGCCTCTGCGCCTGTGAACCTTCAGCCTATGTGCCTGAGAACCTTAATTAAACTACTTAAATTCATCTCAGTCACTCGTCTCTGCATTTGGATCCTCAAAGCAACACCACCATTTTATGACACACCCAAAAATAAAAAATAAAACATCTATAAAGGGGTTCGGTCAACTGGATGACCGAACCCCTGGTGTATTCTATTGCCTTTTGAAGTGCACTTCTTCTTACAAAGTAACAAATCTTAATTTTCTCAAAATGTTATTTTTGCAAATTAAACATAGCTGTTTATTTCTTCATTGTGGTGCAACATGATAAGTGATAATAACAAAATAGAAAACATAGTATAATTAAGTTTCTTATAAAAAATAGAAAAAACTCAACTCAACAATTTTATGTATAGCTGCCACAAAGGGCTGTACATACCAAGGAAATAAACTGGTATAAAGCAGCAAGACTGTGTAAAGAAAAAAACAAGTAAAATAAATAATTAATATACAAAAACAGAGATAATCTGATACTGCATTGTAAGCCACAGAATAAAAATAGGTTTTGAGACGAGTTTTAAAAATAGACAGGAGAATTGTCTAATGAGGAGGGGGAGCTCATCCAACAATTTTTGATCAGCAACGGAAAAAGCTCTGTCCCCTCTGAGCTTCCATTTGGACTTCGGTACCTTCAGGAAAACAAAAACAAAAAAATAATTAGAAAAATAACAACAAAGCACAAAAGACAACCCAGAAAAAGAGAAGCAACCGAAACAAGAAAAAAAAAACAACAATAGACAAACAAAAAACTAACCGACAAACAGAAATAGAAATGGAGTGATTTGTTCGTGGGATATGTGAGATACTTACACAGAGACAGACTGTTAATATTCCATAAAGGTTTGGTCGTTACAGTGGGGGAAAACAGTATTTAGTCAGCCATTGATTGAGAAATGTTGTCTATTTAAAAGAACGTTTATCATAGATACACGTCAACTATGAAAGACAAAAATTATAAACAAAAAATCAGGATGATTTTAAAGCGTATATTTATAGATTATGGCCTAAGATGTCTGGCCTTGATGTAACATCTTCTTTAAGACACTCTTTATCTCTCTACTAGTTACCATTATTAATGGCACCTGTTTGAAAATGTTATCTGTATAAAAGACACCTGTCCATAGCGTCAAAAAGACTTCAACCTCCACCATGACAGTGATCAAAGATCTGTCGAAATCGAACTGGGAAGTGAATCTATAATAAACAAGTAATTTGGTGTCAATAAGTTAACTGCAGGAGCAACTGTAAGAAAAAAAGAAGAGATACAAGTCACTGATAATCTCCCTCTATTGGGCCCCATACTCTACAAACTCTCATCCCATGGGTTCTAAATTATCATGAGAATGGTGAGCGAAAGTCCCAGAACACACAAAACCTGCCTGATAAATGACCTGCAGAGAGCTAGTACTAAAGTACCAAAAGCTACCATTTACTAATGGTAGCTTTTGGTACACAGTACCACACACTACACAGAGAGACAGAAATCCTGCAGTAGCAGGCATGTCGCACTGCTTAAGCCAGTGCATCTCTAGGCCCATCTTAAGTTTGATAGAGAGCATATAGATGTTCCAGAAGAGGGTTGGGAGAATATCATGTGTTCAGATTAAGCCAAAATAGATCAGTTTTTCTTTTTTTTTTTTTCAAGCACAACTACTTTTGTATTTGTATTTGTTTAGGATCACATAACTACACCTTGGAAAATTTAGCAATGGATCACAAATAAAAACTATCCCAGTTCTTAACCTGTCTGAACCAAGAAAAGGCAATGCCTGTGACAAAAATTTAACTGTAAGAATGATTGGTGATTCATTCAGGAAACGAAGCAGTTGCAACACTGATCATGACAAGTAACCTAATATATGTTCATGACTTACTACATAGTGAGAAATACTGTGTACTGAGTTTACAATTTCTTCTCTTCAATAAGAAACTGCAGGAGTATATTACTTTCTTCTCAGTTATATACTACCTATGTATACTATGTATACTATCATAGATGTGTTACATTATGTCACAATTAAAGATTTATGCAGAGGGCTGATGATTTGGGATTGTATAACTGCTCTTTGACTACAGTCAGTATACCCAGCATTTGCTTCTTTTTACAGAATAGAATGATCAGAGGTGAGTTCAGCTGTCCAAATTGGGACCTCACATATAATGTGACTCCAGATACAAATCTGTTCTCTTGAAGTAGCCTACCTGTGGTGGACTAGTAGGGTAGTTGGAAGAGGGTGATTTTGTCCTAAGAAGGCTGAAGGTTTGAATTCTACAAACTGCTATAATAACATCTAAATAAAAAAAACAAAAAAACAATGTAGCTAAATTTGGTTAATCACAAGACCAAATACAAGCAAATCAGTAAAACGACAAGACAACAAATTTAAAAGAAAAACACAAATAAATATTCATTATTATTATTAATATTTTTATTATTTAGATGCTGTCGTTCAAAGATTCTTTTTCTGATTTCTAATAATACGGAACTGACATATCCGGCAAGGTCATCATGAAGTTATTTTTAACTCTCTTAGAGAAATTCATTAATTAGCATACAGTCTGACTTCTAGTACTGATGTATCTGCCAACAGCTTGGTTTGACCTTAAACTATACTCTCTGCTCTCATTAGATTAATTAATGCCTTAAAACTAAAAGTTATAGTTAACTTTTTAAAATGCTTTACTGCTTAGCTTTCCTTTACTTTTTTGTGGTCTTTAATGTTTCCAATTAGCATATAGGGCTTAATTGAAATTGCAGCAGTTTGCACTGCTGTTCACAAGAAAGACAAAGTAAAGTGACAAATTCAAAAAGAACACCACAGGCAGTGTTCTAGTGTTGGTAAGACCTGGTCTCTGCTCTTTTAATTATGCTAATTATTAATAGAAGTCAACTCCTGCTTCAGTGTGTGGCTCTTAGATACAGTAATCCCACTGATCCAATATAGTGTATCACTTATCCTCTGAACGCTAAGTCATACAAAAATCAGAACTTCATGAAGAAAACAAGTTATCAGTTGATTTGTAGAAAGAAGTGTTCTAAAGAGGCTGGTTAAGAGCTTCGTATAAAGCAGGGGTCTCAAACCGGTTGAGAAGAAAACCTGAAAAAGAAAACCTGCAGCCACACAGCCCTTTCTGGAACTGGTTTGAGACCCCTGATATAAAGGGATAGATGGAAAAAAAATACATTACTACTCAACAAACTGCTAAAATAATTATCCCTTTTTAAAAAAAAATCTTATTCTCCCTCCAATTAACCCTGTGTCAACATGACTGATTTCAATACATTGGCAGGTGTTGATTGGGATCAAAAGATTCTTTGTAGAAGCATATATTCTTAAAATACCCTAAACGCATTGCAATTATACCCCCTACATGAGAAGTGGATGGAACAAAAGAAGAAACAGTGAATTGTTTTGCCATCAATAATTCTCAAAATTATAATAATTAAAATCATTCACAATAATATTGTAAACTACTTAGATTATTATTGGACTGCTAACATTTAATAATCATCATTTACAACTTGGGCCAACATTTATTGTAATTAAGCGAATTTACCAACATTGTTTGGATACCTATGTTGTGAACTTGGGTGTGTTTTACTAGTTAATGAAAATATTCTTATACCAAAATCATGGTATATGTTACTTTAATATCAAATTTCAATGTCAACTTAAAAGGAACGTTATGAGCACCAATTTTTAGTGAATGGAGATCAATCATAAATTAAGCAGATACATGGCTTTAACAATGCTACAATCTGAACAAAATAATACCCTTTAACAATCAACAACATTGTTAAACTAAACCACAAACTACTAAGTGAAGAAAATTACCAAGGATAAGTTGACCAAATGATGTATATTGATAACAGTGGTTAATATAGAGTTAAACAAATAATCAAGGTTGCCCAGTTCCAGCATGAATATGAATATAGAAATGATTAGCTTAAACAATCGTCAGTCAACACCAGCCATTTGTATGGAAAAAATAAAAGCTTTCAGTTAACTTAAAATGTGAGAAGAATAAGCCTGCACTGATGCAGACTTGCTATTTATGGGCTGAATGGTCCACACGCCCTACCCAATGCGGCCTTTGGGAGGATCCTTAATAGGGTGGACCCGCCTTGGGAACACTGAAGCGAAGGCTTAGTGCTTAGGATTAGTGTTCAGAGGCTAGTTTGGGATTCAGCCCCAGTCTTGCACAAGTCTTTTATTTCATGTGTTGTCATGTCAGAGCTGTTATTGTCAGAAGTTCAGAATGTAGGGCCCAGAATTCAAGCAAACTGATCAGGTTGATTTCATAACAAGTGTTTATTAAACCAGCTGCTCATCAGCTGGGGCAGGTTCACTGGATACTCTGTAGAGATTAGAACTCAGGTTAGTGACTTCAGAACTCAGAAACGATAAAGAGCATGTGAGTCACCAACCTGGTAAAGTTCAGTATGAGCCTGGAAGGAGGAGAAATGAAGAAATGAGGAGCAGAAGCCAGAGCAAGCAGAGGAACAGAAGGATCCGGAGGTATAATCCAAAGAAGAATTGAAGCAGGAACACTTTTTCAGACCAGAAGATCAGAAGTCCAAAGAAGCACTGAAGGGGATTTCCAAGCCAGGGTCAGAAGACGTCCTAGGTCGTTAACAGGCAGAATCAAGGTAACAGTTCGGAAACTGATCAGGCACTAAGAGCAGAACAGGGCCAAAACTCAGAAGATCAGGGACTGAAACTAGTCAGGAAAATAAATAAAGCTGGAGAACTCTCACACTCAGCTTGAATAATCTGGCACCGATGGCTGGGAACAGACAGCTTAAATAGACAGCAGGAACTGGTGGATCTTATTAGCGACAATGAGCGCATGGCGGAGCCAAGCAGATGGGACAAAGGAGCCAAATCCAGCCATCAGTGCCAACATCATGACAGTAATGCATGCTGGGAGCTGAACCTGCAGTCTGTTCAGCAGTCAGGTCAAAGAAGAGACAAAAGGGTTGTAGATATTCGATTGGTGCACAAAAGAACACATCTGACAGGATACAGAGAAATTGCTGATAAGTGAGCCTTTATTTCCTTCTTTCTGCTGCAGCTCTCATCCAAGATAAGTAAGGGAAGAAGGGGAGATAGTAAACATTAGCCCTCCAGTGATAACCAAAGCTACTGACACTCATCAATTTAAGAGTCTTCAAGCTATTGTATGGCATCATCTTAACAACGACCTGAATCGATTGGTGCCAGAAACCCCCTATCCTTAACAAATGAGTTCTACTGAGTTTTAATGCACTGGTATCCATTGATACTGCATCTGTCAACATGATTAAATATCCTAAAGGAAAGTTGTTTAATATTTTTTTAGAACTTGGTATTAGTTTTAATGTATTTTGAAAATACATTCTCATACAGGCTGTGGTAGGATGTGTGTCTGTTCTTTTCCTAATTCAAATAACATAATAGATAACTATAAAACCACATTCGTTTTCAAATAAGATCACATTAAACCACCTAGCTACTTTTTGGACCCCTTTTATATATATATATATATATATATATATATATATATATATATATATATATATATATATATATATATATATATATATATACAGATTAAAATACTCTTTATCACAAAGAAACTCTGTGTGTAAGCACTGCTTGATAGAACTACGTTTCTGTCTGCCGCATTTTACATTTCTGTCGTCTCTCACTGCTTTAAATGATAAGCAGGGCATTTCTTATTCAGACATGGTCTGTAGGGATGAGCTTAGACACATCACTCACCCTGGGGAACATTGAGGCTTTTGCCTTTTTCAGAATCCCCCACATTCACTCTGACAACTCAGCTGGTGATGATGAGTCCCCAGCTTGCATTGCAGGTGCAGTAAACTGTTTTCTACACAGCCTTCATCTTTAGCTAAATCTACTGTATATTTTTTGTAAGTCTTTTTTTTTATCCTTTTATTTTTGACAATGTGCTCCATAGGTGATATGTCCTGTTGCTTATTTTATCTGCAGTGTGGACATCTTGCTGACAATGGAGGTGATCTTTACAGGCTGATATCTCTTGCTGTTATTGAATGCTGAGATCAGAATCTAAGTGAGCTACTTGGTGAAACATCTCATTCTGCCATCATTAGGGGCCTTTTGTTGGTGTGTCTTTCGACAGCTGCCAAGGACAGGTTATACAAATTCTATATCTAGACAAGACAAGGTAGGCAAGAATAAGCTTTGCTTCAGGCCATTCCTTATTTGATAAATTGTGGGTTTGTTCATTGTTGATTTTATATTGTTGTTTTTTTATTACTTTTTGTTGTTTCCTGTGTTTCATGTGGACAATTTATTAAAATAAATGATTGATTGATTGAATGATTAAAAAACAAAGATCTGACAATTGGAAAATATTCTATCCCGCAATAGAGGATTTTGCCTCTTGATGTTTGTCCACATTCTGGTACTGATAAAACATAAATTATATTTTACGTCTCTATATTCTCTTCCTCAAATTTTGATAGGGTGATCCCCTTATTGGCAAGTCACCACTGGTTGCTCATTTCATTCACCTGCCCAACTCTGCCCGGTTTGCAATTATCATTTATCTAATCCACCTGCTTCTACTTCTTTAAATAAAAAATACTTTAGTCCTAGCTTTCGGCGCCAGTTCATTGTTGTAGAGTTGCCAGATCACTGAGATTCTTATATGATGTTGATTGATGTTATATGATGTTGACATGTTTTTAGTGTTTTCTTAGAGTTCCTGATAATGTCCAGTCTCTTATCTCATGAGCATGCCCTATTCCTGTCTTGACTTAGTGGAGGGACTGATTTTTAGCGTTGCATCGTTTTACTGATATCCTGCCTAGTTCTGTTTATTTTTTTGTTTTTGTTTTTTTTAACAGTGTCCTGTCTGGCAATGTGGCAATAAGAATAATTGTCTTGATGCCAAAAAGAGCCCAACAGATTTTACTTTCACAAGTGGAGCAGTACGGCTATTGCCATAGTGTTCCTCTCGATTTATGCATATAAATAGCTTTATAATAATTATGCAGGGAGTATTAGATTATATGGACTCTGCAATGTATGTAGAACAGGAAAGGACATAAAGAAAGAAGATGGTGAAAAGATGAAAGAAAGTTGAGATAAAAGGGAGATAATGATAAAATATCTTCAGTCTGCTTCATCACCTGCGAAGAGATGTAAAAAGCACAGCACAACCAATAGACATGGTGCAAGACATACAATAAAGTAACACCTCGATAGTATCGCTAAAGTATAAGTAGTATTATTTAATCTGACATGTATACTGTTTTAGCCGAAGATATCTCTGAGTACCTGGAAACAAACACCAGTAGTTGTTTGTGAGGGTGCACTTGAGCATGTACAGTTTATCCAAAGAAAAAATGCTCAATGGTGGTTGTGAAGAGCCAAAGTGGCACTTTCCCCAGAGCACCGAGGCAAGCACTGGGGGACCCAAAGCCCCAGATGCACAAAGGGATCCGACCCCCACCAAGGGAGAAGAGACGGCCCCAGAGGAAATCCCCCAGCCACCGCAATGCCGGAGCCCCCGGAAGCCACGGGGAGCAGTCTGCGGAGGAGTCCCCGAAGTGGATCCGGCCATGGGCCCCAGGGATCCGAGGCCCCAGGGGCATCCCAACCCCCGACGGGAGCCACAGCAGGCCAGGCCATGCGGAGCAGCTGCCTGGAATAAGCCAGCACCCGCCCGGCCATTTACCCCCAAAACACCAAGCACCACAAGTGCACCGGCAAGCACAGGCGCCAGCCAGCGGAGGGAGAGCACGATGGGGGAAATGGGCTCCGCACTTAGTGGAGACTTGAGATGTTCTTGGGAGAGGGAGCAGTTCAGACCCCAACCTGACAAAAAAAAATATACATATATGTTTTTTTCAGATGAAAGTCTCTTAAAATTAGACTTTCTAATTATGGATTTGCACAAGATTGAGTTACGTTTTTTTTTTTTTACTTTCCTGTTCGCAGTTTAATCCACATCATTTCTACCTGTAAATTTATCTAGGAGACCATCATGACTTTGGCATAAAAGTCACTGACAATCACATTAAAAATAATGCTTTGGTTTTATCAGTCACTGTAGTTGAATCAGTTATAGTGGTCGTATTAGTAACAGTGGTAATACTGGAAATTCAGCTTGGAGAGACTCACACAGAGAAAAGCTGCAATTTGAAAAGATTTATTTGGCACTCGGGCCCCGGTAGAACACTTGATGCTGTGAATTAATATTTGCTTGGATGAGTAACCTAGAAAAAGAATTTGAGTACTCTTCCCCCACTGGGGCCTGGACCCTGGTATGGGAATAAGCCAGAGGGTGAGTGGGACTGAGAATAGTCTGAGAGTGAGGGAAAAGATGGGGTTCAAGTGGGTGAAAGTTCACTAGCATGCATGAGGGAAACTAGGCCAGGAGTTAATTGGAGTGGATCTTGAAAGATGATTTGCTTCGGAGGAGGTCACGACAGGACATCACAGGTGATTCGGGTGAAGCTGATAAGAGCTTAAGCTTCATAAGAAGAATCATCAACACACCCAGACAGTCTTCTGTACAACAGCTCTCGGATACAAATTAATCGCCACAGTACATTCATATTGTTTTTTTTATGAGAAGGTTGGCTACTCTTTTTTCAAGTAACTTTTAAGATAATTTTATAGGAAGTTCAGAGTCCATTAAGTATTGGTGTATATCCTTCGGGTTTTTATTTGTGAAGGTGCAAAGAAGGTGGTCTCAGTTCTCTGGTACTTTCTTTAAAGGTTAAAATCCTCACTTTCACTGCTTTCTGCTTGCTAGTGCAACAACGAGAAATTGCTCAAATAAAAAATGGAAGTGGCCTAAATCACAATTGGGATACCTAAATGGATGTCTTTCATATAGATACAGGACTTTAAAAAAAAATCCATTAAGGTTTGTAGACATGTTGCAAGTTTTAAGATTACCCTTGTATTTACTTTAAATTGTAGCTAAAGTATAATTAGGTTTTTCATGAATTTCAATCCTCTAAACTGATTTTAGAATTTCCACAGTTAAGGTATCATTAGTAAATTATTTAGTTTGCAGTTAAACTGGTTGTGATAAAGACAATAGTTATTATAAAGACATCTACATCCTACTGGTACTATTTTTACGTTTGTATGTCAGTTTTGTTACATCTGCTTCCTAACATCTCATTATGTCTAAACAGTTCTAGGAAGCCCAACCATACAATGCAAGCTATGCTATCAGATCCTAGGTTGATCTGATAGCATAGATCAACCTGGGATCTATGCTATCAGGTCGTTTAATATGAAACATTTTTAAACGACCTTCCTCAAGCAGACCACATTCTTTGTATGTGATCCTATGTAATGATAAAAGGATATGTCCCTTGTAAAGATTCAAGTATGTTTTTTCATCAATTTTGATTGCTCTTTACAGAAACATTTTAGAAAAATGAAATAAAATAAACAAATGGGAGTGGTTCCTCCAAATCAAGAAGTACATATTTATTCCACTTTAACAGCAAAGAGCTTTATTCTTATGATTGTTTTAAAATGTCACAGATTGGGGTGCAGCACTCACAGATATAGCTCCACTCTGCTAAATGTGTATTGTGGACCAGATATAGGTTCTCACAATCCCAATAGTCTTTCTAATTATTCAAATTCTGTGACATTTAAATTACAAAAACTTCTCTTTAAGCAAAGTACATTTGGAACGCTGGTCTTTATTCATGTAGTGCTGCAAAATAACACAAATGTTTTTTCATGATTTACATTATCTATCTATCTATCTATCTATCTGTCTGTCTGTCTGTCTGTCTGTCTGTCTGTCTGTCTGTCTGTCTGTCTGTCTGTATATATATATATATATATATATATATATATATATATATATATATATATATATATATATATATATAAGCAAGAGAAGGATAAGATCGTTAATAAACAGCAAGTACCCTACAATTTATATTCACCATGGTATAATTCATAACTAGGAAATCTAAATAGATGTGTCTATTTAGATACAGACCAGAAATAAAGGGAATATAGCTACATTTTCTTTAAATAAATTCAAACACGGCATCAGGTGATATCCTGAATTCTTCAGTTTTATGAACCAAATGTCAGAGGGACTTACCTGTAATCTTGAAATTCAGCTTTTAATCTGATTCTGTGATCCAGGTTATATCTTCACCTTAGACATGTCAGTAGATTGGAGATGCCATCATCTGAAGCACTGATCTATTAAGTCTCTCCCTGTACTGACATTTAAGTATTTCTGTTTCATATCATGTTATTGTATATAAACAAAAAAAAAAAAAACATTTCTGAAAAACATGTGGGGATATATTCTTAAGCAAGCAGGCCAACACTTTATACAGGGCTCTCATCCTCCAATTAGACAGGAAGCGACAGATGGCCACATGGCAAGGACAGCTGGTTTTGAGGTTTTCACCGTTTGTCTGTCCATCAGCATGTCAATCATAAGCTGCTCCTCTCAGCTTGAAACTGTCAAAACTGTCACTATTGTGCCCCAAGCACCCAACTCACAGAGACTGGAAGGGATGACATAGGAGGATGACGCAAGAGCTCCATCTAGTGTCATGGTCATCAACACCTCTAGCCTTAGAAGAGACCATGATAACATAAAATATATTAATAAAAATCCTTTCTTTATTCTTTTTCTAGAATGCATTCTGACATTTTTACATCATTATTTTGATTGAATATAATTAGCTTTATCATTAAAAAAGGATTATTAAAAAAAAAAATAGGATATCAATTTAATCCAAAGTGAAAGTAATATTGCAGATATGATAAAATCATTGCATGTTTAATTTCCCATGTGATTTGTGGTGATATAATAAGGATATTAGCTCATGAGTTCCCAATGAAAAACAATAACAATAGGTTATAAGAAAATTAACCTATGAGGCATTGGGATTCAATGCTTTTGAGTTTACTTTAAGCATCCACTGAATAAGGAACAAATAGGTTAATTGAAATTTTAACAGAGGCCATTTCTAGAAAACTGAATAAGCTGAATATGAAGAAAAATGTAAACATTTAGAGGAATCGGTGATTCTATTACTGCAATGGCTTCAGAAGAAAATTGGGAAAGCTTCTTTGATGTATTTGAGGTTATAATAGGATAGTGGGAAAAACAAATCATGTGTTCCATGCATTTACATTGAATTTATTTGAAAGAAAAAAAAAAGCTGTAAGCGGTGCTAAACTTAACAACTGTCATCAAAACAATTTCAGAGGTTGCTCAATAAAATGTCAGTCACAGACCAAGTTCAAGCCAAAACTCCTGTTTCACATGGACAATTTTATGGATTTTTCTCAGTAGAGGTACAAGAGACAAACAGGACAAACAGATCTGTAAGTCGTTAGATGTCCCTCAACATGCTGGGCTCCATTTGCCCTGTCTGTGCACAGTAGGTTTTTTTTCATGCATTTACCTACCATAGCTTCCTAAGGTTTGGACTCTGTCAGAGTCATTATAAGACAACATAATACATCTTGCAAATGATGAAGCAGGGAGAAAGTAACTTTGACATACTTTCAGAAGCCACAAGTATCATAGAGAAAAACTGAATATTACCAGAACTGTGTAAAAGCATATAGAAGACAATGTATTTTCATTGTTTAAATAAAAATGAAAATTAGACTGATGTTTACAGATCTGACCAAAGCATTTTGCTGTTGGGTCTTATACATTTTTCAGTTTTCTTTACCTTACAGTGCATTACACAGTATTTAACATTTCACAAAAGCCTAGAATACAGCTTCCTTTTGTTTAGAAAATTTCAATTCAATTTAATTTATTTATATGGCACCAATTCACAACACAAGTCATCTCAAGGCACTTTACAGTTCACAAATTTATGTTCAAAAATGGTGGCAGCATTATGCTGTGGAATTCCCCTTTTTTTCCCCACACACGTAACCAGAGGTTCCTGGAAGATAAAATTGGTTTTGAAAATTTGGAAGAAAACTTTTTCGATGCTGCAAATAAATAAAGACTATGGCAGGGATAGAACTTCCAGTAAGATGAGATTTAACAAACTTAGACATACACTTCAGATCAAACCATTTATGTTTAAATGGCCAAGTAAAAGTCCAAACCTAAAATAATTTGGAAAGTCTTGAAATGTTTTTTCCAATTTTACCTGACTTAGCTTGAGCTAATGTGCAAATTAATTGGTGAGTTTTTTAATGGGCTCAGTTTTGTTGTCCAATAAACAAAAAAACAACTTGACAATAACACAGCATTCAACATTCAAACATTTCTTAATGTTTGAATGTTGAACTTGACTGTTCCACTTCAAAATATTGGCAAAATATTTGAATCACCTTATGTATTACTTTTCTGCCTACTATTCAGCCTTATCTGATCATATTCTGGTATATTAACACTTTGAATAAAATGATATCTAAATGATATCTGTTGTGGGAAAATTTATATCTTTCTGTATTTATATATTAATATTCATATTTACTCACTATAAAAGTTTTCACTTAGTCTGTTTCTCTCTCAAGGCCACACCATTCCCTGCAGAATGTTGTTTGTAGACCAGACATAGCTTCTTCCCATAACAATCCAGATTCTTTCTCAAGGTTTATTTATAACATGTTACTGTTAAGCAAAGTGTGTGTAATTTGTTATGACTCTGACTGCTTTCGATTGTTGTAACTAGGGGGGAACGAACCCTGCCCAGATCGGAACAGAGCAGAATGCTGTGCCATGATGACTGTTCTCTCTTTGCAAAGATATTAATAAATGTGCCGACTGAGTGAAATCCATCGATCTCCGTTTATTTAACTAGGATGAATAGTTGAATACTTTTTTCCCACGACATATCATAAAAAATAAATAAAACAGGAAAAAGGTCTTGATCCACATTTATAGCCCTGTTGAGAACCTATTTCACAAAGTAATTTATAATTGAAGAACTCATTAAAAAAAAGCAGAAACATTTTGAGAAAGAGTGTTGATCACTTAGTTATGAAACAAAACTAGGTGAATCATGATCCAGCATAAAGTCAAACATAAGTCAAAGATAAAAATACTTTAAATTGCAAATGTGTCTCATTACCGACCGTGGAGAAGCAAAAAGTCCAGAGCAAGTCTGCTGAATCAGACTCCCTGGGAGGAATGGTTTATTATATGTGAACCAAAAAAGCAAATTCCTTAGACACGAACAGGTTACAGTGTAACCAGAAGACCTGAGGGGTATGAAAAGTACAGTACATACAGAATTTGGTGCCAAGTCCACTGATATTTCTGGAACCTAATTATCAAAAGCTTTAAAGCTATTGAAACATGTTTTTTTTTTTATAAATCGAAGACTTACCCTATAAATTATTGTTGCAAGAGTCTAAGAACTGTGGCAAACCATGAGAAGTCTTGTCTGGTTTAAAAAAATGCGCATAAGCTTTAGATGAATATACATTTTAAAAGAAGTCTAAGCATAAGAAATAACTCACTGTGTTTCACAAAAGAAAGCATGATACAGATGTATTATAGCCACATCATTTTTTGGAGTAAACAACAAAAGTGGTCAAATGTATATGTTTAAATACCGTAGGCATGAAATAGTTTAAATCCTTTTGAATAAAAAAAGGTATATAACCTGTTTATATTCTAAATATCAGTTAAAACATATTGCTCTGTTCTCAGATATTTTGCCAGTTAAAAAAAGAACCACAATTGTAAAACTCAAAAATAAAAATGTAAACGTAAAGATTTTAAAGATTTTTCTTTTCTTGAATTTACTTGAGAAAAAATAATTATAGTAACCACATTTTTTTTTTTTAGGAAATTTAGGTCAGCAAGGGTTGGTCTCTTCGTAACATTTGTTTGGAATATTGCATGCTTACTGCTGTGTTTGGGCTTCTTGTCAAATGGGGGTGTTTATGAGATATTTTCTCTTCACCTTAAGGTATCATGAACTTTTCAGATTTTTTTATGTTGCCAACAAATTAAATATCTCTAGCATTCAATAATTAGGGGCTGAAAATTAAGTGTTTAAAACATCCCAAAATTTGACCACAATTAGAATTAGTAACATCAAAAATTTTTAAAATGGCATAGTTGAGTAGTTTGAAGCATGTCACCAACCAATTTTAGTCCCTTTTAAACAAAAGCTTTAAATATAACGAAACTGAATAGAAGTATATGAATATGATTCATATTTTTCTCTGCTGTGACCTTGATGTTGAGAGGAAAGTCTTGGATGCAGGCTGACAGTTTAAGCCAAAGCAGAGCTTTATGTTGACACCCTGTTGGTGACTAATATTTTGCTGCTGTATATGTCAAATTATGGAGTTCAGTAAGTCTCATCATGGGTGTGATTAAGCTGTGTTTTATATTTTCTCACTCAGAAGTCAAGTATTCAGAACTGAGCCAACAAGTAAACTCAAGGCTTCACTATTAATTTTGAAGATAGTTATTTATTGTTCAGATGTAAAATATACTTTTGATTAATTAAAAACTTAGATTTTCCACCAATTTTCAATATTAATTATTATTGATGATTAATATATTTTAAACAAATCAACATTTAATGAACATTAATTTATTCCACTGGTTACTTCAACTTATGAAATGACAAAACTACTGTATTTAGCCAAAAACTACTGTATTTAGCCACTTTGTTCTCTTAACTTTGAGCAACAAGCTGATAGAGCAAAATAAATGTACTTTAATCAGGTGATTGTCTCTCTTTTCCTATCATTTTTCAATAATGCCTTGTTTAATTTCCTTCTCTTTTTTTTTTTTTTTTTTTTTTTTTTTTTTTTTTTTTTTTTTTTTTTTTTTGGTACTCCCAGTTTTAATTGCATCTGAGAGCAACACGCAACAACACCACATTCGAGCGGGCGCAGTGAGGATCGGGGTCTTCTCACACCCCTGTTCTCCGGCTGCCGCCTGGAGTGTGGGGCCTGGAGGAAGAGCGGGCCACCTGGTCCGTGGTTTTGGCTGGGGCTGGCTGCGGGGCCTAGGTGGCCTGCTGGTGGCGGGGCTGTCACCTCTGCTCTCCCCAAAGAAGGTTGGATGGAGGGGCATGAAGTGCCTGGTTGAAGGTTTTTTTTTTTTTTTTTTTTTTTTTTTTTTTCTTTTCGGGGGGGGGGGGGCGGTTCTGGTTGGGTGGCCGGCGCGGGATGGGTGGGCCCCGGTCCCGGGGGGGGCTCTTGCGGGGGGTGGTCCGGTCCGTGTGCGGGGTGGGGGGCCGGGCTTGAAGCAGGATAGAGATGGGTTGGTGTGGCGGTGTCGCCGCTCCCCTCCCCTCACATCCGGATTTTAGGTTCACTTATGGGGTCATCCGATAGTCCCGGGACCGACCACCGGTGTCACCGGGTTTTTGGTCCTGGTATTATTGGATGTGAGTGTTATGTGTGAATGTGTGTCTGCGTTGTTATTTTCTTTATTTATTATTATTATTATTTTATTCAATTTTTTTTTTTTTTTTTTTTTTTTTTTTTTTTTTTTCCTGTGGTACGAGTGGGGGCACTAGGGAGGGAAGGCATGATTGAGATGGTGTGTTTTTTTTTTTTTTTTTTTTTTTTTTCTTTCCCAGGTTGGGGTCTCAACCGCACCCTCTCCCAAATACATCTCAAGTCTCCGCTAAGTGCGGAGCCCATTCCCCCCGTCCTGCTCTCCCTCCGCTGGCTGGCGTCGGGGCTCACCGGTGCACTGGTGGAGCTGGGGGTGGATGCCCGGGGGACTGCTGGCTCATTCCTGGCGGCCTCTCCACTGGCCCCGGCCGGCCGGGGCTTTGCTGGGGCTCCTGTCTGGGGGTGGGGTGCCCTTGGGGCCTCGGATCCCTGGGGCCTGGGACTGGATCCGCTTCGGGGTGGGGCTGGGTGTTGTTCGGGGATTTTCGGGGTCGGTGCCGGTGCCTTCGCTACGATGCCGGTTCCTGGGCGGTGTTTCTTTCCTATGCCGGTTCTGTGGTATCGGTTCGGGGAGGGGGGGAGCTGCGCGGCATGGTGGGGTGCGGTCCTGTTTTGGGCTCCGGTTTTTCCGCTCGCACTTCTCCTCTTGCCTATTTATTTTAATTGTAATTATTTATTAATTTATTTATTTACCTATTTATTTGTTATTTTTTTTTTTTTTTTCTCTTCCTCGGTGGGGGGGAGCGGTTGCGGGCGGGTCGGTGTCTGGTGTCCGCTGTCCCATTGTGGGGGCCCCTTTTTTTTTTTTTTTTTTTTTTTCTCTTTTTTTCTTTGGGGGGTTTGGCATGTCTGTTTTCTCGGGGGGCAGGCGGGCCTGCTGGGTGGGGGTCCTGCTGGCGGCGCGCCGCTGGTGTGTGGGGGTCCGGGCGGCTCCGGCGGGGGTAGTGTTGGGGGGCCGGTCTGGGCGGGCTGGCTGCGCTGGCTGGGTATTCGGGTGGGTTTTCCCTCCTGGAGGCATGGCGGGGCTGCTCTGTTCCCACTGATCGCGGCGGGTGGGGCTGCGGGGCGGGTGTGGGCCTGGGGTGGCTATGACCGGCGCGTGGTGGGGGGCCGGGGCGGCGGAGCTGCTCTGGCCGCGTGTCGGGGCCTGGTGCGGGCTGCGGGGGGGGTGGCGGACGTGGCTGGGCTGCTTTGGCATCGTCCGGTGGGGGGGCGGCGCGGTTCGCTCCGCTCTGGCTTTGTCAATGTTTTGTCATTGTCTCCTTCCTATCTCCTCTTTCTTTCATCTTTTGTCCTGTTTTTTTCTTTTTCTTTTTCCTTCTTCTTCTTCTGTTTTTCTGCTCTACTTACATTGCAGTGTCCATATGAACTGTAAAACTCCCTGCATAATTATAATAAAGCAATTTATATACATGAAACAAGTGGAGCGGTATGGCAATTGCGATACCGCTACACTTGTGAAAGTAAAATCTGTCGGGCTCCTTTTGGCATCAAGACAATTATTCTTATTGCCACCTTGCCAGACAGGACACTGTAAAAAAAAAAAAAAAAAATAAAAAAAATTAAAAAAATTTCCTTCTCTAAATCCATGACTTTTTATGAGAAACTTAGGTGTGCCCAAACTTAGAAGCAAAACACCCCAAAGACTAAAATTCAGTGTTCATAAATCCTAATAATTACTTATCAAAATCAACTATAAGTAGATGTGAAAATATAAACTAAAATATAATGGTCACTGATTGAATTGAACCATTACTGCCTTCATCACTGAAAAGATCAACACAGATGCAAAGACACCATATCAAAGCACAGCTACTCATCAGGCATGTTTAACAACAATATGCTGCACTTCTGCTTCTGTTACCATGACAGCTAATTCTGTTGCGCAACATACTACCTCATATTAACCCCATACTACACCATATAAACACTACACACATGTTATGATTGACTTTCTTAATTATAACACCCTAAAATCTGAATGAGAGTAAACAACCCAACTTAGCCTGAAGTTAATGGGACCTTTCCTTTACCCAGGAAACACACAGCCAAGTAGATGAGCTCCGAGCCAGCCCCCGTGTCAGAGCATGAAAGAAAGGACATCCAGTTAGTCACAGTCAGAGAAACAGGACTGAACACTGGGCAAATGTTCTCACTGACATTGTCAGAAAATAGAATTTAAAGTGCATTTTCTTGTGAATAAAGCCCTCGTTAATCAAGCTAAATATTATATCAGCGATCTGATTGTTTCTTATGGTCCTAAGAGAGCACTTTGTTCTCGATCTGTATGTTTACTAGTGGTTCCTAGAATTCCTAAAGGCAGAATGGGTGGCAGATCTATGTTATCAGGCTCCTCTCCTGTGGACAAACTGACAGTTTTATTCCATGAGGCATGTGATTGACAAAACCATGGCCACAACTTAAACATTGGTACTATACATGCACCTTTATATATGAATCCAAACCCATTCTTTGGTTTGCAATAAAATGTTATTCTCAGTTCAAATACATGTGTTCTATTTGTAAGAGTGCACATTTAGTTCACTGTACTTGTATCCACTCATTCATAAGTGTGTTTTTTGCCACTAATCTTTGTTTCCTACCTTCCATAATGCCTAGAAGTTTGGCCAGACAAAAGATGGCAGCCAGGGCTCAGATGGAAAAATGTTACTTTCATTGCTCAACGTGCCACATCAACCAATCAGAGAAGCTGATCTGGGAGCTGGCAGGAAGACAGACACAGCGCTGCTGATGCAGAGCGCTATGATCACTCCCCTGAAACTGTCTTTTAATGCTAAATTGACATAAAATGTCAAAACCTGCTGACAAAACATGTTTTTTTTTTTTTTCTGGTGCCTTCAGTTTGTAACACACACTGGAAAAATGCTAACTTCTACTTCCAGCCACCACAAACTCTAGCGGGAAAAAAACCCAAGAGGCGACCGGGTCTGAGGCAGCTGCTGCTTGGGATTCCCAGTGACAGCACACAGCCGGTATATGGGGTCGGCGGGGCTCTGACAGCAAAATAATATTTTAAGGCAGGATCATAATTTTGATAAACTGACTGCACAGATGTTGTTTTGAGGCTGACTTTCTCACTTAAAAATATATTAAAATACTTTTTATCTGAACTCACTTTACAGAATTCGCTTCAGGAGCATCAAAGATGCTCTTGAGGAGGGGCTGACCTTAATCTGTACAAGCATCAAAAATGAAGCAGCAGGCACTTCTTTTCTGATCAAATAACATCTGGTGTGAATGTAGCATTAGGCAAAAAAAAGGAATGCTTTTTATCATTCTGCTTCACTCTATCTTTATTATCTAATTCTGTATTATTTGTTTGTTCAATCCCTAACTTTACTTTCTTTCTTCTGTTTTTCATAATAGCTTCATCTGGCCTGGATCTTTGTTAGACAGTGACATCAACCCACGTGAGCCGATTTTGACACTCGACTGGCTGGTGCTTTCAATATAGTGGCTTGGCTTTATTTGCTCTGATGAATAGGAACAGAAAAAGTGGATTTATGAGGGTTTTTTACATTTCAATGTGCCACCCACACTGTAAAAAGGGAGTTTTACCTCTCCACTGTTGCTGCATGCATTCTTGTTGAAGGGATTGCTTTCGAATCAACGGCACAATGCAAGTGATTGTGTGGTGTCTCTCCATGCTCATCCAGGTGAAATGAATCTGGCAAAGTCAATAATCTCAGTCAATGCAACCATCAGGGTTTCCTTCAAAAAATCCTAACCAATATGAGTGCATAAGTTGATTGAAATGTCTCTTTAACATGCCTTGAAATGACATGTTGTGAATTGGCTGTATATAAATAAACAAAATGAATGGAATTGTAAACAGTTCTCTCTGAAACTTAAACTAGGTAAAGACAGAGGGAATTAGAAAGAGTCCTAGGAAAGATACCTAAAGTATATCATAGCCCCCAAAACAATGCAGCCAACAGAAGTAGCATCAATTAATCTATTTAATATTTGTATCCCCTTATGAGTGGAGCAGCTGCTGACATCTAGCCTGTGCATTTTTATTGATTATAGTGCAAAAACATTTCTGTATTCCCCTGAAACCAGAGGCAATTACTCTGTGTAAACCAGATACCCAGCCGTATGCCTTTGACTTGTAAATGGTTTTGCCCAACAAACTGAGGAGCTGCAGGGTACATGGCTGATATTTCCCTAAAGATTCTTGTTCAGTTTTGCCTCAATTCCAAACTTAGTAAACCTCCCTGGAGAAAGTAAGTGGTACACACTGATAGGGAAAGTAATTTTTATTATTATTCCAGAAATAAGAAAATATGAAAATGAAGCACAGGGAAATTAATTATGAACTTATTTTAAGAAATATTATGATGCCCTGGAATAAAAAAAATATGTTCAGTCATCATGTTTCAGCATAAAACCAAATATGTACACAGAAAAACTTGTGTTGTATATTTTTAATACATAATAATAATTCTTTCTAGTTTATCTGTGACCTTTGAGAGTCATTACAAAGTAATTTCCAGATCAAACACCTGTTACCATGAATAACTCCTGTGGAGCATTCATCACTGCGGGATAGAAATATATTTGGTGCCAAGTGATTTTTGATTGAAACACCATGAGCTAAAGTTTTTTTTCTTTTGTTCAATTGCTTACATATCTCAGATTGACAGGATAAGTCATTGACCGAATAAATGTTTTTGTTTTTTTTTTAACCCATGTATGGTAGTGTAGTCATGTTACGTTCTACATGCTGGACATCCACAAAAGTCAAAATGAGATGTTGTTTTTTTTTATTAAAATGTCCATAACCTCAGAACCCGTATTTATAAGCAACCCTAAGAAAGATGTGTAATAATCTTACCTACATAGCTGTATGACAGTGCAAAAACTTATCTCAAAATATGCTTAATTTACCCTGGTTGAGATATGTTTATAACTGCATAACTGCTAGCAAGAACACTCACAACAGATGCCTGTAGAAACTTCGAAAAAAAAAAATGTGTTAGCATGTCACTGACTTTTAAATTTCATAATTTCAACTGAGAAGACAAAAACGCCTGAACTATGTTACAATAAAACAACTCGACTAGCTTTAAAAATCCAAACTAAACATACTTAGAAAGATGCATTCTTGTTGAAATTTTAGACAGTCCTTCACAAGTAGTCTTTTTTTTATTGATCATCATGATTTCTCCCAGTGGCGTCTCAGCCCAAATGAGTCTCATCAAGCGCCGGATCTTTTTAACACTTGGGAAATAAGAAATTAACTGAGTAGCCATACAATATTCAATTATTTGAGCTATTGTAATTTCTCATCTCCAGTGAACGCAACACAGAACTGCTACAACACAGATGCTACAACCAATCAGAAAAGAGTTTGTGTGGAAGTGTGCACTCATCCATGTTTAAATGGCTATAACCACTGATAGTATTTGGACTGGTCACAGAAGAAAGTTTACCTTATTAACGGACAAACATAAAATTGTTGCTAATTTTTATCACTTCATTTAAATCATAATGTAAACATGTAAGTACTTCAAACATAAGTATTCTAACTTACTTATTCAAGAACTTTGAGTTAATCGGTTTCCTAATCATTTTCCATTCCTAACTATTTGGGTTTACAGAGCAGCAACATGGGTCAGAAATGATAAATGGTCTGTTCTTATACAGCACTTTTTCAAGTCAGCACACTTGACCAAAGTGCTTTACACTACATTCAGTCATTAATTCACACACACACATGGTGGCAAGCTACATTGTAGCCACAACTGCCCTTGGGCTCACTACAAAAGCTTGGCTGTCTTTCACAGACAGCTCTGACCACCATCAGTAGGTAATGCGGGTGAAGTGACATTGAAAGCTGGAGCGAGGGCTTGAACTCCCAACCATCCAGTTGCATGGTAAACTCCTACATCTGACTTCACTGTCGCCCCACAGACGATGGTACTGACAGAGGGAGACATCATCAAAAAGTTTCTTGACTTATGGTCGGAAAAAATTTTGTTATGAAACAGCAGCAGAAATCCATAATGGAACTGGTGGAGGAGGTAACGGCACACCAGATCCAGAACGCAGAGAAGGGCTGGCAACTGACAACAGATTGAGATCCGAGTGGCAGAGCTGGAGGAGTACACCAGGATCAATGACATGACTGTGTCTGGGCTCTGTATAAACACCCAGCACAAAGGCATTGATCGATGATAACAGAGGGTAGCCAGGTGGGCAGGAGGTAAACTCAGTGGAACAACAATAACCATAAATTCAGTGGATCACTTATTAATAACATCAGCAACCACCCACCATTTTTTACAGTTTATAAAAGCGAGGATGGTCATTGAGGGGGATTTCCAAACTGCTCACATAAATATTTGCATTACCAATCGGCAAATTTCAGAACAAAATGAAAATAGCTTAAGTTGTACCAGAGCATAAAATGGGGATAGGCACTGCTTCAGAAAATAAAGGCTGGTTTCTTAGGTACTACAAATCTCCAAAATTGTAGAAAAACTCTTCAATAACAAATTAGAAAATGTCATAAACATGATAGGTATGGAATCAGTGGCATATTATTTTGCTGTGTGAGGAGTTATATATCTATCTATCTCTCTGTCTGTCTGTCCTTCTGTTTGTATTGTTGTGTAAAACGATATCCTGCAGATAATGAATAAATGCTTAACCAGAACTGGAGTTGTAGTTAATTATTTAACTTATTTCAAATCGGAGGTGAAATCAATTTAGTGCTCTTAGTTGAATAATTTTAGCTCTTATTTGCTTACTCACCAGGGTTTATGCCTTTCACGTCTGGATGGTTCCTGGACCGGCTGTAAAAATCCAGGTATTCCCAACAATTTAGTGACCTAGGCTAGGTTATCAGTAGAGCTATTAATTATCGATGTCTTTATTCTAATAATCCAGAATTACAGAAATCTAACATCTATGCAAAACACTATACGCTATTAGAAAATAAACAAGGTAGACGAAGTGACTAGTTTTGAAAGAATAAGAATAAAACGAGTTAATAAGAGTAATAAGAGTCCGTTTAACTGGCTTCTGAGATTGTCCAAGATAGCCAGATGTTAATACATTCAATAATGTCAATTTGGAATAGCAGTAGGTATGATAATAACAACAGTGTAATCAAAACAAGGTAAGATACATTCGCTTAAATGATAAATGGTTAAAAATGCTTAAACAACAGGCAAAAGTTCCTTTAACAAACAGGAGGGGCAGAGCAGTGTGTGTGTGGGTGTGTGTATGTTACCCCCCTTTTCTTATGATGAAAGGGGGGGGGGGGCAGCGTGTAACAATAGATGCATTGTCAACCATGTGGTCCCATGCAGTTAAATGTAAGCGAATTCTCTATAAATTAACCTTAAAGAAGAAAGAGAAGGAAAGCAGGAAAGAAAGAAACTAAGAAAGAAATATAACTTGCAGCTATTCACATCACACTTATTTCAACCATTAAACCACAGTTCTTATAACCAGCGGGTCCGTCTCACTGGGGATCCGTTCTCGAAGAATTTTAGATCAGTCTGATGCTACAGCAGAGGAACTTGATGGGCTTTTAAATATCGAGGAAGGTTACTTACTGGCTATCGAAAGCAGGAGCGTCCCCACTGCAGATAGGCCATGATTGGTATCGAGGTCCTCACAAAGGGCGAAAAATCCACACAGCGTTCCGCTACGGATTTCCCCGTCACACCCAGTTCAGCAGGCTCTATGAACGATGGGTCACTGCAATCTGTGACTTTTGACGGAGGAATATGAAAGCTACTTCCAGATAGCCTCTTTAGCATTTCACGTGAAACGGGCCTCTCCTTGCAGGCGACGAAACCCAGGGGAAAGAGATCGATTCGGTCTCGCGCTCTGGATTTAAACCCTGAATGACGTAGGGGTACATCCTGCTTCTTGTCAGATGATTAGTCCATCGGTAAAAAAAAATGACAAGTGATAAAAACTTTGTTTGACTTTAAGAGCAGCCATCAGGTATTTAAGATGCACTCTATAATTTCATTTAAAATTTGCTGTCAGTGAAAAAAATCTATGGTATATTAACTCATTTTTCTTTCAAAAGAACAGCTTGATAATTTTTTGATATGAAATGACTTACAAATATCACTACATACCCTAATTCTGCATGCATGAAAGACTATACACTCAATGCAGTCGGCAGGAGGTTTTTTTGGTTTTAAGTTAAACATAATTTACAGCTGTTTTTCTTTCCAAATGACACAAAATTGTCCCTTCCAAATTTCAGTCTTGTAGGGTGCAGAATGCAAAGATTAAAAAAAGTGCATTGTAGAACAAAATGGTCAATGAATTTGACTAAGTTACACTAGTCATGAGAAATGACCAGAATTGAAACAAATTTTGTGGGAAACTTGAGGATTGATAGCCAAAATATTTCTTCCAAGTGATATAGCTGAAAGAAATTGCTACAAAATATTGACAAAGGTAATTTTTATTGAAAACTTCTCACTATAAAAAAGGTTATAAGGCAAACTCTTTATCCCTTATTCTTGTTTTTTAAAAATGCAGTCATTTAAAAAGGGGAGCATATAGTCTGATTTCATATCAGTTTGTGAAAGCTAAAATAAGCTTGGTTTCAAGCGAATATTTCCAGGTTTTTAGCTTTTAGTTCAGTGTGGTTGTCCTACTGTTCTAAAGAAGAAAGGTTAATTGTATCATATTTGATTAGCTTTTTTGTTGTCATTGTGCTGTGGATTTACCTAGTCAACATTGTAAAATATTCAGCCACCTGATGGCAGTATGAGCACAATATAAAATAAAACAAGTAAATTGGCGCATGAGCCATTTGTGTTACTTTCATTTGGAAAAATAAAATCATCACAGTACATATAATGTGAAATATCAACCTAAATTAATTTGAGAAAATATCTGATTTTGGTTGTTCTAATGTGCTTTACTCATAAAAAAAGGTTTTGTATTATCACTCTAGTATACACTTATCTAGACTAAATTGGATTGATACTTTTTAATTGGACCTCAATAAATATTTAGAAATGTAGTGATTTTGGTATAGTGCTACATTAATTTGCAACAAATATAAATTGAGTGATCTGTCTAACTTTTAATTAATCTTGTTTATAAGGTTTACAGATCTTCTCTTTAAACATTTATCTAGCTGTCCCATAGGTTATGGCTGTTTAATAAAATGGCAATTTAACCTGCATGCATCTATGCTTCTATGTTTGATCAAAAATTAATACAATCCTAATGCAGTAATGCAGTTGGTGTTTATGAACCCTTAATGCCAATTTAGACAGAGCAAGGTGTACAGGAAATGTAATGTTTTTTAATGTGCATTCTGGTCCTTCTAAGACCCGGTGTTCACCTGAACATATGGTCTATTTGAAAAGCAGGTAAGCCAGAAAATAGTGTAAAATGAAAAAGTAAAACTAGTTTTGTAAGGAGTGTGTATATATATATATATATATATATATATATATATATATATATATATATATATATATATATGTGTGTATGTATAACTAACCTGCTATATATATATATATATATATATATATATATATATATATATATATGTATAACTAACCTGCTATATATATATATATATATATATATATATATACACCTTTGCGTTATATTTTTTGGGGGGGAGGTTCTTTGTAATAGTGCTGTGAAGGGAATATGCAACTTTAGCTACAACTGTGTTTATAGTTGAAAACAACAACTTAAGAAAAGATTTAAAATGGCTTATATTCTCATTCCTGCTTTTACAACCTTCAAGGGCTCAAATCTGTTTGATATCAAATCAGACGTGAGAACCTGGGAGCAAAGAAATTAAATGTAATGTTTAAATTAAAATACATTGTGTTGCTATTTTTGTTATTTTTATTGGAGTGTATGTAATGATTCCCGTTGGAGAAGCTGCTTTTTGGAATGCTTTGATGTCCCTCCCAACTCCCTCTGTTGCACATACAATTATGTCTGAGCTGTTACACCTGTGGCGGCTGCAATTAATGGGAGTAGCTGTGCCTGAGAAGTATACCATGTATCCCTCACTCTCCCACTGGGTATGCACCAGACTTTTGAAAGCTGTTAATGTAAGTTGGCCATTCAGCAATCCTTGTTTTAACCTCCTTATCTTGACTTGTATGACCCAAACCTCTTCCCAGTTAGTGTGCCTCCCTTAACCAATTCAATTGTCAGGATTCTGGGTTTCCCTTTCATCTTGCCCCTTTTCAAACCTCTGCCCTGTGGACTGTTTCTCTGTTCGTGAACCCCCAAGACTGACGACTGACTGCAAATCCTTAGCTGTGTGTAGCACACACAAGATTTGGATCAGTTAATCAGTGATCTGAAACATTCAGATGGAGCCAATGGGATTAATCATTAGAGCCAGTACAATCTCTGGGCTTCAATAAAGTAATTGCAGTTACAGCCAATTCTTGTTCCTGCAACGCCAGTTTATCTTTTAAAAAATTCTTTGAATGCTTACTTCTTATGACGGTTAAATTATTAGCAGGCATTACGGTGTAAGATACAGTTAATGTTTGAAAAGCTGTCACATTCAGTAAAAATAATATTTAAAAGGAGTCATAGTTTGCGAACCCCTAATAATCAAATAATTCCAAAAAAGTAAAAAAAAAAAAAAAAAAAAATCACTGGACTTTATTTCCAAGTTTGAAGAGGTTTTGTTTCCCATCCAGGAAGCTTTTTCAATTCAAACTGTCAGAAATAACGTAGAGTTAGCGGCTTTATACAGTAGCCCAACAAAGCCTTGTTTTTGTTTAGAAAACAAGCAAATTGAATGGACGAATGATTCCACATCTTTGGAATGGGGGTCGTTTGGCTTCTTTTGTTAGCCTGCAATGCCCTCTGTCTCTGAAAGCAGAGTAGTGTCCTGAGGAGGTTGCTCTTCTGTGTTGGGCCATGTGTCTGTAGAGAGGTTGTTTGTTTTCTCCAATATAAAGATTCCTCACTGCCTTGAACTGCTCATATTTGGTCTGGGGGTTTTGTCCTTAGAATGCACTAGACTCTGTTTAAGAGTCTTGTTTGGTTTGACTGGGTCCTTGGATTTTTTGTGTGGAGAAAATCCTCTTGAGCTTTTCAGAGACTCCAGCAACATATGGGATGGCTATTTTTTTGCATTTAATCTTCTCACCATTTTTCTGTGTCTTTTACAAATCCAAAAGACATGCAGCAAAACATAACCTTGAGAAAATGACGCGCAAAAACATCCCCATCCCCATTGCTTGACTCTATGAAAAATTCAAGAGGATTTTCTGCAAACACAAAATGTATTTGACACTTGACTAATAGAGAAGCACCAGTCCTTGCATTTTGCATTTTTTTCTTTGATTGAAACATTTTTTTTGGAATTGAAGGATTAAGACACAAATGTCCTACCCGTGTAAGTCCCAAACACAAAAAAAGATTACTTCAATCAAAGAGAACTTTTTAATAATAAAAAAAGCATTCAAATGGAATTTTTGAAGTTTTTTTTATTTTATTTTATTTTTTTTACCCGTTTTAGATCAATGTTAACAATAAAACAATGATACTCACAGAGGTGGGCTAGAAATTAAGATGAGTAAGACAGCTTCTTGGTGTTAGACTAATGCTTACATTATTGCTATGTCAAACTAGAGGAACATTTATTGTTTTTAAACTGTGCAAGCAAAACAAAAAGTAAAAAAAATAAAATGAAATCTAAAAAAAAACTTTTACCACACTGATCTTTCTAAACCCATCTTAAGGGTTGGTTATACTCTCCGCAGCAGTGTGTCGCAGTCAGCTTGATGCAGACATTTTTGATTTATGCTCAATTTTGAAGCGGGGTCTGCGTTATGTTATATTCCATGCCACAATGCAAGAGAATCATTAACTAGCTGTGGGTGTAGATATGGCCAAGGCGGTGAGGAAGTGGGGGCAAGTTTGTGCGGAAACGAATAGCCATGAGGGTGAAAAAGAGCCGGCCTCTTGTCTGCGGCACTGTCAGCGGTCACCTACAATTTGGGAGAGGTGCTGCAGAGTGTCTGCGGAGGGGGCAGGGATGTCTTTGCGTTCACTTCGACACCTACGCAGACGACCTAGTTTCGAAGTATAAATCAGCCTTTGGTTCAGTTTAAATAGTTTTGTGCCTAAACTATGTAAATGATTTTGGCCCATATGCTTGTCAGAAAACAAATACACTGAGTTTGAGAAAATTGGGAAATTTGAAATTGAGATATAACAGGAACCATATTATCAGAAGAACAATGTGTCAGGAAACTGGACAGACAATGCGAGACAGACAGTGGGATAATTCAAAGCATTTATTTAAACTGAGGAGCAGGCTGTGGAAGCGTGGTATCAGCGTCTAAGGTGGGGTGTCACCCATCATTTGAAACTCCGGTTTGAGAGTTCAGACCATCTCCATAGAATGAGGAAGGATCCAGCTGGTGGGCTGCCAAAGAGTTGAGCTTTGCCCAGAGTGTCCCAGATGCTGCTGCCCGGGAGAACAAGCAGGAGTCCAAGCCAGGTCAGGGAAACAGATCAGAACAGGAAGGTTCAGAGGTCCAGGAGTCTGAAGCCCGGTCAGGGGTACCAATCAGAATTGGAATAAGCTTGTCTAGGGTTCCAGGAGTTCACAGAGGGTTCAAGCAGAATGTTAAAATGGGAATAGGCAGGCTCAGTGGTTGAGAGGCAGAACAGGTCAACATATCAGGAACACTACGGAATGCCAAAAAAACACTCTCTCCACTGAACTAAGAAAGGAACAGGCACACTCAGTGGATAATAGGCAGATCATGAACAGGAAATCAGAAACACTTCGGAACACTAAAAGCTTTTTCTCCACTGGCCCCAAGGACAAGCACTAGAACAGGAGCATCCATAACCTGGCCCCGTTGGCAGGGTCTGAGCCATACATATCGAAGCAGGAGCAGATGGATTAGATGAGCAGTAATTGTAAACCGTGAAGAGTTAGGCAGGTGAATTAAAGGAGCAATTAGGCCAGCCATCAGAGCCAAGATCATGACACAATTTATCTTAAGTAAAATGTTTGCAGTCACACACTGCATGCACAAATATATTTAATTAACTTTTTGTTTTCATCCTAAGCTTTCATTTTTTTGATATCACATTTAAAAATCTTTCATGTGTTCAACAATTAAGACCTGAACATAAAGGTGGTTGTTAATTTCATTAAGTGTGGTGTTGTGTTTAGTTCTTGGTAGATTAACTCTGTATTTATAAGAGAGATACTGATGAACAAGGAGGCTCATGTGTAGATAGCTTTTTTTGTATAATTGATCGGGTGGTTGGATGGGTATTTCTTACATTGTGGAGACAATTTTTTATAAATCGTAGCACATCTTGGGAGCCGACTGCTCTTGGGAGTTTAAATTCTATTCTAGGTTTAGGTCTTAAGTTTAGGACTAAGGTGTGAATTGGGTTTAGGTTAGGGTTAGGTAAGAACCTGTGATAGATAGGTTTAGGGTCAGGGTTAGGCTGTAGAAACGGGTATGAAATGAAGTCAATGGAAAGTCCTTAAAAGGATAAAGAAGGTGAATGTGAGTTTATTTGAGCTAGAATGGAGGGCAGTGTACTGTCAAATATCCCTCATTGTGGGAAATTACAGGTTCGAATGTTGACATTCTGTGGGTCCCCAAATGGTAAAGTTTTTTGTATTGGGGTTAGGTTTAGGACTGGGGCATGAATTCAGTTTTGGTTAGGGTTTGGTCTATATTAGTAATGGCTAGGGTTTGAGTTAGGTCATATAAAATGAACACAAGTCAATGAAACGTCCCCAAATGTCATGCAAAAAAAGGCTGTGTGTGTGTGTAAAATTACATAACACTTGGTTATCGCTTCCTGGGTAGAAATCATTCTGTTTCTGCCAGACTGCCTCCTCCGCAGTCCTCACAATTCTTTGCAGATCATATCTTCCTACATCACAGAAAAAACCTTTACCGTCTCTTTAATCTGCGTAACAATATGTTTGTTGCTTAACGTCTGCCACCCTATCTGATTTATATTTGAATTATAAGATGCAACATGGATGCTTTGTGTATGCAATAAAGCCTCGGACTCTAAGGCTAATGAAAAATGTACTGTAATGAAATGATTTGGTTGCTGTTGGCAACCCATCTTGTTACAGCTGGCCGTGCATGTAAACACCATAAATACTATGTTGCATAATATTTGTAATATCGAGGAATAAATTGAGCGAAAAGACAAAATTCAGGTTTTTTACTAGTATGTTTCATAAGAAACCTGTTTTTTTCTATTTTCAGACAGTGCATTTCCTAAAAGAAGACAATTCAAATGCTAACTATTTGCCCTCCCCTCTGAACAACTCTCAGCATTACAATAAAATTGTGTGTATAACGGACAATGAAGTTGTTGTGGTGCTATTCAATATGACCCACATAAACAAGGGCCCTAAGGAGAAGTTGAATCATTGTACAGAAAGGAAGTGTGAATATGATTCGGCAGGCTGACTGTGAGCTCTGGAAAGAGAAAAACAATGAGTCACCAGGGAATGAATCGGATAAGAGGGTCTAGATCTGGGCTTCCGTCCAGAGGTCCCCCCATTAAGCTCTGAACTGGACAAAATTAGTCTACTTTTTCAGTTCTACTATAGTGCAGATTTTTGAAGTTAAAACCGTTGTTTGTGCTGCTTTGGTTTTTGAGGTGTAATAATTTTTAATTTTGGCTGATGACCATCCGATCAGATGTTAGAACTGTGCTTCTTTCTAAAAACTAAGTTATTGCATTACATAACATGACAGTCATGTGCTGGCATTAAATATATCAGAGAGTATGTTAACCTTATTTTGTGGGTGCAATGATTGTTTCACTGAATGGATCAGCTCTGAAATACATAACAGATTTATGGTCAGTGTATCCACCTCCCAGACCAATCACGTCTTCTAGTTTAATTGTACTCTGTACACAGTGTTGGGATTAACGCGTTACTTTGTAACGCGTTACTGTAACGGCGGTATTTTTTTCACTAACTAGTACGCTAAAGCATTAGGTTTTAAATTCATTAACTCCGTTAACATTTCTACATGATGCGTTACTGCGTTATTTTTTAGTCTCGGGATCAGCTAGAGACTTAAAAGCTGCAGTGAAGTATTGTCTTCCTGTGTGGGAGTGAGGGAGACAGGAAGGAAACATGCTGAGGGCGTGTTTGTGTTTACCAACACTAGTCATCATGGCGGCTGCTGCAGAGCCCAAGTCGAGTTTATTCACTTGGAGATATTCTCATTAATTTACAATTTGTGCCTTGGATCAAAGATTCTACAGCCCAGAACAGCAACTGTAATCTGTTGAAACACCTACAAAAGCAACATGCTGCGACGAAGCTAGAAGCTACCGGTGTCGTGCCAAGGTCGTTATCCCTGGGAAAATTTGTATCCCCTCGTCGGGAGCGCGCACGGAGTAGGACGAATAACCCGGCTTAACTCCGCCTCAATTCCAACGTGCAGAACTTGAAATTTGAAAGGTTTTACGTGTATGAAAGTTGAGCTCCTTGTTCTTTTCCACACGTTCATTAAAAAAATCTCTCATTGTTTCACAGTGTCCAAATGTTCTTATCCCATTGAAAACTGTTGTAAACCATATACTTATAATAAAAATGAAATAGAAAATGGAGTGCACGTGTAATCATTAAAGACTATATGCAGAAGGAAATCATTTTTTCCTGGTTGAAATTTAGTACTTAAATCTATATTTGTGTTTTATATTAACTTACAATGTATCACTGTTGTACTATCCTTAATAAACAGTTTGTGTTCTAACATCAGCCGTTTTATTTCATCCCATATTGCCAGAATTGGCAATATGGGATGAAATAAAACCTGCTGTAATCTGTTCCCCCTGTCTAAATCAGACAAAAAAGGTCCCAGCTTTTTCATTTTTGGCTTATAAGCATTTTTTATGATGACAATTCATTCCTGAAACTTTGGAGTTGATTGACCTTTGTTTCTTAAAGTTACAAGGGGGGAACAAATTATAGCAGGCCACCTGCTGTAAAGGGCAATTTTGCAGGCAACTACCTACTATGTAGCGTTGTCAGTTTGTTCTGCCCTGAAATAAATTGGCACTTTGAAACATATCATTGTTGCTTGTATATAGAATTGCTTAGCAGAGTTTCATGCTGCAAATGCATGTCAAGTTCTTCAACAGATGGTATTATTCTCCAGTACAATAACATTTCTGAAATGAAGGGCATAATGTGAACCTTTAAAAAAAAAAAAAGTAACTAAATAGTTACTTTTCACAGTAACACATTACCTTATGGTGTAAGTAACTGAGTTAGAAACTAAGTTACTTTTAAAATGAAGTAACTACTAACAGAAACTAGTTACTGCTTTTCAGCAACTAGCACAACACTGTCTGTACACCCAGAACTAGAACCAAACATGGAGCAAGTTCCTATGCTTCAGTTATCTGGAACAAATGTCCAGAACACAGTAAATGTGCTAAAAGCTTGAGTTATTTTAAGTCAAAGTTTAAAACCTTTGTTTAGAACTGAGTTTGACTGTTAAAGTGTTAACTGAGGCATAATTTATTTAAGTTTGTGGTCCAACTGTTTAATTTGTTTTAATTATCTTTTAATCTCTACTTGCTTTTATTCTGCCAATATTTTCTCTTCTATTGCCTTGTCTTCACAATATTTAGCAGTTCATCAGCCTCCCAGATCTGTTTTTTTTTTTTGGATCTTCCATTACTCCATGTAACTTCCTAACATTCCCTGTCAAAATCTGTCTGATTTGGTGGTACTTATATCCATCAAGAGAACAAGAGCTGGGGAGAGAAGGCAAGTGGCCAGGGACTTACAACAATTTTTATTGTAATGTTGTATACACAAAGTGTATACAAATTGAAATTTCATTTAATACAATTTTTTCAGACAGTACATGAACATTTCCATTCCATAAAGTCCAGCAGTGATCAAATGTAAATAGTTTGGGAGAAAAAACATGGTGCAAAAACAAAGTTGATATGAAAGTTTAATTTTAGTTGAATATATAAGGTGCAAAATGCAGTATTTTTGGTTTGTTGTAATGCACAGTCTGTGACATGATTGAGATTTTTTTTTCAACAGTTCAGTAGTCAGATGGTGGTGCGGAAGAAACTGTTCCAGAATCTGCTGGACCTGCATCGCATGCTGCGAAGCCTCTTCATAGAGGGCAGCAGGAAGAACACTCCATGGTGGGAATGTGAGGGGACATTAATGATGTTATGTGCTCAGGATATGCAGCGCCAGAATGAAATGTCTTATATGGAGGGAAGAGGGGCCCTGACGATCCTCTCTGCTGTTTTTAACACTCTTCTCACAGTAATACAGCTGGTCAGAATGCTCTCTATGGTGCTAATGTAGAAGGTCTTGAGGATCGGTGGGGGCAGGTGGGCTGCCCTCGCCCTCCGCAGGAAGCGCTTTTGTACCCTTTTGACCAGTGAGGTGGCGTTTACAGTCCAGGTGAGGTTGTCTGTAATGTGCACCGCCAGGAATTTGGTACTGCTGACCACCTCTACAGCTGAGCTGTTGATGAGCAGTGGAGAGTAGTTAGGTCGTCCCAACGATGATCTCCTTTGTCTTCTCCATGTTCACAATACGGCTGTTATCTCTGCACCAGCCCACCAGATGCTCCATCTCCTCTATGTATTCCTGGTTGTTGTCGTCTCTGAGGACACACATGGATTCTCTCACCGAAATGTATTTCAGTGAGAGCCATATAATATATTTTAAGACTAAATGCAACTAAAAGTCAGTATAATAAGCCTCTGAATTTATTCTTTTAAAACATTTGTTATAATACTCAGCATTAATGTGACTACTGGTGCTGCATGGATTTGCAGAATGACACACATCTGTCGACTCATCCAAAGTCAGGGAAAAGAATGGCGCTGCCTTTATGTCCTTCATTTACTTTTCCTCCACTTGCTTTGCCGACATGATGATACGATTATGAACAGTTTTTGCCGTCAGAGGCTTGTGTTGTATCCATTAGATTTTCTTGTCTTTGTTCGAAAGATCATTAAAAAGTTCATTGGCTACATCCAGCATGATGGCTTTAGCATACTCGACATCTTTGAACGGTTCCTCACTACTGCTTATGATCCAGCAAAACTAGAACAATTTGAGGGGAATGTTGACCTAGAAGTTAGAGCAAGTACACTTGTGCTCTGAGAAGGTTGCAAGTACCCACTTTGATCCCCACATCCTTCACTCTGGGTTTCTGAGCAAAACCCTTAACCCAGGCATTCCCAAAGTCGGTCCTCAAGGCCCCCTGTCCTGCAGGTTTTATAGGTTTCTCTGCTTCAGCACAGCTGGTTATAATGATTGCAGTAGACCAAAAGCCTGTTAATCAGCTTTCAATTAAAATCAGCTGTGCTGGAGCAAGGAAACCTATAAAACCTGCAGGACAGAGGACCTTGAGGACCGACTTTGGGAATGCCTGCCTTAACCCCACACTGCTACCCTGGCACCACACAATGGAAGCCCACTGCTCCCCAAAGGAATGGGTCAAATGCAGAGAGTGAATTTCCCCATTGTGGCACAATAAAAGAATTTACAGAATTATAGTCGCCTTGCAGGGTCCATACATTGAGTTGCAGCTGACTAGCTGGCACCCTGCTCAAGCTCTTGGCACGCTTTCTCTGTGTGAAAGAATAGGCGAAAATAACACCTGAGGAATGCATGCGACTAATTTCTCCATCCAGGAGGCGTATTGAAGCTACATTTCAGTAAGTGTATTCAATACTTTTTCCCTGTGCCATTTCACTTTGTTACTCATTACTATAATTATGGACATCAATGGTTTGATTTCTTTGTACGTGTCGATTGCATGGATTGTTACCGACATCTGGTGAAAATGTCATGTAAAAAGCACCTCTAGAAATATATTTACTGAGAAAAATGATGGCACGTTCAATACCTTGTTTTCTTACTGAACAGACAGAATCACACTGCAGAGCTTCTAGATATCTTAAAAATCTGTTTCTCTGGCATCAGGTTAATAAATCTGTCCTTAAGCAGAGCACAAAAACACAAGTAGGGACAGCTGCTGATTTAGAAATGAAACAGATTTACTGATATATGCAACATACAATAAAATTTATCTTTTACAGTTATTAACCAGTAACTTTGGAGGGAAAAAAATGCTATATTGAAACCGGGAGATGTCCCCTGCACATTTTCAAAAGTCCGTTTTGGTCCCCTGGACTTTTTACTGTCCAAACACAATGTTACGCTACAGTACACCAAAACTGGTCAAGCACTAGGACCAAGTGGAAAATTGCAGCTCAAGTTGAAGCTTGCTTCCCTGAGTTCAGACTTCCAACAAGCTCCTGACTGGCCCTCTGTCTTTTCTTGTGTAATTGGCTGTCACTGCTGTAACTCCTGAGAAGTTCCAATTACAAACATCTGATTTTTGACATTTTTTTAAATTTTATTTTTTATTTGGTGTATGCATGAGTGTGTTTGGTTATTAGTTAGTTAGTATAGGTTTGTCAAGTTAAAATTATTATTTGTGCTACTTTTGTTTCTGTGGTATTAAATATTATTTTTAGGTAATCCAGAGCTCCCCTCATTAGTCTACTTTTTTTTAGGGGTACTTCAGTTCAGATTTTTGGTTAAAACTGTTGTTTGTGCTGCTTTGGTTTGTCAGCTGTAATAATTCTTTATTGTGGCCGATGACATCAAAATCCGAGCAGAAGGGTTGTAATATCAGATGTATTAATTTACACATATTTTTGAATTAGTGTATGCATGTGTGTGTTTGTGTGTTAGTTTGGTTATTAGACCCGCACCGAGGATGTCTAAAAAAAGAAACAGACATAAGAGAATTCTTTAAATGTCAAAGTGTTAGTCACATTCAAAGAACTGTGTAACGCCCTTCCTAAAACACCTTCATTGGCTCCATAAAGCAGCATATTCACTTCAAGATCCTCCTCCACATTATAAAGCTCTAATTAACCTTTTATATTCATCTTATTAAAGTGCTGATGAATAAAATGTATTATAGTTATATATTATTATTATCATCCCAGAAAGGGAAAATATCCAATCTCTAAATGTGAATTCATATACCTAAGCTCATAATAATTGTAAAACTATGTGTTTTTAATCTAAATGGATTATGCACCCCAAATTGTCCAATTGTTCATGTCATGCAAGGCAAGGCAGCTTTATTTGTATAGCACATTTCAGCAACAGGGCAATTCAAAGTGCTTTACATAAAATCAGTTTAAAAAAATTAATAAAACACAGAAGAAACAGATAAAAATTAAAAACAGAATAAAACACAAGAATAAAAATTACAGTGCAGTATAAAAGTAAAGAAATGAACGCCATTTAGAGAAAGGCAACACCAAAAAGAAAGGTCTTCAGCATTGATTTAAAAGAACTGAGAGTAGCAGCGGACCTGCATGTTTCTGGGAGTTTATTCCAGATGTTAGGACCATAGAAACGGAAAGCTGCTTCCCCCTGTTTAGTTCTGACCCTAGGAACAGAAAGTAGACCTGTCCCAGATGACCTTAGGGGGTCATAGTGTACTAACAGGTCAGAAATGTATTTAGGCCCTAAACCGTTTAGTGATTTATAAACTAGCAAAAGTACTTTGAAATCAATTCTTTGAGACACAGGAAGCCAGTGTAAGGACTTCAGAACTGGAGTGATGTGTAAGCAACAATATATTTTGTACGGACTCAAAATCAATATTTGATTTGACTGAATTACTATATATTTATTTTTTATTTATCATCACTTTTTTCAGTTTTGCATTTGAATTACTAGTATAGCTTTATAATTTTTTTCAATTGCAGGGTATGTAAACTTTCAAGAACAACTGTATAGGTGCCAAGGACAATTTGTTTTTAATGGACATTTAGAAGATTTTGGATTTGAAAATGTCCTCAGGTGGCAATTTATAGTCTGAAGGTTTTTTATGATATTCCATCCTTATTTAGCTAACAAGACAGAAATTAACAGGAAAAACGTTTTTAAAAAATATACATATTTCTTTATTCTTCTCCAGATTTCTCCTAACAATTAACACCACTAGTAAAATAAATGTAGATATTTGCTTAATTTATCCATACATTTGTATTTGCAATTTTTCAAACACTACATCACTGAATAACATGCCTCCATCTCACAGATGTGCTCAGTTGTCCATAGAGATTTCCCCAAGCAAACAAAGCCCTTTCACCCTCTCTGACTCCTCACCCCCCACCCCCAACCCCATCCATCTCGCCTGCTCATGCTCTCCCTCTCTCTCTCTCTGTTCTCCCTTCAATTTCACACCAATCAGAGTGCAGCATGTAGCTCCCACTCACTGGAATCAGAAACACAAGATATCTTTAGTCTTGAGCTGCACAATTTAGTAATAATAACACAGCATTGGCTAGACAGTCTTTTTTCAGCCAAACCTTTTATTTTTTGATAGGGTAGTGATATAAAAGGAGAAGAACAGGGGGAAGCTGATCTCTCAACCGCTAGACTCAAGGTAAATGGTTTGTATTAAATTATTCTTTGGCACTGTTATGTAATAATTTTTTCAAACTAAACTGACAATGATTGGGGCTATGTGGGTTATCATTTAGGCTTCACAAGCTTGATTACTTTTGTTTTATTTACATGCATGATTACAGGAAATGTGTTGTCTTTACTACTGATATTGAAAAAGTAATAAAGCTGCATGTGCAGAAAACATTGGTACTTTGTGATGAAGTTTTGTAAATCTACAGTACCTGTGCATGCAGCATGTCCACATTTCTGTATAAGAGGTTGTACATTTATATACAATGTTCTGTTACTACAATTAATCTTAAGATAACTTCCTCCTTCTCATGTAATGCTGACTAACCGAGGGGTTTTTCATTTAATAAATGACTGGCCCAGACTTACTCAAATGACAACTTGGGGCAATGTATACATTTTCATATCTCTTCTCAGAACTTAAATGGTTAAATAATTCTTGCCTCATTGGCTCCTGGGTCCCTAATATCTTAATAACACATACCATTTATTAATTGAAATAACATTGAATGCTACCTCTGTTGTTAAATATCTCTTTCAGCAAGGAGCCACGTTTCCAATCACAAAAGTACCTATTCTGATTAATTCAAACTAATAAAAAAAAACAAAAAAACGTTTCTGCCCTCTAAAGAACGTACCTGCCTTAAACTTTGAGTTTGGTGATACACTACTCACAAGTTAATGGTATGTATATACATTACCGAATTTTAAATCTTTACATTATGTCTAAACTCAAACCTCATTTTGATTTAATTATATTGCTTATTTTCTAATAAATGATAGTGGTGTAATTTAATACAATTTAGAAGGACCACATACTGAATAAACCATGTAAAAAATTCTAATATAAAAAGTTGATACTTAATAATTCCATGGGCTTTTGCTATTGCACATATAACATCAATATGCATTGTTTTCCTGAAACCCTAGTTAGCCTCAGCAGAAGGTCACTTACACTGATTCTGGTACTATTGGAGAGGTGTTCCTTTTAAAAGTAAGATTTTCCTTTCCACACTCATTGCATGCATGCTTGATGTGAGGGATTGCTGCAGAGTCAATAATAAAATGCAAGTAAATGTCACCACATGCTGATGGTGTCCTGCAAGTCAATGACTCGATGCAATCAGCTTGTTTTCCTTAGATGCAAAGTTTTTATCACTCTGACTCGGTGACTGGGCCGACTTTCAGCCTGATGGTGCGTCGTGTAGTGTACAGGGGGTTTCGAGCGGCGATCAGCCTCTCACGATCACCTCCCGATCAGAAATTGTGAGGTCGGGAGAATATCAAACATGTTGGATTTTCTCCTGACCATAGTGGGTAAATCGCTCAGGGCGCATGCGCAAAGAAGGATTGTTCTTTTTATTCTTTCTCTCAGATGTAAACACAGCAGAGTGGCAGGGATGCAATGAGTGAAATGCAGTTCTGTCTGTAAAATTGACAGAGCGTAGTAGCCACATTTGCTCAGCCATGTCTTTTTTTCCAAATATGTTGTCATCTTTTCTTTTTAGGACTTTCAGCACAAAATTGCACAAATTGACATGGCAGCGCAGTTCACTCTAGTGAGCTTAATATCCCCCTTCTATTTGTTTGGCTTCAGGATAGAGAGCTACAGAGCAGCTCCATCTCACTGCGGAGCTCAGTCCGACATGGTTTTTAGACGTACAGTGTGAGCAGGTAGATCGCATGAGAGCGTCGGGCCGAACATAAATCGTGAACTGTGAACTCACACTGTACGACTAAACCCTGCAGTTAATCGTACAGTGTGAGCAGCAGCTGCTTGCAACGAATGAAAAAAATTACACAGTGTACGCCCGGCTTTAGCTCACCCTTCATAGTCCTCAACTTAACTGGAAAGACAATAGAGTTGAGTCATGGAATAACCACCTACTGTCAAACTGTCTACAGTCGACCGCCTCTCCAGTCTTATATTCTAAGCTGCTAAATGCATTAGACCTCACTAAGACCTTGTATTTATTACAGAGCCCTTAACTACATCACTCTGAAAAATAAATATCAACTTCCTTATCTCTCAGCTGCTTTTGAACTGGTCCATGGTTCACATTTATTCAAGAAGTTGCATCTCTAAAACACCTACATTACCACCTCGGCAGAATTAGAGAAGGAGACAAATGGTATACTACAGTCAAGACCCTCCTAGGTAATTTTGAATATTTGGTAATGCCATTTGGTCTCACAAATGCAATTGCAGTTTTCCAGTCCCTTGCGAATGATGTTTCCTCCACGACCTTATCCAAAAGCAAGATCCATGTGCGTTAAGTTCTCCTACGTCTTCTAGATAACCAAATCTTTTTCAAAGCCGAGAAGTGTGAGTTTCAATGTCAATCATCTTTTAGGGACACATTTTGAGAGCAGGCATTTGAAGACAGATTCAAGCCATTCTCAAATAGCCTACTCCCGTGCAAGCAGCTACAACTTTTTTTTTAAGGTTTAGCATTTTCTACCGCATATTCATTACAAAATACACTCAAACTGCTCAAATTCCAAAAGAGCTTTTATTTAAGTGTCTCAAGCAGAACAAAAAAAAAAAAGATTTTAAAGAGTGGCACCACTCATTGGGGGCTGAATGTGCTGTTATTGTGTGGACTGTCCACAAGAACCTGGCCTATCTCCATGAAGCAAAACATCTGAAACCTAGACACTGGTCTCTGTTCTTTTCCCCTTTTAACTTGGTCATCATTTACCATCCAGACTCCTACAAACACCAAACCCAATGCTCTCTCTAGGCAATACTCCAGTTACCAGGCACTCAGTGTATCATTCAACTTTCCTGAGAACTGAGGGCATTATCATTGGGAATGAAAGATCTAGTCCTAAAGGCTCAGCAGTCTAAACCGGACCCTTTTATGTTCCTACTTCAAATAGGTCCCACCTCATTCACTGGGCACACAAGGCAAAATTCTCCTGCCATCCTGGAATAGACTGAACTCTTGTACTCCTTAGACAAAATTCTGGTGGTCTTGAATATGTAAGGTTGTTAGAAGCTGTGTTCTAACCTGTCCAGTGTGTGCCGGTAACAATAATATTCAGTTCTGGGCCCTTCTGCAATAACATCCAAGGAGGGTCTGATAAGGGGGAGGCCAAATCCAAAATAACACTTATTGCTTTGAGAGCAGGCTGCACAGGAATGTTCCATCAGCGTTCAGTCCTTTCTTGCTGGCTCCACATGGGGAATACAATATTCCACATTTGTTGGGCTTTTACACCTTGAACCGAGCTTGCACATCCAAGATACTATCCCATCTCATCTTTGAGTTAAATCACTGCAGCCAGCCAGCAAGTCTTCCAGGAGTCCACGGTGTATCCCACAAAGTATGTGCTGACAGGACAGGAAGGGTCCCCTTTTCTCTGTCTTCAAGTTGAGAAAATTTTATCAATTGCATTGAGAGACCAGCTGACCAGATCCATTGTTTAAATCCAGGTGATATGAAGAGAGGGCTCAGAAAAGCAAGACGCAGCAAGCGGGGACGGATCAGGGAGATATAGAGCAGCAGGAAAATGTGACCACCTCCTTCAAGAGACAGAACAGAAACCAAGCTTTATCACCTATGAACTGAGGTCTAAATCTTGATGTTTCCCTTGCATTAAAATTGCTATTTATAATTACATAGGAGTTGATACGCTTTGCAGAGGCAGACATATTTTGCGCTACACTAGTGCAGAGCTGACAAAGTACTGTACTATAGAGATCGCCATTATCCTCCAATGAGACTTTGTCAAGTTAAGTCTATATGCTATTCTACACAGACTAATAAAACACTATTAAATTATCTATTTAAATCTAAGTTGCTTTTTTATGAGCAGATTCACATCTTTCTCCTGCCCTCAGCCCATGTTTGATTTGGGCAGAGTGCCCCAAACAGGTGGACGATTCACATGGACAACAGAGGTAACGGGACACGGGGTATCAGTGTTAGGACACTGGGAGAGAGAGCTCCATAACCAGGATGAGTCGGCCAGCTATGCTGCCCCTCTGTGGCTAAGGAGCTGCAGGGGCAGAGGTGGCAACTTGCTGCTACTGGCTCAGGATGAGAGCTGAGGAGCACAGTGGTAGTGGTTCAATAAGCTTGGAGATGCCTGCCACATAACAGCGCTGATGGTCCAGAAAAGGCAACAGTTGGCCCTGGCTAGCCAGAGACTAACTACGCAGGATAGAAGCCATACAATGGAATATCAGAGTAGTCCGCTGAGCAGACAGAAGTCCGAATGCGGGATAATGTGGCTGAGGCTTACCTTGAGGAGGGCAGCATGCTATCAAAAGAGCCTGCCAGGGTGACGAAGTAGGAAGAGATGACAAGGCGCCAAGGCTAGGCTCTAGAGGCTAACTGCTGGAGATGGACAGAGGACCGCTGGGGATCAGAGGGCATAGTGATCAGCTGAGTGGATGAGAGAAGGCATCTGATCTGTGTCTGTGATGGAGGTATGATATGAAACAGTCTTTCTAAGGCTACATTAAAACTGCATTTGTAAAATTCACTCACAAACCACTTAAGAGCACTTCCCTTCTTTATCCTTTGTAAACATTATTTTCTGTTTTATTTAAAAAAGCTTGTGTCTGTGCCCTCCTTCACTGAAACAGTGGTCAATTCAAGATACTTTCCTATGTCCTAATTTGTATACTTGTCAATGTACTTGAAACAACAGTATTGAAGAATTTATCGACTTGATGCTTATTTGATGCTAAATAAACCTTGTCATAACTTGGCAATATAGGTAAATTGGACATTACAGAAGCAATTTTGTACCACAACAGCCTCCGTAATGTTGGAGGAGTCAGTCAGTGGGGGGAGGGGCCATTCATTTTACTGCAGTCGGCCATCTGACCGTTAGATGTCGCTGAAAATTACACATTCTAGCTTTAAGATTGATATAAACAGTTTGTGAGGTCCAAATAAAGAAGCAATAGTGGAGCTGTGATTTTGTTGTTGTGTTCTGAGACATTTGATTGGAAGAACTATCAAATTGTGAAATCAGATGCAAGATGTGCCTGTGCATTTGGGTTACTGTCTCTCTCACACTTAATATCAAACTTTGCTTTGTTCTGTAACTTTCTGGATCAAGTTACAGGGGCTCCTCTCTTGAAATACCTCCAATGTAAGCTGCGAGAAGACGCATCATTTTTGAGCAGGTAATGTGACCTGGAAGAACTTATTGCTTTACGGCCACAGGCTCTTATATAGGGATTGAGCTTTGCTCAACAATTTTTCCGCTTACTCGGCTACTGGTCATAGCTGAGGCAAGGAAAAAAGTTTAACCCATCTGAGAAGGCTATAAAGAGAAAACATGAAATGGGTCATGAGCAAGGAAAAACATGAGTAGCTCTGAGAAAGTAGTTTGTTCATTTGTGCAGGCTTAAAGAAGGAGCTGGATGTAAGACAGACTCTCTTTTCTCAACTTTATTATTAGACTGGTTATTTAACACTTTTCTCCTAGTATACAGTCACATATCTTTGTTATTTTTGTCGATGTTTAGTAGAAGCAAAATACGGGCAGTTACAGCTCTATCGCCCATAGTGGGCAAAACTTACACAGTGTGCCTTTAATGAGCATTTTCGAAGGAATATTCTGCTTTAGTTCAATTCTGTTTAATTTCAATTCAGTTTATTTGTAAAACACCCATTTATCTTCCGTCTTCTCAAAGCACTTTGAAAAGACAATTCAAGCAGATTATAAGATTTGCCTTGTGTTATTGACTTGCAGGATATGCTGCTCCTGGTTGCACATATGGAAACATTTGCATTTTGTTGTTGATTCTACAGTACACCCAAACACCAAGCATGCATGCAGTGACAGTTGGGAAGAAAAACTCCCTTTTTGTGCCCCTTTTTTTCATGACGATAATTAGAAATTATGTGCGAAACATGGATTTTCGCTGACGAAAACATGACAACTCATGGGTGTGAGTTTTTGTCAATGACATGATACGAAATAAAAACGTTAGCGGGTGGTCGGTCAGACGTTTAAAATGCATCATTGTGCTGTAATCTGTTAGACAAGCTTATCAGCCGTGCAGCTGTGTCTTGTTTGGTCATGCAGCACACCTGGCGTGCAAAGCTACACTTTCTGCATGACCACAGATGGAACATGGCAGTAGCGGCAGGGGTGAAAATAAACTCTCCTCTTCCAGCAGCGAGTCTGTGCTTTATAATCTTCACACGGATGGTTCGGTCTTATCAAAATGGCTCTTCCTGCTCTCGTTATTAATAAACTATTTTTGGCTGATCATGCTCTGTCAGACGTAAAATATTTTTTTGTCTAGCATATCAAGATTTTATTTCTTCCAGCTCACAAGAGATGCTAAACCTTTTTTATTTTCAACCAAAAGGAATCCCTTAATTATATCCAAAGTAAATATTTAATTGCTTACTGTTTATTTTTGGATAAAGAGCCAGGTTAAAAGATACATAGATCTTTGAATATGTCTTTCTCATTTTTTATCGTTTCTATCTATTTAAATGTGATGTAAATGTTTCCTTATATTGTCATTAAAACGTTTCCTCTGTTTCCTTTAAATATTTCAACATTTTAGTTAGCATATTCATTCAATTTAGGTTCGGATTGTCATGACATTACAAATTGAGTTATGTAGGCTCTCTCTGTATTACTTTTTTTTTATATATAAAAACCCTGACAATTTAAATATACTTTAACCCAGAGAATGCCAAAGTAGAAAGAAGAATGATTTTGTTCCTTTCTTTTCTGGAGCAATGAAGATTTTATTGTGTGCAATGCCTTATTAATATTTGCTTTGGGATGGAACCCTTATATGTCTAAAACCATTCCTTTATTGTACATTTTGTTAGCTTCTTTGTCTCTTATATTAACCAATATGATGTGTTGAACTAGATCTGCTATTTTCACAAATTTTGTGACACACTTTTGTATAAAGTAGGACAATAATACATAAAAAAGTTTATTTGAATTCTATAAATCAAAGTGTTCTGTCTAACAGCAATGGTGAAGTGCACTGCAGCATTCTATACCCAGCAATTGTAGTATCTAGGCAAGAGCTGTCAGTCTGGTAAAGAATCTGGTTGGTATTCTAAGTTGTAAAGCTTAACTTTTTTTCAGCAATATAAAACCGACTAAAATGATCACATATTGTAATGACTAAAATGCGACTAAAACTAGTAATAGTTTTCTTCCTGAAAACTAAGATTCAATCTAAGATAGTTGTCAAAAACAACACTGCACTAAAAAATTCAACTACATTCTAATACACTAAAGATTCTATTATGTATAACGAAAAAACTAACCGCACTTCATGCACGCCTCGCAGCACAAATGAACCAACTGCTGATGGATGGGACCCACCCAGAATGGCTAACCCAAGGACGGACAATCCTGATCATGAAGGATCCCCAGAAGGGAACAACCCCATCCAACTACCGGCCAATAACTTGCCTATGTACAACATGGAAGCTCCTGTCAGGCATCATAGCGGCTAAGATGAATAGGCACATGGCTCAATACATGCACCCTTCCCAGAAGGGAATAGGCAGTAACACCAGAGGAGCCAAGCACCAGCTACTAGTGGATAGAGCAGTCACTCGAGACTGTAAGACCAGGCAGACAAATCTGTGCACTGCCTGGATTGACTATAAGAAAGCCTATGACTCAATGCCACATACATGGATACTGGAATGCTTGGAAATGTACAAGATCAACAGGACTCTAATAGCCTTCATCAAGAACTCAATGAAGCTGTGGAAAACAAGTCTGGAAGCCAATGCAAAGCCAATAGCACAAGTCACCATCAAGTGCGGCATTTACCAGGGTGATGCACTATCCCCGCTGCTGTTCTGCATAGGCCTGAACCCCCTCAGCCAGATCATCACAAAGACTGGCTACGGATACCAATTCCGAAGCAGAACAATCATCAGTCACCTCCTCTACATGGATGACATCAAGCTGTATGCCAGGAGTGAGCGAGACATCGACTCACTGATCCACACTACCAGGATCTACAGCAACGACATTGGGATGTCATTCGGACTGGACAAGTGCGGTCGCAGGGTCTCAAAGAGAGGGAAGATGATCAGAACCGAGGGGGTTGAACTACCAGAAGGCCACATTACAGATGTGCAGGACAGCTACAAATACCTTGGGGTGCCACAGGCTAACGGAAACCACGAGGAGATGGCAAGAAAGACTGCCACAGCTAAATACCTACAAAGAGTAAGGCAGGTCCTGAAAAGTCAGCTGAATGGGAAAAACAAGATCCAAGCCATCAACACATATGCCCTACCTGTCATCAGATACCCCGCTGGTATAATAAACTGGCCAAAGGAGGAGATAGAGGCCACTGACATCAAGACAAGAAAGCTCCTCACAATGCATGGAGGGTTCCACCCCAAATCCAGCACCCTGAGACTGTATACCAAGCGTAGCGAGGGAGGCCGAGGGCTAGTGAGTGTCAAGACCACTGTCCAGGATGAAACAACTAAGACCCAGGAGTACATCAGAAAGATGGCCCCCAAAGACAAATGGCTTGGTGAATACCTCAGGCAGGAGAAAACCGAAAGCAAGGACAAGAAAGAGGAAGGAGAACCCTCATGGAGGGACAAGCCACTGCACGGCATATACCACAGACAAATAGAAGAAGTGGCTGATATCAAAAAATCCTACCAGTGGCTGGAAAAGGCTGGACTGAAGGACAGCACAGAGGCACTAATCATGGCAGCACAAGAACAGGCACTCAGTACAAGATCAATAGAGGCCAGGGTCTACCACACCAGGCAGGACCCCCGATGCAGACTGTGCAAAGATGCCTCTGAAACAATACAGCACATAACAGCAGGGTGTAAAATGCAGGCAGGAAGTGCATACATGGAACGCCACAACCAGGTAGCTGTCATAGTGTACAGGAACATCTGCCATGAGTATGGGCTGGAAGTCCCAAGGTCAAAATGGAAGACACCTCCTAAGGTAGTTGAGAATGACCAAGCTAAGATCCTATGGGACTTCAAGATCCAGACTGACAAACAGGTGATGGCTAACCAACCAGACATCGTGTTGATCGACAAACAGCAGAAGAAGGCAGTAGTGATAGATGTGGCAATCCCAAGCGACAGCAACATCAAGAAGAAAGAACACGAGAAGCTTGAGAAATACCAAGGGCTGAAAGAGGAGCTAGAAAAGATGTGGAAAGTAAGAGCAGCAGTGGTGCCAGTGGTAATTGGAGCACTGGGGGCTGTGACCCCCAAACTGGGAGAGTGGCTACAGCAGATCCCAGGCAAAACATCAGAAGTCTCTGTCCAGAAGAGCGCAGTCCTAGGAACAGCTAAGATACTGCGCAGAACCCTCAAACTCCCAGGCCTCTGGTAGAGGACCCGAGCTTGAGGATGACACATACCACCCCATGAGGGGTGAGAAAACAGTTTTTTTTTTTTTATATAAAATATATATCAAATATTTACCATGTGGGATTACTTCAGACTAGTATCTTCAGAAAATGTGTAGCTTAATTCAATCGGCTATATCCAACAACATGTTTTTATTTTCTCACTGTAATTCGATATTTTTACTCAACGGTTGTGTTAGCAAAAAAATAAAAATAAAGTACAAAAATCACAAACTAAAAGAATAATGACACAATAATGAAACCAAACGCTGGATGACAGATTACATTAATTTATTGTATGGCACATCAGTAAACATGAGGCAAAGCTATATCCATGTAAAGTTTAACTTGTTAACATATTATAAATGATAAAATATTTAGAAAAAAAAAGAATTAAAAGAAGACTTTTTTAATCAACCAAACTGGGTTGTTTTTTGTTTTTGTTTTTTACCATGAACACATAAGCAGAACAATTGCAGTGTTACTACAGACTCTAGTGGTAAAAAATATATTTTGTCCTACTCTAAATCTTTATTTAAAAATGTATATACTAAGTCTAAAAAAACAAGTTATACGGAAGGGTTCAAAAAAGGATTTTAATAGATGGTCATGGAAATGTATACGGACATTTGACCTACTCATTACACAAATATTGCACACTTTGGTAAATGGTATGGTAAATGGCATGTACTTATATAGCGCCTTTATTCAAGTCAGGAGACTTGACCAAAGCGCTTTACACTACATTCAGTCATTCACCCATTCACGCACACACACACACTGATGGTGGCAAGCTACATTATAGCCACAGCTGACCTGGGGCTCACTGACAGAACACTGGCGCCACCGGGCCCTCTGACCACCATCAGTAGACAATGCAGGTGAAGTGTCTTGCCCAAGGACACAACAACACTGAAAGTCGGAGTCGGGGCTCGAACCGTCAATCCTTTGATTTCAGGGCAAACTCCTACATCCAACGCCACCAGTGTACTTTGGTAGTACACTGACCATAGACTGTACAATAACACTTCATACATACTTTTGTGAATGTATGAAGAAATTCCTGCTTGAATGTGGTATTCGGGGCGTGCTTGCTGTGCAGCTGCTTGCAGAGCTCCAGAATGAACACAAGCTGGTCATTCTGGCATCAATGTTGCTCCGGCAGAGGTCTAATGTGTATGCTGCAATATCTTAAAGTAGAATATACATTGAGGGAAGAGACATTCGAGCTCTAGCTTTAATTTTTCTCGTTAGAACTCCGTTGCCTATGAATGCTCATGCTGTGACACTTCAGCTGGTATTAGCATTTTACATTTTTTTCAATAGGGAAAAAATGCCCCCCTTGGTGGTTCTAGGTATAACGGTCATTTTAGGAAACATCATGAAGTTTGATAGGGTTACATTATAGAGAGTTAATAAAGTTTGGAAATAAAGTGTGTGTGTGTGTGTGTGTGTGTGTCTCCATCTTCCTTAGGAGAGGAGACTGACCATAGATATCTGTAATAAAGACTCGATGTTCCATGCAGGCTGCTGGCCAATGGATGTCGACATCAGCACCTTGGAGCCATCTTGTCCCAGGCAGCTGGGGGCTTATCTTTTAATGGCACATATATCTTCCTCAATTTTCTACAGATTTTTTAAATCTCTACTCTATTTTTTATTTTCTATTTTAACTTTCAATATATACGAGTATATATATATAGACATCCATGGATGTGTATTTAAAAACTATACTGCATGAATATACTGTAATACAAATACTGATTAAAAAGCATTGAATTTAGAAATTTAGATTAATTCTGGTTTTTATATCTTTAAGACATTCCTGTAGTCAATTGATTAGGTTAGTTTCATCAGTATTTAAGAAAAAAATTAGGTGAATATCATCATCATAACAGTGGAAATAAATCCAATGCCGTCATATATATATATATATATATATATATATATATATATATATATATATATATATATATATATATATATGTACATTGTAAGATAGATTATTCCTTTAAGATACACATCAAAATATTCAGCCATTTTGGGAACAAAAATATGTAAGGTTAGAAAAATATATTACAGGCTAGCATTACATGAAAAATAACATAATATTTCAGGTTGTTTTGTTAGATCAAAACACAAAAATTTGAGGATCTTAATGTCATTTCTTTTTTGCAATTAGAGACACCAAACCTGATGCCATTAGAACATGTTTTATTTTTGTTCCCTTCTGAAACGTTACCATGATCCTCACTTTTGTGGATCTATACTTAATATTGAAAGCAATCAGTGGGCTCATAAACATGGGACATCTAAGCTGGCTTTATATTTGTCTAATTACTGAGCAGTTAAGGCGTTGCTGCAACTGCAATGTTTAAAAACTGTTGCATGCTAACTGTTTGTAATCTGTATTAGTATACTTAATAAAGAGATGTTTAGCATGAATTACTATAAATTACTCACTTTAGAGCAAGTTAAGTTTTTCTTTTCACTGAAGGGTTGGTAATATGCATTATCTGTTTAACTTGGTGCAGCATAATCCAGGAATGTCCCTGTTTACCAGTAGGATGACATTATTGCTTGCCGGTTTAACTGCTGTACCTCATTTAATTCCCATTTATTAATGACAGCTAAAATAAAAAATAAAAGCATTATTTATAATCCTAACAGTATCAACAGCCCTGAAAATTGATTTTCTAATGCAACACAGTTGCATAAGCTTGTAGGTCTAATTCTTCTCCCAAATAAAGCCTCTTTAAAATCACTTGATAATAAAAATTTGTATGCAAACATTTTTAGTATATTCCTTTGGACTTTTGCTTTCAAAAATAGCCATTATTGCATGGTATTTATATGTAAAGTTAAAGTTAAAATTAACTAATCAAATCAGTGTGGAAACAATGGAAAGCAATCATCTCAGGGCATCAATAATTACAGTTAGGTTCCAACTGTGCAACAAAACGTGATGAGTATTTGCACAACAATCTAAACCACCATAGTATGAAATAACTGTCCACTTGTTATATTAATATGACCAACATTGTTCATCCCTTAGAAAATAAATGCTTTTAGTGGCAGCCCATGGAGCCAAGCCATAATAAATCCCAGGGACAAACTGATTACATAAATGGCTAAAAGCAGGCTGAGTGACAGAAGACCCATACTCAGGCTCTATCTACACAGAGACAAGATTAGGTGTAACAGCAAATATATATTTTTGTACAAGCTGTGTATCCAAACAGAGCCAGCATTTTAAGAGAGCATGAACATTACTTTTTGAAACAGGATCCCAGAGTGAAAAAAGGCTGAGAATACCAGTTTCATGTTTAAATGTGTACTGTACATTGGAGCTGCATCTTTTTTGTACCAAAGACATTTTAACTCTGATTTAAACCTGTTCTGTGGTTGCCATGACCCGGATGACAGACTTTGCATAGCCATGAGGTAGCTTAACCTGCCTCAGTATCCAGTATGTGCCTCCTTACAGCCATGTTGGCTTATTTACCTTGGATGAGCTGTGGATTTTTTATGTTAGTGATTTTGATGTGATTCTGTGTCAGTGTCACAGAACAGGTTCGATTGGGAACATGTCTCTCCCTAAGCAAACTATATTGCTATATTTGTGTTTCAATTACCTATGAGTTTTCTTGCCTTAATATAATTTTATTTAATTACATGTACAGTGTTTGGCTAAATATTAAATTATCTATTTGCCAACTATTGTCACATATCAATTTAATTTGTCACTACTGAATTTCCATCAGGCTATCAATCTTTCCATTGCTTCAAAGGTTAAATTTAGCAACCATCATTTGACGTTCAGAATAAACCCACAGTAACCGACATTGTTTAATTTGATTACTGATCTAAATGTTGCCCAGCAGTTATGGCAAGACATTTGTATGCTTATCATCCTTTGCAAGGAAAATGATTTGATATTATGGTCCAGCTATGGAAGTGCAAAAGTTATTACCAAAACATACGAAACATAATGGCAAAGCTAGAAATATATTTTCTACCCAGCAGGATTCTGGTTTGCTAAAACAAAATCTTATTGGTATAATGAATCCATAATGAATGTGTCCACAAGGGACAGAAATACTTAGAGGTGCTTTAAATATTGATATTTTCTATCATTAGAAAATAAATGTCAATATTCTTTTTCTGCAAGTGACACAGTTTTGCCATATCATAAGAATTTCAAAGAATACTATATATGGTGCAATGGTTCTAAAGCTGTGATACCATTGGCGGGACCTTTACTGCCTTTGGTACGGATAAAAATAAATACTAGTACTGATTATTTTCAAGGGTAATGCAGTTACCGCAGAACTAATACTGTAGGTACAAACAGCTTTAAATTGGGGTTTCAAGCACAGTGGGGTGATTCTCTGAATTCGGTGCACTTTTGATGTTGTGATTACTGAAGTAATCACAAGATCAAGAAATGAAGAAATGCCACAAAAAAGTCTGCTTCTGATCATGGTGTCTGATTTAGGACTATTTTAACCCCTGAGAAAATATGTTTCCCACCTTAGGCATGTAATCCCAAAGATTATTCTCAATTTTGTTTGTCACATATGTTCTTTTAAATTCAACCCTGTAACGGGACAATTTAATTTCTGTGTGGGTACAATCCCAAAACATTTTCAAACTAATTCTTCCAGTGCTTTAGTAATCACTTGTCCCTCATTCCTGAATTTTTTTGTAAACTTAAGATATATATATATATAGTGTATATATAGTCTTCTGCTGTCAGAAATGCCATTATAGTTCTTTATTAAATAGGTGTCCCTTTGGGATAGGCATTTTGCTGGTAGTTATCTTCATATCGGTGTATGCATATCTGTTTTTGTTTAGTTTTTTTTATTAAGTCAGTGCTTTTTTAGTGTAAGGTGGGTTTTTTAAAAATTATATATCAGTAGCAAGACCGCTTAAAGTGCTTAACATGGACAGAGCATATTTAAGCCAAAATAGGAAAAATAAACTGCAGTAGACCAATAACTGCAAATATAGCTAGATTTGAACTATAAACATAAACTACTTAAGTTTCAAATTTTTTCTTGAATAGACCAATTAAAAGCAGGTTCTTGCTCTTGTTCTTTGTTTTGTTCTTCAATAAGGAGATCAGTGCTGCCAACTCTTCAACAAGAAAAGTAGCTGTCCCAAAAGGCATTAGATGATGTCCAGTCCTACTTTGCATATTTCATGTCATCCAGTTTCAGAACATTTGAAATCCCTCCGATTTTTTTTTTATTTAAATTTTTTTATTTCTGTCTGACAAAACAAAGCAGAGAGGTATTAAGAAAGCTGGAAAAGATGAAAAACATGTAAAGCTTTTAAGAGTTTTACAGAGAATTTTACAGAAACAAGTATAGAAAAAAATACATGGAAACGAGCCATCTAGTTCCACACTACAGTGGGAGCTCCATTATTTGTTCGCCAACCACCAAACAAAAACTTACAAAGAAGAAAAAGAAGAAAGCAGTGCAAAGACACAGACAGGGGGAGCAGAAAGGAAGAGAATGGGGTTGTGTGGTGAAAAGGCTGTCATTTTATATTAGATGAAAAAACTGTGTCAGTTAAAAAATATTTTTATGATCAATCAAAAACAGACTTCATGAGGGTGGCCTGAGGGCCCGACATCCTCTAGTGGGCCCTGTGCTCTCTGCCTGGCACCGTGGAGCTCGATTGGCTTTTGCTACACAACAACGGAATTGGCAAGTCCGCCACTGGTGCCCTGTGCTTTTCACAGATGAGAGCAGGTTCACCCTGAGCACATGTGACAGATGTGAAAGGGTCTGGAGAAGCCGTGGAGAACGTTATACTGCCTGTAACATCGTTCAGCATGACCAGTTTGGTGGTGGGTCAGTGATGGTCTGGGGATGCATATCCATGGAGGGACGCACAGACCTATACAGGCTAGAATGCAATTAGGTATCAGGATGAAATCCTTGCACCCATTGTCAGACCCAATGCTGGTGCAGTGGGTTCTGGGTTACTCCTGGTGCACGACAATGCCCGGCCTCATGTGGGGAGAGCATGCAGGCAGTTCCTGGAGGATGAAGGAATTGATACCATTGATTGGCCCCCATGCTCGCCTGATCTAAATCCAATAGAACGCCTCTGGGACATTATGTTTCGATCCATCCGACGCCACCAGGTTGCACCTCAGAGTGTCCACCTCAGAGGAGCTCAGTGATGCCCTGGTCCAGATCTGGGAGGAGATACCCCAGGACGCCATCCGTCGGCTCATACTTTACATGCACATGGGGGACATACAAATTACTGAATACCATTTTGAGTTGCTGCAATGAAATTTCAGCAGAATGGACTAGCCTGCCACATAATGTTTTCACTGTAATTTTTGGGGTGTCTTTGAATTCACCCCTCTGTAGGTTGATCATTTTCATTTCCCTCAAATGATGTGGCATCCTTTTGTTCCTAACACACCACCCAGTCCATATCAGTATAAATAAACAGAATGATTTTTTTGCCCCATTGAGATCTGTGTGTTTTCAAAGTGTTTGGCAACTGTTTTGAAAAATTTCACTGAGCATGAACAAATACATCTCCATACCAATCCTATACTGTTATTCTATAGCCATTTGTTATCACATCAGCAAGGTCCACAGCAATGTCAAAACTGATTCATCACACAGTCATTATGCAGTGCCCTGGCTATATATAGCAGCAGTCTATTTTCAACAGTGAACTCAGTTGCCTTTCTCATAGTGATATATTCAAATATATTCACAAAAAAAATAAAGAGCATGTTAACAGCAATCTGAACAAAGAAAACCATAGCAAAACATTGCGTACTAAAGTCTATAAATTGAGCTCCTAATCTGAGCCTCTGTCAGCCCCCAGGTCCATTTAATTTGTAATACCAGAAGCCTTTTTCTAATTTACAATTAACACTAAACATAAGTGTTTATTGTAAACAGCAATGCACATTAAAATGTTGAGACCAGTTGCAGTCTGCTGTCCAGCAGTCTGGTCCTGAAATAGCTCAAAAAACATTTAACTTAGGTCCTGCTCAAAAAAAGGCCACCAATGAATAGTGTAATGTTTTCCTTTTAGCCTATCTTGGGTGTGTTTAGCTGTGTATCTCAAGTCATAATGATGTGTCCTGGCAAAAGGTAACATTTTTGTGTTAAATTTCCATAGGAATTTTTCAAGATGCTTCATGGCTTGTCAACATGCAGACTGGCCAGTTCCAGTGTGGCTTTTTTATGGTTTGTTTTCAAAAATGACGTCCTCTTTTGTCCTTCCATGAGGTTCACTTTTTGCCTCAAAAGCTCCTTGAGCTTGAAGTTCTCCTTTACTCTCTTTAGACTTTTTCTGGGCTCTTTTATTATCATTGGTTTCATCTTTCAAATTCTTATTCGGGTTATTTACACTTTCTGTAATCAATTAATCACATTGTAATCAAAAACCATATATTGGGAAAAAATGAACCAACCTTTCAATTAAAAAATCATTTTTGCTACTCAATTATTAAATAAATAATCATATAAACAGAAATTTTTCTTGTACAGCCTTAAATCTATTAGGCTATTCAACCATAGCAAAGTGCCTTGAGATGACATGTGTTGTGAATTGGTGCTATATAAATAGACTGAATTAAAATTATTTGGATTATACCTCCTCTGGAACTATGTGCAGCCCTGGTAAATGCGCAGTTGGCCAGTCTCGTTAAGAGAGAGCACACTTTGATGATAGTGTATTGTGTGATCTGACTCTATTACGGTCAATGCAAAAACCTGTGCCTTTTGCATAACTCATTGCTCTTCCACAAGACCTCCTAAAACCATACAATTATCAAAACTAGGTCATGGATGCATTACCTGGATTAATAAAAATGGGGTGATTTTTTTTTTCTTTCTTTTGTGTGTGTATATTTAGAATGTTAAAGGTATAGTGGAGTATGTGCTTTTTCTGGACAGATAATCAAAATAAGTGGTCCTCCTAATTGTCAGTTAATCTGGTGAAGTGTTTACGTAAGACCGTCCTACGTGCCTGTCCCCATTTTCACTTACCGGTGGTGAGTCTGACATACTGGAAAAATTGAAAATCTTCTTTTGGAAAGTAAGCTTGTATGAGCGATGCAAACAACTGTTAAACAGAGCATGCTTGAGGAGAAATTGGCTCCTGCATGCTCTTGCACGCGTTAAATAGGCATTCCCTCTCCGAAGTGGGTGCAGGGTTGTGCATATGCATGTTTTTTTTTAAGTGGAGAGGGCGGGTCTTTTAAAAAATTTTTTTACGAAAATCCTTCACTATACCTTTAAAGTAAAATTTTACTTATTTATTTTCCTCATCTGATTCTGGCCACAAAAAATAAATGCATGATATTAAATTTTGTATCTGCGGAGCAGTGTTGGTCAGGGAGATCTAATTGCAAAATCCATATAAGAAGGAAATAAAGAATGCACAGACCACCTCTCTCTATAATTATCACTTTGCTCTTAGTATTGGAAGGGAGATTTCTTTCACATCATATCTCCATACATTTGAAAACTCCTTTTCAGGGTTTTCAACAAGTAATCAGGCAAGTCACTTCAGCTCAAGCTCTTTGATTATGTTCTAAACGTTTGGCCAGAGCTTTACAAATTATTTTAAGGTCATCGTTAAGCAGTGATATGGGTTGATAGCTGTTAGGAGAGACAGGATCTTTGTCTGGTTTTTTCAAGGCACTAATATTTGCAGAATTCTTTTTTGGTGGAAGCTTGCCCTTCTCCTCCGTATTCTGCAGCATTCACTATCAGAAGGGTTTATTGTTGATGAGCATAGAGCTTTATACAGGTCTCTTAAATGGCTGTCCTTGTTGAGACTATAAGAGCAGAAATAGTTATTTTTTCTTACTTTATTTTTAGCTGATTAGCCGAAAAGCTTCTGGATGTATTGCTGAGATCAAAGTTTTCAATACAAGTGCTTTTTGAAGAATTATAATTGTTTTCTCAAGAATATTATTATTTCTACTTTGCCTTATGAATTTTACCTCTTGGTTTTTTTGCCAGGGGGCTTTTAATGCTTTAATTGTTCCTCTTGTTACTAAACTGAATCCTTTGATTTTATATTATTTTCTTATTTGATAAAAATGAGATAATTTTATTTTAAGAAAAACTTCCTATTAGGCATAGAAATAACTGATTATTTCTAGGCACAGAAATAGACTGATTTATTATTTCTAACACTCACGCTCTTGAGAAATGCTTGTGTATTTTAAAGACATGTAAATGCTGTAGCTGTTTTTAGGTCTTTTTCTCCTCCAGGAGCCGACCTTACTGCATGGCCGAATAGAACATGCACTGTTTCCTCCTGACTACATTGATATGTCAGGGGTTTTTATAAATAGCTCAGAAGCACGTGTCTGCAGCAAACTGCACACTGAGAATGCAACTACCAAGAGCCATGGAGACAGTGATTTTGTCACACAGAAAGAACAAAAAAGACAAGGCAGCAGGAGGAGACATGCATACGCACAGAGAGATTGACAAGCATGAAAGAGAATACACAGTGGGTGCTGTTGTCCACTGAAAAAATCCAAGCTGGCAACAATTATGTGTTAAATGATGGTCTAGAATTTTAGTAGTAGTCATCATATTTAGATTAAATTCTAAATGAACTAGCTCTTGCCTCTCTGCCTGCACCGACAGATCTCTCCCTCACTCCCTGCTTGCTTACATTTTATTACTTTTTTAATTCTTATCTCTTTGTCCAGGAGACAAAAAGTTGGAAAAAAACTAAAATGTTCAAGGATTCTCTAGCTGGGCTACTTTTTAAATTTTTTTAATGTTATTTTGATCACACCACAGAAAAGGACAAGTCCACGTCAGCGCTAAATGCCTCCCTTCACCACAAAGGAATTTTACAAGCTTCTACAGAGGATGGCTGTCTTGGAAATGAAGATTAACCAACTGAAAGTAAATGTGGAAGTAAATGCTGCTTATGCAAAAGATAAAACCCTACCATTGTTGATCTTACTGGTGACTCAAAACACTGCGATAACCCCTCCAGTGGTTTTGAACAGATACTCATCGCAACAAAAAATAACCAATGCAATTGAGAAACAAGTTGCTGCTTCCAATGACAATAACCAGACTGGCAGCTCCCTGCTGGAAAACTCTTGGACCAAAGAACAAACAACCCTACCTAGTTCTGAAAAGACACCTGACTTGGCGAGCGCGTCATTTAAATGACTGAACCTGGCCAAGTCTTTCAGAGAAACATGTCTTCTACTCCAGCCACCTCCAACAGGCGCAAACAGCCATTTGCTTTTGAGCAAAACATGTTAAAGGACCCACTAAAATTACTGAGACTATTGGGATTCTGCTAAAAAGCGGATTTTCTGCCTTACAAGACGACCTTGAAAAGAACAGCCTGTTTCCAGACAACACAAAAAAATGGTATGACGAAATCCAGCTTTCTCCAAAACCACTTCATAACAAACCAGATGTTAAATAAAGAACATTAAAGGTAACCGATGATGCTGTGAATTATGCTGCAACCTGGCTTTAAAATTTCAGTGGATCAGAGAGATCACAGAATTACGTCCAACCTTGAAGAACATAATCATTAACATTGGCACACTGAATGATGTTGCTAAGAGAAAGTCAAACATTTTAAAGGAAGACTTGTTTAGTCTGCTTAAAACTGCAGAATAGACACATTTTAAAGTTTCCATTAGTGGCGCCACATTCCACAGGAGATGAAGGCTCCAACAGAATTTCCTACCTGAATGAATGGATCAGACAAGCCTCCTAGGGTGATTGGCTTCACTGGTAACTTTAATACCTTCCAGGGAAAAAGACACATTTTTAAAAGAGATGCATTTCACCTGTCAGTGAGTGTCTGTCTTATTACTTCAGTGCCTCTAGTGGCAAGACAAAGTATTACACGAAACAACACCTAGAAAGATTTGCCTTTGACTTTTTTTCCCACTTGCCTTTCAGGGCTTCCTTTGAAGCCATTTTTCGACAAATCTAATTACCAATAGAGATGTTAAACGAAAGTATGTATGTTATTTCCATTCTAAAGTTGCAGACATCATTGATTCCTTTTCTTCAGATAAAGTGAAGGTTGTCTCTGGGAAGAGGGACTCTCCATGGAGTAAAGCTCTAGCAATGAAAAAAAAAAGATACAGTGCAGAAAAGCTTAACTAATGTGGCAAAAGAATAGACTCCAGGTTTACTATGAAATCTATAAAGAAAAAACCACACATATAATTTAAAACTAAAAGATGCAAGAGAATCTTTCTTCTCTGACAACAATGAGCACAAAACAAAATTATCAACAATGCTTGCGCCTTATTTGCCACAGTTGACAAATAACAAACCCTCATATCTCTGTGGCCGATGAACTCCATACTAAAAAGACCTGCATTGACTTTGCAAAGTTTTTTATTGAGAAAATACAAGGTATAAGAAAAGCAGTCTCCACATCAATGCCAACTACAGTACCAATACTGTCTCCAGTTAGAATAAACTCTGTAAAAATGCCCCGAGTTTATTCTCCAAATAAACTGCAAAATTTTAGAAGAAACTGTTCAGTGGCTAAGCTCGTCTTCCTGCTGTGTTGATGTTTTATGAAGGGTGTTTCCCCTCAGGCCTTAAAAACAGCAATTATCAAACCATTTTTGAAAAAGAGAAACTTGGACCAATTAGTTTTTTTTAGATCTACAGGCCTATCTCAAACCTCTAATTCACCAGAAAGATTATTGAAAAATGCTTGTTTCAACATTTAAATGCCTTCTTACCAAATACCAGTTGCTTTGTTGTCTTCCAATCAGGTTTCCGTGCCAACCACAGTATAGAGACTGCCCTGATTAAGAAGTTCAATGACATCCCAATAAATTCAGACTCTGGAAGAACCACGGTGATGGTATTTTTAGACCTCTGTGTTGCATCTGACAGTGTTTATCACATCATTTTATTACAGGGTTTCGAAAACTGGGTCGACCTTTCTGGTACAGCACTGGACTGGTTTAAATCCTTTAAATCAGAGACCAGAAAAAAATCCCCTGTGGGGTTCCTCAAGTCTTCATTCCGTGCAACCTCGTATTCAACATCTACATGCTCCCCTTAGCTTAAACTATGCAGACAAAACACAGCCTTACATCACAATGTCACCAGGTGACTATAAACTCATCAGAACGTTGGTTAGATGCTTAGAACAGTTCAATATGCGGATACGCTACAATTTTCTCCAACTAAATAAATAAAAAAACTGAGGTAATCATTTTTGGACCAGAGGAGGGGAGATCCAGAGTTAGCTCACAGCTTCAACTACGACTGCTAGAAACCACAGATTATGACAAAAATCTTGGTGTCATGATGGACTCAGACTTGAGCCTTCAGAGGCAAATAAAGGCAGTTACTAAGTCAGCCTTTTATCACCTGAAAAACATGTCCAGGATGAAAGGACTAATGTTCAAACAGGATCTAGAGAAACTCATTCATGCATTTATCTTTAGTAGAATTGTTTATTGCAACAGTGTCTTAGTAGGTTTGCCTAAAAAAATCCGTCAGACATCTGCAACTAAACCAAAATGCTTCTGCCCGTGTCCTAACTAGAACTAAGAAAGTAGAGCACATCAGCCCGGTGCTGAACTCCTTACACTGGCTCTCTGTTAATCAGAGAATAAACTTTAAAATCCTTCAGATAGTCTATAAATCACTGAGTGGATCAGCACCTAAATACATAACATATTTGTTGTCAGTGTATCAACCTCCCAGATCAGGTCTTATAGTTCCAGCCTACTGTACGCTTTCCATCCAGAGCTAGAATCAAACATGGAGAAGCAGCATTCAGTTCATATGCTCCACTTATCTGGAACAAACTCCCAGACAACTGAAAATATCCAGGGTTGGAGAGGGTCTTATTTGGGGACCCCTGGATTTCATCCCTGCCTTTTATGGATTGCATGGATCTGCTGACCTACATGTGCCAGAGAGGTTAACAGATAAGTGCAAGGCAACTGAAATAATGGTGAGCTCCTTAAAGTTGGGGGGCAAGGTTTTCTACCATAAAAAGTGGCTTTTCCCGTTAGTTAGGAGGAGGGTCCCTACCTCAAAAGGAGGAGTTCAAGTATCTCTGGGTCCTGTTCAGGTGCCATGGGAGAATGGAGTGGGAGATAAACAGAAGAATATATATAGCTGCAGCTATAATGCAAATTCTGCACTGGTCTGTTGTGGTACGAAGAGATCTCAGCCATAAGGCAAAGCTTTTCAATTACCACATGGTACACATTCCTTCCCTCACCTTTGGTCATGTAATCTGGATCATGACCAAAAGAATGAGATACTGGATGCAACAGGTTGAAATAAGCTTTCTCAGGGGGTGGCACTCTCTTAGAGATGGAGTGAGGAGCACTGCAATCTGGGAGTGGCTCACATTAAAGACGCTTATCCTTAACATAAAGTTAAGTCAGCTGAGGTGGCTTGGACATCTGTTTTGATTAGCCCCTTGATGCCCCCCAGAGAGCCCAGGAGACAATGGAGTTACTATGCGTCTCGGCTGGTACTGGAAAAACACATGTTTTCCTCTGAGGTACTGGAGGAGGTTTTCTCTGAGATAGAAGTCTTGGAGTCTCTACTGAGACTGCTGCCAACACTATCCGGCCCCAGATAAGCCAAAGACAAGTATAACTACAAGTACAATACTTTCTCCCCCAAATGCTACTTACAGCTGGTTATATTGGAAAAGTCAAGGCAAGGCAAGGCAAATTTATTTGTATAGCACAATTCAGTAAAATACAGGAAAATAAAACAGAATCAAAGCAAGTAGGAAAAAAAATAAAATTAAATAAATAAAATAATATAAAAAATGCAGAAACAAAAAAGAATATTAAAAACAGTTGGACTAAAGAAAATAAAAAAGTTGAACTAATTATGTTTTAGTTGAACTGTTTAACTAGAATAGTCGAAGGCAATCCTAAACAAATGTGTTTTTAGTCTTGATTTAAAGGAACTCAGGCTTTCCGCACTTTTACAGTTTTCTGGAAGTTTGTTCCAGATAAGTGGAGCATAGGAACTAAATGCTGCTTCTCCATGTTTAGTTCTGGTTCTAGGTATGCAGAGCAGGCTGGAGCCAGAAGACCTGAGTGGTCTGGAGGGTTGATACACTGATAGCAAGTCTGCGATGTATTTAGGTGCTAAGCCATTCAGAGATTTATAGACTAACAGAAGTATTTTAAAGTCTATTCTCTGAGATACAGGGAGCCAGTGTAAGGACTAAAGAACTGGGGTGATGTGCTCTACTTTCTTAGGGAAGGGTTCTTTTTATGGCAAACTGGGCTATTACATTATTCAACCATCAGGGGTAGAAAATTTGAACAGAATTGGTGTGGAAGGGAGCTCTTTTCTGATAAAATATATAAAACTCATGTTTTAAAATGTTTTATGTAAATCTAAGCATCAAAATAATAAACACTCTAATCACAATTCTATTTAAATCTCTGACATTTCCCTATTATAAAAACATTGTGAGTCTGATAGTTTTGCACAAGGTTGCTCTTCTCCACTTTGAAGTCATTTTACCATACTTATTCATTACTATTTTTTATGCAGCTCTCTAAAAACAACAACATATTATGAAAGTGAGTCTGCCTTTAGATTATGAATCATGTTGACGAGCAAACAACTTACCATTATAGTTCATTGCATCTATTTAATCCATAACAGGTAGCATATAAAATGAGTGTTTCTGGGTTGGCCTGAATCAGTGCTACAGTTTATTTAAAGCAAACTGGAGGGTTTTAGTGTTTTGAAATTTTTACAAAGTGGGCCAGAGAAGCTGAGAAACTTGTAACAGTCATTGGGGTGTTCAACTGTTATTGCAAACTATTGTTCTTTGTGAAGTTATTAATGCCTACCACCAGCCTGTAATGCAAAGAAAAGTGAAAAAAAATTCAAATCAACCGATACCAAAAGCCAAATCACCTTAGTCTTATTACTATGCACATGGTTTTAATTAAGCACAGCTACATTGAAACATTCTTTTATTAGTGATTGGGGAACATAAAGTAAAATCAAAAAATGCCTCTAAATTTATGTGATGAGTGAAAGCCATTTGTTTCAGCAAATGGCTTTTAGCTAGATAATGAAAGGCACATTTGATCCAATGTTCCCAATTTAACTCTGTCTTCAAATGTGTCCTCTTTTTTTTTTCCATTTCTCTGGATCAGTAATATTATCAAAGACAAAACATTTAAATAAACTATACATAAAATTGTGTTTATTTACTGTGAATTGCCATGGATACACAATACTGAAAACAGATCACATATTGTTTTGTTTTATTTGTTAATGTTTTAACCATTTACTAAAGATTAAAAGTTTTTTTTTGTATTTCAATATCCTCTATCCAGTATCCCCTTATTGGCATATTTTTTGCTTCAGGCGGTTTAAAATATCACCTTTAAGGAACCTTTTGCTATCTGATTATTCATCCAAAAAAACAGATTGATAAGTAAAATATTTGTTAATTGCAGCCCTAATCCAAACTGAGAGTTGTATATTATTCTTTTAATACTGTCGTTCTTATCTTGGAAATTAAGAAACAAATTGCAATATTTGTGATATGATATAATATTGGCCTAAAAAATCGTTCACCCCAAAACATTGGGAGCACATATCTAGGATTGATCAGACTGATGTCAAAATAACCTGTAATGGCATCAACATTAAAAATCCTGCATTGGTCAATCTCTTTCCAATTCCTTTACTTAGTCATCAAAATTAGTTTAAGATATTTGAATTGAAAAATGGGACCTTAAAACTTCATCACTGTAGTTTGCTTATCGAGAATTTGCCTCTTTTGAATCTGTTTCCAGAGCAGCTGAGCTACATGCTATTAGTCTGCTGTGGCTGCTGGCTCAGCCAGAGCAGCATGGGGGATGGAAACTTTGGCAGTTTTAGGAAAAAGTTTAAAGTATTGGTATGCAATATTTGAAAGTTTCTATAGGTTACAAATTTTTTTACAAAAACCTCTTAACGGGAAAAAAAACATTCTTTAAAACTTAATGTGAGGAACCAGTTCATCTGGAACATGAGTTTATTCAGAAATGTGCTTTCAGATTTTTTTAAGCAGTAAAGCTCCACAGACAGGCCAGTTTTGCTGCTATGCTCGTCAAACAATCTGTCAAAATAATTTTTTTTAATATGTGGTTATAACTGAAAGTACAAGAAATTATATTTTTGTAATATAAGATTTATATATATAAGATTTTTTTTTTATTTTGCCAAGGAAAATGATTTTAAGTGAGTGCTAATGATCAAACAAAACTGTCTTCCTTTTTTAACTTTGGAAAATCCAGTTAAATAAAATGAGATTACATTTTAAAGCACTGGCAGTAGGTTTAAAAATAAAGCATTTTTAAACTCCAAAACAATATATAATTGAGGCAGTTCTCTGTTTTGGATATGTAAAGGGACTCATTTTTGACAACTCATTGTTGATACAGCGCTGCTTTCCCAAGATGTCAATATCTATGTTTTTAAGCCTGCACTTATGTTCCTTTTTTGTTCACTGAATGTACCAAAGTGTTAATTTGCACATCCTTCCTGTCTCTCTGAGTACCCATCTTTAAAAAACAAGACAAATCCCATTTGCTTCAGAGTACTGTCCATGAAAGATGTGAAGTGTAATTTAATCAAAAAGGACAAATATTTAAAGAAAATGTCCTGAATCTTCTTTTTTTTCCATTTGTCTATGCAAATGAAATTTACATCCTTGATTAGCAGCTTAAACACAAAGAGAGATGCTTTAATGTACACTTAGGCTAAAATCAACATAGCAGCTCATTTCTAGTGAATGAAATGCAAAACTATCATAACTGACTTGTTCAAAATGCAGAAAGCTTTTTCTATTAAAGGACACTATAGTTTTAAGTCAGTCTACGGGGTTTGATGACAGTATCTTTATAGTCTTACCCCATCTGTTGTGACCCATATGTCCCACAGGCAGAACATTGACAAACAGAATATGACAACAGCAGTGTACAAATGAGTTAAGACAGACGGTGAAAGGAGGTTGGGGGTTTGGTCTATTTCAGTGCACTTGAACCTCTTTTAGGAGTGACATCATTTTTTTTTTCATATTTTGTTTGTAATTCCTTTTTTCATTCAGCTACCATAGACTGATGATTCCCACTGCAAGGTCTTTTTACATAAAATTTATTTTACTAAATTAGATGTCTTAAAAAAACAGCTGTCTACATGTAATGACTAAAATAAAAGCACTAATGGTATCTTTTTTCATAGTCCTGCATTGAATCCGTATAGAAGAACATGCTTTAAGTCAGTTAGGGACACATTTCCTACTTTATTTTCTGAAAACATCTTTAGACCCCCAGAAGTGGGGTTCATCCATTGGTACAATTTCCAAATGCCTGAAGATCCAATGATCAGCTGTGTAGAAAAATCCAAACAGGATTAATTGCAAAATAAAGTAGCTTTACTTATGTATGTGTTTACTTCCCCATTTGATATGCTTGTCTTTTGCTTTGTGAATTGGAACCAGGAATTTGCATTAAAAGTATTTCTACTTTGTCATCAGGAAGCTGGACTTTTTGTCCAAAAAAAAAAACAAAAACAAAGGAAAGAAACCTTAGAGCACTACATTGTGTATATTTATCTATTTCTATTTTTTTTTTACCAGGTTTTCCAGCATGAAGACCAGGCTAGGCTGTCTGTCCAAAAAATCTGACTCCTACACTGACTTCTCTGAGTTCTTGCCTCCTGCTCATGAGACCACTGCCAGATGTCTGAAGTAAGTCTACTACTTAAAGTGTGTAAACAAGTGTTTTTAAATTGCACCCTTAAATACAAGGAAATGACAGTATTGTCATAGAGGAGCTTCTATGTCATGTTGGGTGGTAATTTTTTGTAAAAAAAAAACAAAAAAATCTACAGTTTTTTTCCCCAGCTTATACTCTTTACTGGGTTTATATTTTATCTCAACACAAAACACATCCTTTGACATTTAAGGTGTAGTACTTTGACAACCTTAGATCCATTATCAGAACTCTGCAATACGGCTCCTAGGTCCAAATTGACCACGTATTGTAGGCTGAGTGTGAAGTGAGACAGTATAGGAAGCCAGGTGGCAAGAGTCTCTTGAACTTTTTAATAATGTCACACCACCTGTCAATGTTTTTCTTAACTTAAAGTGTTTTGTAGAGTGGTTGTTTCAGGACGACAGGCTAAGATAGCTTCACAGCCTGAGCTGGAGCATGCATCTGAGACAAATTCATTGGAAGACAACTGTCATTCTATTGGCTGTAATGGTTGCTAGGTGATGATCCAACTCTGGTCTTAGAGAGGGCAAAAAAATCCACAAGCAGAGCCAACAGGTTTGCCTGTGTATCTCTGATTCGAGCAGAGACTGGTTTATGCTCAAGGAGAAGGAAGTAAATTCATAGGAGAAAATATCTGTGCAACAAACATTAGATCTGAGTGTAGAAACAAAGATTAGAGGGAGAAGAGAATATATTTAAGAGGAAGCAAAAGTGCTAGCATTACAAGTTTTGAGTGCAAGTAGAACAAAATACGGCTCTCAAATTGAAAATGTGTGCTCTTGGAAGGAACAATCCTCCATACATTTCTAAATAAAAAAAAACAAAACATAATTTTTCTGTTTGCTCACCAGCTACTCTTCGATATCCATCCAATTTTATCTTTTCCCTTTCATCTTTTTACTAATCTATCTTGCACTTTACAATATTTTTTGAAACAGGCATTAACTAGCTGGATGTTTGTTCTGACAGAATATTTATTCTTAAGGGAAGATCATTTATTGATCCAGCCACTTATATATCACCCAGATGTAGTTTTTTTTTTTTTTCTAATAGACCTATCCATACACACAATGCCATAAATATGCATTAATCCAAATCAATTGTAGCTTTGGCAATGAGTTTTCTATCTGAGTTTTAAATCTTTAAAGATCCTCTGTGATAAATGCTCTCTTTGCACTCCCTGCTGGCTGGCTGTGTCTTTGTAGGTTTCGAGTTGTGCCATATTGTGTAGATGATAGATTTACCCAAGCTCTCTGAGACTAAGATGCACATAAGTCAACTCTGTCTATAATTGAGATTACTTAAATACAATTACTTGCACTGAATTTCATTTGTATTAGAGTAAAGAAAGTTCACAATTGACCTACTTCTAACTCAATATTAGTAATGGTAGCATTTCAGCATATATAAAAATAGGATGTCTCTTGAGCAGAAGATGAATCACACTAAGAACTCCTCTTCAAATGTCAAGAGGTATTGAATTAAATGCAGGGTAAACCGTGGGGGTTTGTTACCATGCTAATAAGTCTGTTCTATGTTGCATTTTCTCCTTCAGACTATCAACAGATGAAGTGGTTCGATGGTCTGAGTCATTCGATCACCTTCTTGCTCATAAATGTAAGATATGATTTATTGTTTTTCATAACAATCTTCCTATTGCAACTATGGGGAAAAAAACAAAAAAAAACGAAACAAAAAACAAGACTAGCTTTATATAGCCTCCATCCTTTCTTCATTAGTATAGTTTGCTCTCAACACAAGTTGCTTCAGTCAACCCCTCCTTTCCAACTCTTCTTATGTAAGTGTCTTATTTGTATGTTGCCAGGGCTCCTTACCACATAATGAGTCACATACTTGTCACTGACCTTCCCGTTGGACCAAACATAAATTGGGGCAGACATCTCAATTCCTTCTGCACTGACAGGTCATGTGATTATTTTCAGTTAACAAGCAATTTGACGTAGCATCCGTGACCTAAAACCAGCTGAACTGACGAATGAAAAACAACATGATCTGTAATCATAGATCAAAGTTCATCCATCTGCTACAGTGTACAAATCCAATGAGGAGCAAATTAGACATGTAGCTGCTGTATAACTGGCTACCTACAGTATATAGCATGTTTTTGGTGTAAACACAGAATGATTTTCTCAAATTTCATATCGTTTCAGTTTAATTATTATACTACCAAAAGTGAACTGAAGTAAGTCCAAACAGTTAAAGTAACTGTATGGGCGCTTAATTTACAGTAAGTAAATTATATGCCAGAGAAATAAGATTTTAGCTGTTAAGATAAAATAAATAAAAAACTAAATTTTTGATGTTACTGAGCTTATTATATATAAGAATTATAAAAAAAAACTGTTATAGTATAGATGGTGATGAGTGCCACAATGCAATTATTTAGTTAATTTATTGAATAATTAGTTAAATATGTCCTTAATTTATAAAAGCCAGAAGTTATATAAAATTTATTTCATATATATATTATGGGAGAGATCTTGTTGTGATCTATGGTGGTGGGAGCCACCAGAGATGGCTAACATTCAATTATTAACTCTTGAGAGACCAAACGATGTGCATAGAGGCTGGAGTTGCTCAAGCAATGTTCTCTCCTCATGAGTTAGAAAATTATTTACAACTTTTCCAGTGAAAAGCGACCAATCAGATGTTAGAATAACTATTGATCAGTAGTTTGGAGCATTCTGACCAAACGAATGTTGGGCATTAAAGCCTCTGCTTTACATGCAAAGTCTATGGGTGATGGCGTTGCGAGATCCAGCCCCTGATCTCACAGACAGGCCTTCTTGGGGACCTTTTTTCTTATTTCATAAGGGACAGGCAGGGATTTAATAGGTGAAATCTCCACATCCTCTTCTGTCATTCCTCAGGGGAAAGACGGGTATCGGGGTCTGTCATACTTTTGTAATCTGGTCATCCAAAGTTGATGGTTCATCAAAGACTGCCAACGCATTTTTTTTTATGGAATCATAAAGGCAGGGAAAGAAAATACTTTTGAAAATGCTGGATTCCCATCTCAGGGCAGCCACTATGAAAATCAATAGCAAAATAATCTGTTGTTTTCTGCCCTGTCTTATTTTGTAGACATTTCTAGATAAGAAAATGGGTCAAAATTTTGGTCAAAAGTCAGCTAAAACTCAAAACCGGGGACAGCCAGAAAACAAACCCAATATATACAGCAGGAGATCTTGGTCTCATCATTGGGAAAACCATATGGAGACGCACGGCCCTCAACTGGGGCAACGGTGGTGTCGGATATAGGTGTTTGCCTCGAAATTGAAGGGTTAATGGTCCAAGCCCCTGCTCCAGGTATCAGTGTAATTGTGTCCTTGGGCAAGACACTTCACCCGCATTGTTTACTGGTGGTCAGAGGGCCCAGTGGTCCCAGTGTATGGCAGCCTCGCTGCTGTCAGGGCAGGGCAGCTGTGGCAACAATATAGTTTGCCATCATCAGTGTGTACATGAATGGGTGAATGACCGAATATAGAGTAAAGTGCTTTGGTCAATGCTCCTGACTTGAAAAAGCCTTATATAAGCACAGGCCATTTACCATCAACCTCCTCCTACCTCACCAAAGTACCTAAGGGGGGGGCAGTAGTACAACCACAGGTTGGCAGAACTGAAAGAAATGGCGGAACAGGAGATGGAGCTGCCACTATCTCTGTGTTGGGTGGTGAAATCAGATGAAATCACTATAATGATTTGCAAGGTGGAGGAGAGATGGTTAAAGTTTTATTACTGAAAATGGTTGCTTGTTCAGCTAAGGTTCTTCTGAGAACCTCCTGTGGAATAGTGTGGACTGAGTACCCTGTCATGTCTTTTTTGTAGTACTTTGACTTAATTACAAAAACGAATCTCAGGAGAATAAAGTTTCAGAGAAAATCATATTTATTGAAAAGGTGAAAAATAAATAAACAAGGTGATCCCACAAAGAAGCAGTAAAGGGGTTAACTGGGAGCTCTGAAAGTGCAAGTGCTGTAGATATAAAGGACTTGAAGGAGGTTTGATTTACTCTTACTGTAGTGTATGTTTAGAACAGCTTGGGAGAGGTGAGTGAATACCTCATTATGGGCTGTGGGTTGTTGTATGGTGGAGATAGTTTGAGCAGATCGAGGCTTGAGACAAGAGGCAGAAGACAATAAGGAAATCTGTGGTAACTAAAAGGCACACAGAGTCAGATTGTGAGAGCGGGCAGCTCAAGCCTATACAATAGTGAGGAGGACATTTAGAGGAGGGGTTACCAGTTGTGGATAAATAGTTCTGCGGTAGAATCCAGAGGACAGTAAGTCAGTAATGGAGAAACAATGATTAAATGGTTGCCGTGGCTTAGAGTTTGATAACGAACAAAGTGAACCTGTTCTTGACGTACCTTGTGGGATCGTACACTCAAAAGAGACTTTGGAACAGAGATGCAGGCAAACATGAGAACCAATGGCCAAGAGTTTGGCTTGCGGCGGTTCTAATGCATGTCGAGAGTGACTTCTGTACCGCTCCTCTTATGCACACTAGCTGATTACTGGTTGAGATATACCTGTGTGAAATAGCATGGGTGCAAGAGAGAAGCCAGCCCAACAGTGGTCTCAGGAAGCAACCTAGTGGAGCCTACAGTAAAAGAAATCATAACAACCAACCCAAAAATCCCAAATCAATCCCAAAACAGTTATTTGTAGCTAGATTTGGTCTCTGCAGAGACTTTGTCAGGTTTTATTTTCAATTATTGAGGTGTAATTCCCATCTTAATTAATCTTTATCTGTGTCCTTATTTCAATTTGACTATTTCTTCATGTCATGCCTCTCAGTTGCCTTCAGCTGTAAAATAACCCTTAATTACTTTTTAATTACTGCATTGACTAACGTTCTAAAACATAATCATGATCTTAATAAAAAAGTATAAAAGTAGTCAAGAGCATTATGTTGCAAATGACAACGTGAACACCTTAAGAGCTTCTCTTTGTAAATAGATACACACTGTGCATTCAACATTAACAAGTACTTTTGGATCACTATAGTTATGACATTTAGGAAAGAAAATTATCAGCTGTAAAAGGTAAAAGTCTTTGTGCCTTGTACGTTCTGATTCAATAACTGACCCTTATGTTTAATCTAAGCATATAGCCCTTTCAAGTTATGCTGGGTCAGCTTAACCTTAGTAGAGGCATAGTAATTGAGTTAACACATTTACAAGTATCTCTTAACTGTAGACCTAAATTTTCTTTTATTTTCTTCTCCCCTAGACTGTTTGTCTTTTTGTAAAAATATCATTGTAAAATTAGAGAAATGAAATAGATAGAAAGGTCAACGTGATACAGAACTAGTAGAATAACATTCTCCCCTGATATAGCAGCACTTTTGAACTTAATATCTGACCACTTAATAAGTCAAAAACAAACCATATCTGTGGGTGCATTTTGTAATGTTTTATCATTATACAATTAAAACCTTGCCAATCTCTTCATGAAAATGCTTTGTATAGTAAGAAATTTAATAGCATCACTGTTTTGTGAATACAAAACATTGCACAAAAAAGTCATCTCTTACTCAGTGAATCAAGTCTCTATTGTTTTTTACTGTTTGTATTATTTGTTATGCACAGATGGGCTGGCTGCATTTCGGACGTTTCTCAAGTCTGAATTCAGTGATGAGAACATTGAATTTTGGATGGCCTGCGAGGAGTACAAAAAAATCAAGAGCTCAACCAAACTTGTGTCAAAAGCAAACAAGATATTCAAAGAATTCATTGAGGTTCAATCACCAAGAGAGGTGGGTTTGTCTGCATTGCTATGTATCAGAATATTACAGCTTTTTGTGAAAGATTGCCTTACTTAGGCCAGGCCAAAAGTCAGCTCTATTTTGGGATTTTCCATTTACTAACACTGTTTTAAGTCCCCTAAAGGACTTGATATTAATGTTTGACTTTCGTGATAAAAAAAAGTTATTTTTTATTTTTTTATTTCAGATGAGAATTTTTAGTTTTTCAGTGCACAATTAACCTTTTGATAGCTGATGATTAACCCACAGCAGAACTTTATGTAAACACTTTATTGGGATGTGACAATATCTCTTTTTCTAATCTTATCTTATACCTAATCTTATTTAGTCACCCTCAAATACAGCAGTAGCCATTCAAAATTTCCCCAATTTCCTTGATTGGCCCTTGGCTGGTCCTTGGCCGCTCCCTTTTTAAAAAGGCTGTTCCTTTTTAAAAGGGTGGAGTCAGAGTAAAATAAATATTCTGTAAAAGTTAAAAAAAAAATAAAAAAAAAATCTGCCGGACTTGGTTTCCAAGATTTGAAGATGTTTCGCCACCTCTCCAGGAAGCTTTCTCAATTCAAATGTAAAAGAAATATGCACGGCCAGTGGCTGGAGGTTTGAGGGGATTTTGCTTGGAGTCTCAGGGTATTGGTCCAGCCATTCGGCTGGCATTTGACTGGGATGGGCCATTTTGAATGGCTGCTACTGTAATGTGTTATCCAATTTTTTTCCACAGTACTCAAAGCAAAAATATGCAACTTTTAAGTATTATCTTACTTTTAGATATATTAATTTAATTTTTAAATAAATATACAGTTGGCCCATAGGGATGCTCTGTGCTTGATGCCCTTCTCAATAATTGTCCCATGTAACTTGAGACTCAATCTGTTATTGAATCATGTGACCCCCAGTGCTGCTTTATGTTGTCTGAGCCACTCTTAAACCAGAGAGCTATCTTAGCACAATTGTGTTTGACAAAAAAAAACAAATTTAACACCTTCCTGCTCACTTATTTTATTTCCTTTGTTGTAGTGTTTAATCTAAAGAGGTGAATGGGGCCTTGTCTTTACATTCCATAAAAACTCAAAAAATATCCTCTGGACTTGGTTTTCAAGATTTGAAGACAAATCTTCAAATCTTGAAAACCAAGTCCAGTGGATATTTTTTGAATTTTTACGGAATGACTATGACCTGGATGACTGAGAACCTTCATCAGCACCTTGTCTTTACAATTAACTACATACCTTTTCAATATGCTGGGCATCACAAAACAGGCATAACTCGCAAGGCAACTGGACTTTCGCTCAGCTTTTTGTTTTGTTTTTCAGAAGAGGTTTCGACACCTATCAAGGAGTCTGTGTATTCTTTGAGCTTGCACCAGGGCAATCTCTAATAGGAGCACCAAAGTATTTAAGCAGCATGACAGTCCACCTTCTTTAGCCGATCCTGCACAATGGTTTGGTTTTTGGTCCTTGGCCTTATTATATAGTGCGTCCATATCTAACAGTACTTCACTATTACTCTAGTTCCCATGTTTGTGATAGGCTAAAGGTTATTTTTCATTGGAGAGAAACAAATCAATGAGCAAACAACATTGTTTTTTGTATTTCTGGTCATACCAAAAAAAGAAGAAAAACAGTCAGAGCTAGTTGTTTTATTTAAGTATTACCTCTAATGTAAAAGTTGTATTTTACTCCATGCTTATTGCCAAACTACAAAAGTAGCTTATCTTTCTATCTCATACTCTCTCATCAGGTAAATATTGACTACAGAACAAGAGAGAAGACCAAACAGATCCTGTCAGATCCCTCTCCAGCCAGTCTAAATGAAGTCCAGGCTAAAATCTACTGCCTAATGGAAAAAGACTCATACCCACGATTTCTGCGGTCAAAAATGTACCAGGATATTGTGAACAGGGCTCATGCCCAAGGTCAGCGGAGGTCTGTTTGACCAAATCTCTACTTCACAGTGGACCTACAATGGAGCTCTATAGTGTATAACTCTTTGTCCATTTGACATCATACCAATACTGTGAACATTAAAAGATAGCTGACATTGACATTGAACATGAAAGAAATGTTAATAAAGGCCAAATTAAACATTTTCAAAAACACAACCGCAACATTTATTTTCTAACAACATATTGATAAATAGATGAATGTCATCTATTGAGACTTGTGCACTAGAGAAAAATAGCACCTGTCTCTGCTGCCAGATCTTGATAAGGTGTTACTGTGTCTCATTTCAGATACTTTCCTTTGTGGAATAGTTTTGCAATACCATATGGTACCTTGGGCACTAACTGCATGGAGGATCAACTTCACATTACCCAGTTATAGAGTCTAGTTTATATAGGTAATTTTACAAATAGAATTTTATTAGTCGGTGTAGGATCGTATATAGGCTTAACTTTCATAATTCAAGTGTAATGGGGGGGTGGTGGCCTTGTTTGGGGTGTGCTGGCCTAGTGGTTAGGGCATTGAGCTTGAATTGCGAAGGTTCTGAGTTAATTCCCATTTCCACAGATTGTCACTCTGGGTCACTGAGCAAGACCCTTAACACCCACAACACACCTTTGTTGCTTTGTACTTGTGACAATGTAATGTCAATAAAGTTGAATTCTTCTTTTTCTTCTAATGCTATCTCTACAGTCACTAGTTTTTCAGCTCTTACTCTGACACCTATTTATAAATATCAATTCCTAAGACAAGGCAAACATAAAGATTGAGACTTTCAGTTCATAGGTGATAATGAATAACATATTTATAGATAATATCTACAATCATATTCACGTCAGTAAATCCCTTTAGTTATTACACACTGTACCTTTAGCACTGCATTGGTTGACTCTTTAAAACTTTGTAATATTCCTTTTTTACTTTTAATATTGAATCATGGAGTTGTAATTGGAAGATCTAGGGTTCAATTTCACCATCTGTAAAAGGTTAATGTACCCTTAGGCAAATAATCTAACCCAGTAAACATTAAGGATGTTAGCACATGCTATAATAGGGTAAACGAGCTTTGAGTGACCAGAAAGACAAACAAGAGCTTTATATCATTTGACATGCACAGATTAATATTTTGCTTCACATTTCCTTTTTTGTTACAAGTTAGAAAAAGCTGCAGGGAAATTAAACAATTACAGTCTTTTAATCATTCTCATTTTAACCATTTATTTTCTAAATAGACTAATAATATCAGGTAATCAATTTTTTATTTGTAAAAAATAAAATGTAGAGAACATGTTTTACTTTTTAGACATTTTCTCAAATTTCCTTATGATGAAATGTATACATTGAGGCTCAAATTATATATATAAAAAAAGAATTATATATAAAAAGAAAGCAATATCTCTAATGTTTGGTTCAATGTTCTTTGATAAGTTATAAGCAGTGGTGGGCAAGTACTGAACTATATTACTTAAGGAAAAGTACTTATACCCATGGTAAAATAAGTTTATATTATCAGTAAATTGCTGTATAATTTTCAGAATAATTTTACAAAATTTTTCACATTTGTATAATGTCATGCAAATCTCTAAATCGGTGGTAAATTCACTCCTCAAGGGCTGGTATCTGGCATGTTTTACGTTTTCTCCAAGGAGGTAGTTACTACCTCCTCAGCATGTCAAAGTTCTGCACATGTCTGATAATATTTGATCCAGGTGTGTTGAAAAAAGACACAGAACTAAACATCCAGGATACCTATTGTTAAGGATGAAATTTGATCTTCCTGAGAAACATAGTGTAGCCAAGAAAGAACAACAGCAGCATCAGATTACAGAGCTAAGCTGAACCAAAAGGAATGACTAACGACTAGCTTCCTAGAAATGTAGTGGAGTCAAAAGTGCTATATTTGACTTTGAAATGCAGTGGAGTAAAGTTATAAGTCTTCCATCAACATTACTCAAGTAAAGTAAATATACTAAAACAATATATCGAAGTACCCTAATTAAGTAGATGTAAATAAAAATGGAGTCCTGTTTAAAGTAAATCATCAATTTGCAAAGCAGTCATTTTCTGACATTTGCCCAAATTGGAGTCAAAGCACAATCACTGAAATACAGGTGGTTATAGAATTTTTTTTATAGACTATGATTAAGACTAAGATTTAAGTTTTAAGTTAGTTACACTTTATATAGATCGCGAAAAATAGCCTGGTCAATGAATATCTTCTTTTAGATTATTTAAAAACATTTAATGATAACAATAATTTAAAATCGTACATTCTTTTGCAAGACAGAGAAATGTTCTTCAAAAGAATAGATTTGGTTTCAGTGACAGTGAATCTACAGCTCTGCAATATACATTTTTAAATATTTACAGAAATTAGAAAAATTAAATCTTGTGTTTGTCCTCAAATTTCCTTGAAATTTTCAACAAAAAAGAAAATAATCAGCTTTGCAATGGTTTAATTGCTGCTTAACTACAAAAAAGTTTAAAAGCTGAGAACAAATGGTTGGCTAACAAATCTATTTTTTTTTTCATTTTAGTCATGTAGTGAAAAGGTAAGTTACTGAAAGAGAAAACAACATTAACAGTGAAATATTTCTAAAAATAGTTACATTGTTGTGGGTGCCTAGCTGTACTCAGAAATTAGAAACCTTGTTTCTGATATTTTCATCTGTTACTCTGGATGTTATCTGGTGACCCTGTGTGCGGACACTTTGGTTGGTTCATTTATTTTTTGTTGTAGCTTTGCTGTCTTTTGGATATTAATAACAAGTATAAGTTAAGATAAATAATTCAAAGTAGTGTTGCCTACACTGGACAATGAGAATACACTCCCTTACCTGTGTTATGAAAACTGCAAAATACAGTAATTGTGTACCACTTAAAATAAAACTATTTCTTTAATGCATGTGTACCATATGGCAATATTTTTAAAGATTTTTCTGTGTTTCATATGAATGTAATCTCCATCTGTATTTTATAAATAAAAATCATGTGTACACACCCTAAAGACTACTTTTTTCCTCTTCAAGACAATACGTTTTTGCAAGAATTGACTCATACCAATGATATGCTGACATTTTACAAGCTCAAGCATAAACAAATCTAAGTCTAGTTACTCTTTTTTATTTCAGATTGAAATGTCATACAGTACTCTATCTATCTATCTATCTATCTATCTATCTATCTATCTATCTATCTATCTGTCTGTCTGTCTGTCTGTCTGTCTGTCTGTCTGTCTGTCTGTCTGTCTGTCTGTCTGTCTGTCTGTCTGTCTGTCTGTCTGTCTGTCTAATAGAAATTGCATTTAGCTGTAAGTTGTAAATAGCATTAATCAATATACCGATTCATCTGTTGTTATATTCCCCATGGGATCTTATTGCAGTTGTAGAAGCAATGAGTCATACTAAGGTGAGTGATAGACTGGATTCTTTTCTAAGCTTTCCTTGTCTGACATTGAAGATCAAAAAATTTAAATGTATCATTTATTTAACTCTTTTACAAGCAACAGCATAAAAATCTAAGCATATATCCAGCAATAATAGGTTGAAGGGGACTCTTCACTAGTACACAACCATTACCTGTATGGTTTTAATGTGTTAGCTTTTCAGGAAAACAAAGAGAAGGGTACCTTATAAATGTTTCAACTTATCTCTAAAAAAAAACTCTTAAATGACAGCAAAGTAATTGGACTCCAAAGAGTGAATTATCACACTGTAGATTACTTAGTCCCTTTTTAATAGAGCCATTATGGTGTATGGGGCAAGATAGGAGCCTTTTTAAAAGCGTATTTTTTTCTGTCATTAACATGAGCTTAAAGTAGAAGGCTTATATTTAATCTAATGAAAAATTATAACAATAAAGCACATTTATTGCCGTCCCATCCCCTCCAAATTACAACCACAGAATCTCATGCATTTTATTGAGATTAAATGGAAGGTTTCGATCTTTGGAAACTTGTGTGCAACATTTAACAGTTGTGACAACGATTCAACACTGTCGCAACTGTCACTGAGGCTCCTGCTATGAGAAACGGACAGTACAATACTGGAGAAAAAAAGTGCCGTTAATCAAATTTGGAATTTTTTTACTCTGAAGCATAGGAAGTTAGTTTGAAAATATAAATTATTATGTAATACTTTAAATGAACATGATTATTAATTTGATCTCCATCAGTTCTTTCCTCAATATTTAAAAAAATTCTGCTACCGTAACATCATTGAGACATAGATTTTGAGTTGGAAATGGAAGCACTGGGAGCGATATCAGCAGTTTCTTAAAAGGAAAGAGTGTCTGGTTCAAATGATGGCAAATTTCCTCTCTCTCCCCTGGGGGGTGCCTTGGGTACAGCTGTTGGCAGGAGCACACGTTAGTGTTTAACTGAACAACCAAGTGACCATTTCAATGAGGGAATAAAACAGAAAAAAGTCCTTCCAAAAATTTTCCAAGCACAAAGGACACATCATGGGGTGGCTGCAAATACTGAAGATATGATTCACGACCTTCATTCTGTTTTTTTGTTGTTTTTGTAGAGCAAGGAGTGAAATTGTGATAATTCATAAAAAGGTCTGACATAGCCCTGGGATGTTTTAAAATAGTTTAAATAATCAAACAAATCCCATACATAGTTTTTCTAGTTAAAAACATTTCACTTACGACACCCCCATACAGTACGAAACTACTTTTCTCTGGTACGATACCAGACATTTCTCAGAGCAGGAAGCTTGGTGACAGTAGTGACACTGGTGCATCTAGAGATGGTGAATATGTGCCATGAACCCAGTTTCCCTTTCAGCATTGCAATCCTTTGGATCATGGCTTTTCATTTCTTACCATAGCCTCATCAAAGTCTAGAGCTGAATCCAATTAAGATTCGGAGGCAAGGCTGTGGTAGAGATTTCATCATAAAGATCCAAGCTGCATGGATAGGAGGACAAAGGGCAAGAAGGACAGGAGAGGGAAACCCCGTGGGAAACAGTTTGGACTAAGAGGAGGATACATCTTGGTGGGAGTTGGACCAGGATTGAACCAATAATATTTGAACAATCAAATTGTATTCTTTCTGAACTTTACTCTGTATCCTTAATCTGTGTTCCAGTGCCATCTTCTCACTATAACATGTATGACACACTAAACTTAATGTCAATTACCTTATACTGAACTGATATGTTCAAGTTCAATTTCTGTTTGTGTTTCATGATTACAAAATCAGTGAAAAAAAATTACACAAAAAAACTGAGGGAAATTGCTGTTCACAGATTTTGTGCATCTCGTCTTGCTTAACTTGCTATTTTGGAAAAACGAGAAAACAGCCTAAGAAAAAGTACCTGGGTTAAACATAAATATAAGCAACATATTCTTCTGTCATGTGTTGATTTATCTACCAAGCTCATGTAGGCGATACTCCACTACTTTAACCGATGAACCTGTGTTTGATTACTTTGTGCGATGGCTAAAAGCATGCATTTATCACAAAAAATTGCATTGTTTGACAAACTGAAGCTAAATGAATACACAGAATTTTCAACTTTATGATGAATTATAGAATTGAACTTTAAAATATAGACAAACTCAGTTTTACTATAGCAAAAGATGTTTTTAAACAAATGTATTCAGTTGAAAACCACAGAATTTCTTATCAAGTGAAACTCATTATGAGACAAATTTATTTAAATTTAAATGTTTACAATCTCACCTGCATGTCCACCCTCCACCACTGTGTGGGCTGTCTGTTGGTGCAAGAAATACAACATAGTTATTTGAAGGAAATTTGGGGTGTTTCCATAAGGTTTAAACACCAAGTGTAATGTCATCGTCAATTTTTAATAAATGTGTTGTCATCTGGGAAGTTGTTCTTATGTTAACATGTCAACTAAAAACTGCGGTGCTGCTCCCAGCCATGGTTACATACATAATAGGAACATCCTGGAAGACTCCTACAGCAATATGATTCTTTTAAATGTGCATCAGAAGAAAGCTAGTGGAAATAAACCTTCTGTTCTACTTTTTTGGAAAATTCATTACCATTAGTTAACGCTACTTACCTTTTCGCCCCGAATGCCATGTGGACCATGTCCTGTTAACATGGGAGTCCCACCAGATCCAATAGATCTCTTCCTCTGTGTTTTGTTTAATGATCATTATGACAAATACAGGTTCAGTCTCAGCAGTTTAAAGGTAGTTTCTGATGATATACTTTTAAGCCTATTGTATTGATTTATTAACTAAAATCAAACCACAATATATTTTTTATGCCTGTAATATGACAGACATTTACTCTGGAGATTAACACTTTTGCAGTGTACTTTACAGTATATAAATTCTCTGCAAGTCTGACCACACATTGCAATTTAACACTATATTTCATTGCATAATAGTATATTGCACACTACAATTGTTAGCAAGCTGTCAACACTTAAGCATTTAAGGAGGTAAAATTAAGTAGGATAAGAAACTATACTTGATGTGAAAAATACTTCTATTGTCAATGTAGAGTATTTGTCCAAATTCTAATTTTGCAATGTTATCAATTTTGAGTGATAACTGTTGTGCAATTATGACATATTTATTGCACACCTATTGTCCTATTTGGAGTGGCAAAGATATTATTTATTCAATTAATATTTGGACTATCATATGTTGTTTTGTGAACATGCATCCAATTGGCTGTGTGTAAGAAAAACAAATAAAAGTGTGAAATAAGCTCAAATCAGAGTCAATCAGATAAATCTGTTGGGATCCAGAGGCTTGCCCACCAGAGGGCGCCGAGGATCCCTTCTTGATTATTTGTTTATCTGTTGGGATCTGGGGTGCTGTCTACTTTCCTCCACCAGAGGGGGTACTGGATCTCCTGAACCTGGAGCTGCCTTCACCAGCTGACTCTCATCTGCTCATCAAGGGACCAGTACTTAAGGAGGCTGTGAACAACACTCCCATGCCAGAGCGTTAGTTAATCACGGTACAGCAAACCCTGAGCCAACCAGTCTGCCTGATACTCTGACTCCCCTGAAACCAGAACCTGAACCTAATCAGTTGTTGTCTTCTCTGCCTCTTAGGAAGAAACCTGACTGAAACCCTGGAACTCTGGAGGAGTTCCCCTCGCTGAAATCTGCCTGCCGCATCTCTGGAGCTCTGGAGGAGCTCATTGTCTGAAACCAGCCAACCTGCTCTTGACTGTTCCCTGGAACTCTGGAAGAGCTCCATTCCTGAAATCTGCCTGTCGCCTCTCAGGAGCTCTGGAGGAGCTCATCTTCTGAAACCTGCCTACCTGCCCTTGGAAGCCAAACCAGAAGATCTACAGCCTGAATCTGCCTGCCCGTTCTCAAGGAGAGAACTTAGAGCAACTCAAGGACTGAATCTCAACTAGTCAGAAGCCTAGCCCTGCCGCTGCCTAGCCCTCTGCTCATCACTCAGTCTCTGGACTTTTCTGGTTTCCCTCTCTCCACCGCTCAGCCTGAATCTCAGGTCAGAGAATCCTGTATGACCACCCCGGACCCGTTCCTGTATCAGTACCATAATCTGGATTGTGTTTCCTTAAATAAACTGTTGAACTTTCACTTCTGTCTCCGTGGTGTTCTGCGTTTGGGTTTAGCTCTAATAACCCAACATGACAAAATCTGCACACATAATAGATTCACCACAACTCCCTTTCAAGATATAAGCGTTTATGAAGACAGATCATTCAGCTCCAACTTAAACATATTTCAGTTAAACACTTTTAATTAAAATAGTGAAACCCAACTAAACTAAGTTACTATGTTCACAAAGAAGAAGAAAAAAACTAAGTTAAAAACCTTGATTACCAAAATGATGCAATGATATCCCAGGTTGGCATGGATTTTATGTCTGAGAACCAAAGTGTCATGATCCTTCCCTTTCTAGACTTTTTGAGTTTAAATTTACATTTTAATTTGTAATTGTTTCTTTTTTTATTTTGTGTCACTATAGTTGTTTCCTAGTTATTTTTAAGCGGTGTTGTGATTTTGTGTCACTCTGTTGCCCCCTTGTGCCAGTTTCCTTTCCCTCTGGTTCCCTTATCTTACTCAGATGTCCTCTAGTGGTGGCTTTTAGTTATTTATGTGAAAGAAAGTACTGTAGAACAAGAATAGGAAGCACAGCACAGTTTTAGCCACACTGGATCCCCAAGGCTTATGCTGTTTCCTGACTGCCTAAAAATCATATTTCAGTTTTACAAGTTTAAATGATGACAAAGTATTTACTGGAGAATTATGGATTTCTTTTGTTCTAAAAGGGAGGTCCCCCTCTGTCGGAGTGGAGGATGGCAGCTTCAGCATCCATGCTTTAACAACTCTGCCCTGGAACTGATTTGAAAGAGGTTACACAAGCATGATTACATGAAAAATCAATTGGCCAAAAAAAAAATCCATAAAAAAATATAGTTAGAGAGAAAAACAATAGGTGATTTTAGTCATATAGCTGTATTTCATTACGAGTAAATGTTGGAAATTCTTGTATTTAATCAGTATATTACCTTTTATTACCTTATTTTATGCTGCACAACCATTTCGTATAAACAAGGCTCAGGCAAAAGATCTGGTATGGACTGAAAAAAATATTATGGTGGGTCGATGAATCATCGAGTCTGATCAGCGTCAAATACAGTGTTTTCTTGTTTTTGTTCTGCGTTTTTTAAATTCAAGAACCTTTTGTATCTTTTAAGCTTAGGTTACAATTGTCTGTAAAACCTCCAATGAGAATATGTGCATAATTTTGTGGCTCAAAGACAACACACTCTAGTAGTTATTATTTAACAGCCTCTGTGAGCATCTGGCATGACCCAGCAGCAGGCTGTTCTTCTCTGCCCCACAGGATTATCAGACAGATGAGCAACCTAAGGCTCACTCATGCACATTACCAGACGCAGTCCCACAGCGAACAAACATTGCCATTTTACAAATGTGTAAGTACCCTTGCAGAAATTGTAGTACACTTCTGCTTGGATAGATTGTAGCTATAAGGATGCTCAGAAATTGAGTACCTTAAAATAAAACATAGCCTTTCTATCTTATACTCTAAGATTATCATCAAAGGCAAATTACATAACTCCCTTATTTTGTAAAAACCATGCCGAGAGCAGTCCGAGCATGGTAACCAAGATAACTGTTGATCGTAAATGGCATGCATACTGAACCGGACCGTGCCAGACATAACCTAACCGCGCTAAACTAGTACTAGTTCAACAGTAGGGATTGCCGCGGTTCAGTTGAGGCCTGGTTCTTGGATAACAAAGAGTGCATGAGCAAACCGCATCATCGCCTTACAGTCCACCTACATAATCATGAAACTTCAGAAATTCATAACAATGAATGTGTGTGCCACACAATTTCCAGCAATGATTCTGCTTAACAATGTGATGAACTTCAATGTCTGTCATTTCCTGCGTCTGTAAGCACTGATTAGACTATCGTTGTTGTATCCACTTCCCAAACTCCAATTCTATCAAGTAAATTTAGAGAGAGAGCAGTAGTACCGTAGATCATCACTAGGAGGCGAGGAACCATGCTAGCATCATTTGTGAATGGTCGTACGGAACCAAGCTCGGCATGGTTAACTGATCCAAGCTTGGTCCAAACTCGGCACAAATCGGTTTTAGAGGGGTAGTGTAAATGGGGCAATAGTCTCTCCAACATGTTCTGGGTCTTACCCTGGCCTCCTTCCTGTAGGATGTGCATGGAACACCTCCAGGGGGCATCCACAAAATATGTCCAAGCCAACTTCAACTGGCTCCCCTTGATGTAGAGTAAAAGCAGCTTTACTCCAAGCGTCTAGCAGATGTCCAAGCTTTTCAGATACGTTTATCAGGAATCTCGTTCTTTTGGTCGCAATCCAGATTTCATGACCTTAGGTAAGGGTCCGACCAGTAAAACTGAGGGCTTTGCCTTTTTGCTCAGCGCTCTCTTTGCCACAAAGGACTAGTGCAGTGTCCACATTATAGCAGCAGCTGAACTGACCGGTCTATTGATCCCCTGCTCCATTTTCCCTGAACCACAGGACCCCAAGAATCCTGAACTCCTCCACTTGAACCAGGAGCTCTTCTCCCACCTGAAATCTGCTTGTCCCCAAACCAGTGTGAGTTTGAATAGGTGAATGACTGAATGTAGTGTAGAGCACTTTGGTCAAGCCCTCAAAGTTGAAAAAGTGCTTTATAAATGCAGGCCATTTGCCATTTTACCATTATTGAAATTACTGATTTAAAACTGATTTTTTTTTCATACACACTGACACTTATCTCACTATATTTGTGGACCTTTCCATTGACTTTCATTAATTTCCACAGCCTAATCGTGACCATTACAGGTTCATACCTAACCCTAACCCCAACTTACACTCAACCTTAGGCCTAAATGTAACCCATGACCCATAAACAGCAATTCCCCATGTGGGGTCCAGGCAGTGGGCCCCACACAAGGAGCAGTAGGTCTCCACAGCGTACCATTTTCCCTGAAAATGGGTCCCACGATGTTTTAAAAACAAGAGCACCCACACACACAAACACTACCTCATCTGTTTTTAAATTAAATTCCATGAAAAACATTTCAAACTGATTCATTGCCAAGAATTTCCCAGTCATTCACATTCTCCTAAATTACTAGCTTTCTCCACTCCCCTTCTGGTCTGGACTGAGTCACGCCTCTGAAGGACTTTTAAAACTAAACAAACAAAAAACATGCAAATGTAACAACAGGGAAAACTTTCAGTGGCACTGATCTCAGGCTAGGATGTTATTTGTTCTTGTTTGGTTTATACTATCATCTCCTCTTAAAAAGAGGCCCAATGCAATAGATGCAAGTCAAAAGCACACATAGAGAAGTAAAGCAAGTGCCAGAGCCATGTTTCTTGCCATTAACAGCCTAATCATTAAACATATAGTAGGGCTGCAGTGTTGATGATTCCAGTTTGTTTGACAATGTTTGGTACGTTTTACTCATGAACAATAACAAAACAGCCTATTTGAAACAAGGTTTCGTAAATCAGGCTGCTTCAAATTTTTTTCATTTCTGAAAAGGATTTAAAATGTGATGTTAACAATGATATTGAATAAAATAAGAATTTCTTAAACATGGGTTGTCATCCTTTCGCTAAATAAAGATAATGAAATCAGCTAATATACTTGACATTTTATTTTAGATGGTTTCAGATAAATCCGGACGATGCTGTACAAATCTAGATATGAGAATAAAAAAATAAAAAAAAGCATGCTTTATAATCACAGACCACAAATTAAACTGATTCAAACTTCAAATGTATATCTGGATAGAGGCTTAAATAAAAATAATTTTGGACCTGCAGTTTGGGGCTACAAAGAATTAACCTGGTATAAGCCAGATTGATACCATGTAGAATTCAAATTGAACTATATATAACAATCTGGGAAACCTCATGAAGAAAGTTTTCGCAAAAGGGAGGGACATTCAATTCATAGCTCTGGTGACAATTCATCTTGCTTGCAAGGTAAACAAAGGATCAGTTCAGGGGCTACAAATTGCCCTCAGGGTGCCCTTCCGGCACAGTTGGTGTAAAGCAGTGTTTCCAAATTTGCGTACCCCTAGTGGTCCAGGAGTGCATTGCCATGGGTACATGAAAATATTTCATTTATGTAGTAAAATAAAATAGGGATGCAATCTTTTTCACTTTGTGAGGACCAAATTGAAAAATTTTAACAAGCTTTTCTCAACCAAAAAGAACAGTTTTCTTCTATGTTCGAGTTTACCTTCAGCTTTGACATGCATCAAAACCAAGTAGAGGAACAGAATGTGTTAGGATTCAAGTTAGTGTGGGTTGTTTTTTGTGTTTTCCTCTCTCCACCACCACGCGGTGCCCTGTTCTCGTTGGGCCTCCCTGCACACCTGCAGTTCGTTGGGTCATTACCAGAGGAGTACTTGAGCAGCGGGCTGTCACCACCTCGACGCCAGAGTGTTTGCCAGCATTGGGTACTCTAGCCAAACTGAGACTAGCAGGGTCTAACCTAAGCATTGTCTCTCTGAGTCTAAGCTTGCCTTTGTCATTTGTTCTCCGGCAGGAAGCCTTCCTGATTCACTAGATAAGCCTGGACCTTCTACCCCCCCTGGAAGGATAAACTGAGTCACACTGAGCAAGGGGAAACCTCCACATGATCCGTTCAAGTCCTCTTCAGAAAAACCGGTGACAGTCCGCTCTAATACTCCTCTGGATCCAACATTAGTCTGCCTGTCCGCCCTCCAACGAGTTCTTTCATCTCTGGATAAAACCCCTAAAAACTGGATCCAAAGAATATGAGTGCCTCTCCTGCAAATTCCAAGCCTCAGTTGTTTTTCCCACATTCCCTGAACTGATCATCGTGATCTCCCCTTCAGAGTTTCCGGTTCCGGTTAACCAGTTCGCTGAGATCCAACAGTGTTACCCAGCCATATATCTCTCAGTCTGTGTTCTTGCAATCCCCAATAAACTTGTTAACTTTTACCCTTGGCTTCTGAGTGTTTCTCTGTATGTGGACCAGATCCTTAAAACCCATCGTGACAGAATCGATGTAGAGAACAGCCTGGTATCAGCTGTTTTTCACATTGAGCTATTGGAGCTCATCAAAGTATCTGAGGTGTCTTGATGAAAAGAAAGTAAAACTGATTACAGTAAGTCAGTCTGACTATAATTTTTGCTCAGTATTTTTTGTTCCCAATTCATCAAGTTTAAATGTGATTATAAGTGAGTTACTCAGAGGAGCTAGAGATTTATGAATACAGGTTTAAAATATGATTTTATTTTGTGTTTTATTTATTCATTTTTATTCCTCACTAACTTCTAGGCAACATATTTATGTTTTTTTTTTTTTTTTTTTTTTTGAGATGGAAAGCATACAATTATGAAAATTAAATGCTCAAATTTAAAGAGATAATCAATAATCTTTTTTTCAGTTTTCTTATGTTCCACTTTTGGATAATCATCAGTACTTTTGGCTGACAGGGGTACTCATGGTAAGATAAAATGCCTAAAGGGGTACAAAAGTCGCCCTGCGATTGACTGGCGACCTGTCCAGGGTGTGCCCCACCTCTTGCCCATTGAAACCTGGAGATAGGCACCACCACCCCTAGTGACCCCAGCAGTGATAAGCGTGATGGAAAATGGATGGATGGATGGATGTGTACACAAGACAAAAAAGGTTGGGAAACACTAGTGCAGAGTAATGAAACATAATATATATTTTCCAAATTATAACAAAAAAATTATTAAAAAATATATTCCTTTATTTATAGTAAAAACTTATTTTTTCTAGAATAAAAAAAAGCCTTTCATTAAAGTTTTTTTAAAATTGACTCTCAGTTGTAAAATGAGAGGCTATTTCATGTGCAGTTAAGGCAAAATCCCTTTATACCTTCTGCTCCATGGTGGATTCAAGAACATCTGCTCACCTGAACTTAGGGACCTCCTAAGAGTGTGCAAAGTCAGAATATCTGGTCAGTAAGAAGGTGCTAACTTATCAAATGCTTTAAAAACAAACAACATGATGTATTTTTTTCCAAATTGGACACGAGCCAGCACAAAAAAGTTTGGCAAGATGTGGTCTCACCAGTGCACCAGTAAAAGGAAGAGAGGTTACAGATGTGAATGTTAATACCGTAATATAGTCTACACAGACAGACAGGATGACAAGATTCTTTTTAAGGCAGATGTGTTGTTTTCCTAAATTTTTTGCTATATCATAATTAGAATTTTATATTATCTGTAAGTCATATAATTCTTTCTACAAATGCCGTGATTAAAAAGCAGATTGTATTGTAACTCTCCCATGCAGGAAAAATGTTTACATCTTATGCTACTTTTGCTCCTTTAGAAATACATTTTCTGAAAAGGAGTTTTTACACATAATCCATGCTATAAGTGGGTAGAGAGAAGGTTCAATCCCAAAACTAATCTTATAATCCTTCTATAAGGAGAATAATTTATTTTTTTCTATCAATAATTACCTTTATTCTTTGAGATAAGTCTTGGGATCCCATTAGGGATTAGATTTACTTTCTGAAACATTCTCACTATTTGATCTGTAGTTTTACCTTTAGCCACAGGAGCTGGTAGGACAATGCTTCATCGCCTGCCTGATGAGAGGATGATCCCATTCTCACCCTCCCTGTTGCAGAACTTATATGGACCTATTTTTTATTTTTTGTAGGATGAACCTTTAATCCATAAGTAGAAAAAACTCATGAGATGTACAGGGGTAGCCATGCTGTTTACCTTACCTTAGAAATAGAACTGACTGTGAGTAAGAAAGACTTTGACTTTTAAATGTCCTTGGTTGGCCTCAGCTACAATTGTATTCAGCTAGATAAAAAAAGCTCTGAGGGAGTTTTGACCTTTAGCCTGAGAATCATCATTACAGCTAAATGTCACTCTACATTTTTTGTATTTATCTTCCTCTGAACTTTTGATGTTTTCATCAGTTTCTTTATTTGAAGAATGTTGTTTTTTTTTCTTAATTTTTTTTTTTAGCAAATAATATCTTTTTACAGGGTAACTGTACATATTCAGTATGAAAAATAAAATGACTTCTTAAGCCAAAATCATATCTGGTCTTACAAAGAAACGTGACAAGTCAATGGGGGCTTAAAACAATCTTAATTCAGTTTGTCAGCAACACCTTAACACCAGAAAATAGCTAACCAAGTGATTGATACTACACGAAATGTTTTCTTTAAATGTTTGGTATCCACACGGGACCAGATTAGGTGTAACGGCAAAGGTATTTTTTCATTCGCATTCATCGTTTTATAGTTATTTTCTGTGTGTCGATCTGTACCGGTAACAGGATCCACAGCATTAGCTCATTTGTGCATTCTAAACCAGAAATACATCCAGGTCACAAATTATTGGCTTTTATGAATATAGTCCGAAATTAATTATTTCTGTCACCAAGCATATTTAGTTACATTATGTAAAATGTTATTAATAACTTTGGTGAGAGAATGAAACTACCATACTGACCCGAATATAGCACAACCCTAATTATAGGACGATCCCTCTTACCAGGACCAGTTTTTAGGTAAAAAACAATACTATTGAACCAAAATTAATTTAATTTATATTTATGTAGAATCTTGTAACACTTGAACTCGATATGCAATCTAAACTTAGCTCACGGAACGTTTCAAAAACCTGCATGAGGCTTTTACTCACAGCTATCCTCTGTCACGCCTAGCCTCAACCTGCTGTTCTTTCGCTGTTTGCTTAGTTCCCATCTTTTTGAAAGTGCCATCTTCTGACATTGCACTCTGAGGCTCCATATTTTTTTGCTGCCTGACTGTTGTTTGTTGCCTCTGCTGCATTAAACACCTTTTTTTTTTATTGGCATCTTAACACCGCCTCTTATGTCGGTGTAGGGTTCTGGGCAGCGACTCTCCATTTGTAGCATCCTTGTCACTTCTTCCCCATTGTCATAGAAAGATGACCCCAGCAACAGTGACCTCATTGGCTTTACTGGTGCCCGCTGCTGTTGCGTTCCTGTAGTGACTCCAGACAACTGTCAGTCTGTATAATTGGTTAGACCGTGATTAAAAGGCCCGCCAACATTTTCACATCATTTTCAACATAAACAATCTCGTTTTATATTTGGGCCAATATGGTATATACAGATCAAATTCTCTGAGCATGTCGGATGATGATGTCAGACAAGCAATATAATGTAAAGTAATGTAAAGTTGTTATCACTTTCAACAATATTTATTTTAATTATTTTAAATGTACAAGAAAAGTATGTTTAGTATGATAATTATGGCGTTTGGACTGTTTTTGTCAGTTTTTGTCAGTTTTTAGGGCGTTACTATGGAGGAGGCCTACAGACTTGAGCCATACCAGTTTGAGCCATTTGCCCTGAACACCTGTGTGCTTTCTCCCTCTCCCAACATACATTCTTATGGGGGCCGTTAGTAAATACCAAAATCAAATACTCTTGATAAACATAAGATAACTTGCATATCTTTTGACTCATTGACACAAAATGAATGTCAAATCATTATCTTAGACTAGCAAGATCAGGCACACCTTTTAATTTCAATTTTAATGCATTCTCTGCTTTTTAAGTAATTATTCTCTTCAAATTTATAATAATTTGAAGAAAATAATTACTCATAATTATACTGTTCCATATTTAACAATGAGGTTGGAATCCTAGAAACATAGTTAGGGTTCTATATATCAGTGGCCACAATCCACTTTTAAAACGTTTTATCAGGCATTACAATGTCTTATTTTTTTGGTGTAATTTATTTAAAATTAAAACATCTAAAGCCAGAAAGACAACAAATTAATCCTAACAGCAGTCTTACTTTATATCAATGCATGCTAGAATATAATCTTCCTATATATTTCAAACACTTCTATACTTTTATTGTTGCTGATTTCATATAAAGAAAGGGCATTCTGTGAAGGTAGAAGGCATTAGGCAGCCTTCCCACGAAAGATTCCTAAGTAAATCATCATTATTATTATTATATTATTATCCTTTGTTTTTCACACCCATAATATAATTTCTAATTTTTTTTAGGACTGGTGGGAAAGGACTGACATCACCCCTCATTACCTCAGGCAACAAGTGGTGTATATACTGTACAGCCCCTAGATCAGCAGCATGACGACTCCACAAAGGTTGGGTAAATCGGGGACAGAAACCTTTTTTCCTCTTCTTCACTGCATTAGCTGACTCAATCAAATCAGACATGGCTGTCCTTGGCACATTGTGCTGGATAAATACATATGTGTCACTGGTAGTTCTCTCTGCATTGCATCCCTTCGTAGGACTTAATTTGAAGAAAGCATCTTAGATATATATTTTATTTTGAAAAACATTTCCTGATTAAAACAATAAATAAATACATTAATATAAAATATATCCCCTGCTGATTTAAAACAGCTCAAAAGAGTAAACCCTTTGGGGACATTAAGCTCTTGCTTTAGAAGAAGACCTGACTATTTAGCAAAGGAATGTAATACTGGAGATTTAACAAGGATCATTCATATGAGTGGAAGAGGTACTAAATGGTCAGTCCATCGATTTTCTGAGCCTGCTTAATCCTGTCAGTAATAAGTTGCCAGAAATGACCTTGGATTGACCTTGTTTAATTCAAAACCTGCATCCTGTCAACCCATTGCCCTACATTGTAGCTGTTTTTCTGTTTTAACACACCTGAATAAAGTGATCAAATTACCTCCTCAGTGGGTCTTCAAGTTCAGCCGAAGCTTGTAAATGAGCTGTTTGTTTAAACAAGACAGGTAAAAAAAAAGCAATACATCTAAAAGATGCAGGTCAGTGGGTGTGAAGGAACAGGATTGAGTAACACAGTTTTACAGAATAAATAAATGAATGTTTATGTAATAGTTGTCCTTCCTTTTTTTAATAAAGCGTTTGAGAATCTACATCACAAACGTTTGGATAAAATCAATCTTTATCTTTAATCTCTTTCTTAATTTTTTTATTGAGTGATACCTTAGACAGTTTTTGTGAATGCTTATATATACTTTCATCTTTTTAGGGATTAAATGTTGTGTTAATAGTTGCTCTTGTTAGGTTTATATATATATATATATATATATATATATATATATATATATATATATATATATATATATATATATATATATATATATATATATATATATATATATATATATATACAAGGGCGTAGGAATATGTTTACAATTGGGGGGGACACATGTCGGAAATCTGAGATTCGTAAATATTCAACAGAAACATGTCTTAAGTACGCTACTTTAAAAAAAGGCTATTTAATCTTTTACTTTATTCCTTTATAAATGTGTCTTGCAAAAATAATGCATTTAAAATTTACATAATGCATTTGTTCATAAGATGTGAGCATATCACCAAACAAAATGACTGGAGTCTTTTATTAAGCAAAGGGAGGTGTCTTTCAAGGGCTTCAGGCCTTCGCATATTTAGTGTCCGCATACGCACTAGAAAATCAAATATTTCAGTTGGATTAAAAACAATTCAGTAGGCCACAGAAGTGCAAAGTTTGATATGTTTTATTTTGTCAAACTTGCAATAATGGTCAAAAATGAATTTATATAGATTGACTGACAGAGGGAGCTGACAGTGTGTTGAAGAATTATGGACAGGGCGCTTTGAAGCATCTGGTTCAAAAATGCATTCTAAACCTTTGGTAGAAATCCATCTATCCTTCCATTTTCTGTACACCCTGTCCCTTAGTGGGGTCAGGAGGTGCTGGTGCGCCAGTCTGTCCCGACCTTTGGTAGAAATGGCGTCTTTAATTCCAATTTGCAGTACAGAACAGAGAAAACTACAGAGTTGTCAGTGTTGTGTTAATCTGTTTATAGTCTAAAAAGAGGAGCCAGCAGTTTATTTGAGGAAATAAAGGTGCAGAAGTTAATTAGTTGGTTAATTAGTGGTTGTGCAGCAGTTCGCTGCTAAGAATTAAAATTAATTCTCCCTGTGGTTTTAACTAACGATCAGGAGCGCGGCAGGTATAACATCTGTCCATTTCGGCGAATCAAAACCACACAAAAAATAAAAAATCCCAGACCGGGCTAATTTCAACACAAGTTGTGTAAGGTGACTGTTACTCACACTGACGTTTCTCTTTTTTAAAAATCTTAGTAAGTCCTACTGCTGTTTAAGCCTTTTAGTTGGTGGTGGCATTGTACTGAAATGAGATATATAAAAAAAAATAACATTTTGGCTAGCGTGGCAAACATCTAGAGAAAGTTAGCAGTTAAATATTGGATGAGTGATCAGCCCAAGACTACGGAAGAGGATTAGGGCCACTGAAAAAAGTTAAGTGATTTTTAAATTTTATTTCAGTTTAATACAGGAAAAAAGTCAGAATTCTGACTTTTTTCTCAGAATTCTGACTTTTTTTCACAGAATTCTGACTTTAATCTCATAATTCTGACTTCTTTCTCAGAATTCTGACTTTAATCTCAGAATTTTAGATCTTAATGTAGATGGGCACCATGAAGGCAGAGATGTGGAGCATTCAGCTTCACTGATAAAGATGTGAGTTGTTTGAGATGGCCAGTGACATATTGGTGAAAAATTACAGAATTAGGCAACTTTTGATGTGCCCGAGGGGTCCCCCTTATAAATGGAGGAGCAGAAGGTCATTAAAACAAGAGAGCTAGTCTCTAAAACAGACATGGCTACGGCTTGATGCTAACATGTTTGTTTTTAAACATACTTTTGTTATATTACATTTGTGTTGTGTTTTCCAAATAGTGTAGAAAATGAATGGTGGGTTTATAATGTTTACCTTTTATGAGCAGGACAGGAAGCAGAGAAGTGTAGCATTACCTCCAACTAGTTAAACTCATAATTATGAAGTTATTCAACAAATTCCTCAAGTAAAAAAGTGCAACTTTTATTTTTTATTTATTTATTTTTTACCAGATTTGTTGATTAATTTCAAAATTATGTATTCCTTCCAAATTTCCAAATCTGAAGAATTTTTTAAACCAATATCTACATTATTTAACATTTAGTTTGTTTTAGCAGTACTTCCTGTTATATTTCTTTATACGTATATTTTACATTTTCTTGCACAGCAAGCTCAGCAGATTTGAAATTGTGTGCTTGTGTACAAGTAGTAAATCTTTACTCTAAACATATATTCTGGTTATTTTTTTAGTTAGACCTTCTTGTTTTTATATATCTGTATAGTACCCCCCCCCCCAAAAAAAAAAAAAAAAAAAAAAAAAACACTGTAAATTGATTAGAAATATTAATCATCTGTCAGATTTGTGAGAAAAAAGTCAGAATTCTGAGATTAAAGTCAGAATTTTGAGGAAAAAAGTCAGAATTCTGAGATTAAAGTCAGAATTCTGAGAAAAGTCAGAATTCTTACTTTTTTACCCATGTTAAACTAAAAAAAAAATTAAAAATCAGTTAACTTTTTTTTTTCAGTGGCCCTAATCCTCTTTCGTACAAGACTAAGATGACTAAACCAAAAAGATTCAGTTTCTATATATGAAAGTGAACTGACAACAAAGACGTTTTAAATAGGCAGCATCCCGACAGACCATTTTACCTCTTTCACAAGTTTCTGACTTCTGTATCGCTGTTTCCCTCCCTTCCCTCTCACTCAGCAGTTCAGAGAGGGGAGGGGGAGTACAGTGACGTAACGCTATGCTGCGCCTTCAAAATAAAAGCACGCTAGTAAAAAAATGTCAAAATCTAATATTTTGCGGTACAATTTTTTGGGGGGGACATATCCACCTGGCTTTTATATTGGGGGGGACATGTCCCCCCCGTCCCCCCCGCTTCCTACGCCGCTGTATATATATATATATATATATATATAAACACTGTTTTCTCACCCCTGGTGGGGTGGTATGTGTCATCCTCAAGCTCGGGTCCTCTACCAGAGGCCTGGGAGTTTGAGGGTTCTGCGCAGTATCTTAGCTGTTCCTAGGACTGCGCTCTTTTGGACAGAGACCTCTGATGTTTTACCTGGATTCTGCTGTAGCCACTCTCCCAGTTTGGGGGTGCTTAGTGCTCCAATTACCACTGGCACCACTGCTGCTCTTACTTTCCACATCTTTTCTAGCGCGTCCTTCAGCCCTTGGTATTTCTCAAGCTTCTCGTGTTCTTTCTTCTTGATGTTGCTGTCGCTTGGGTTTGCCACATCTATCACTACTGCCTTCTTCTGCTGTTTGTCGATCAACACGATGTCTGGTTGGTTAGCCATCACCTGTTTGTCAGTCTGGATCTTGAAGTCCCATAGGATATTAGCTCGGTCATTCTCAACTACCTTAGGAGGTGTCTTCCATTTTGACCTCGGGACTTCCAGCCCATACTCATGGCAGATGTTCCTGTACACTATGACAGCTACCTGGTTGTGGCGTTCCATGTATGCACTTCCTGCCTGCATTTTACACCCTGCTGTTATGTGCTGTATTGTTTCAGAGGCATCTTTGCACAGTCTGCATCGTGGGTCCTGCCTGGTGTGGTAGACCCTGGCCTCTATTGATCTTGTACTGAGTGCCTGTTCTTGTGCTGCCATGATTAGTGCCTCGGTGCTGTCCTTCAGTCCAGCCTTTTCCAGCCACTGGTAGGATTTTTTTATATCAGCCACTTCTTCTATTTGTCTGTGGTATACGCCGTGCAGTGGCTTGTCCCTCCATGATGGTTCTCCTTCCTCTTTCTTGTCCTCACTTTCGGTTTTCTCCTGCCTGAGGTATTCACCAAGCCATTTGTCTTTGGGGGCCATCTTTCTGATGTACTCTCGGATCTTAGTTGTTTCATCCTGGACAGTGGTCTTGACACTCACTAGCCCTCGGCCTCCCTCGCTACGCTTGGTATACAGTCTCAGAGTGCTGGATTTGGGGTGGAACCGTCCATGCATATATATATATTAGTGCTGTCAATCGATTAAATTTTTCACGATTAATCGCATCAATGCCTGAGTTAACTCGCGATTAATCGCATTTTAATCGCACATTTTTTTTCTGATTGAAAATCATTTAAATACTCTCGATGACATACAAAAAATACATACAGGCTAGGTTTGTGCCAATGTTCTTTTTTTTAAATGAAAACAGGTCACAGACACTGATTTATGCCATAGAAACATATGGCAAGAAGATGGGGAGGCATGTAGCAAAAAATAACAAGTATGTAGCCAAAAAAAAGGCCCTGAAAACAGGCTGATGTAAAAGACAGTCTTTACAGTCAATACAGTCTTTTGAACAAAGACAAGCATTTTACCCTACTGCTATAAAATGTAGTAGAGTTAACATTAGATGTTAATTAACCAAGATAATAATGAACAATTTTCAATCAATACATCAAAATCAATAGACCGACATCACTAGATGGAGGTAGTCTATGCTCTAGAAAGTTACTTTTCAGCCTCTTAACAAAAATGAGAACACACACACACACACACACACACACGATACTGACCTGTGGCGTACACAGACAGCAAGAGTGCCGTAGCAGATTCCATTTCACCTCAGTAATCTGTTTTCTCAGCGTATTTCAGGTTGCTACTAGGCACCAGACACTCAACTTGTTTGTTGGTGGTGGGGCTTAAAGAAAAGGCACTAGCGCCACGCAGTTTATGAGCGTCTTTTTCCCTTGAGGAGCTCCGCTCTTGAAGCCTATGGAAAATGCATAGACTGGGGGAAAATAGCCCCGCCTTCCCGCAGGCTGCAGCGGGATGTACTTGGAAAATTGTACCATAAAACCACATAGTGCTAATCTGACGTTAAAAAAATTATCGCCGTTAAAATGGCGTCGCGTTAACGCGATAATAACGCGATAATTTTTACAGCACTAATATATATATATATATATATATATATATATATATATATATATATATATATATATATGTAATGTCATCATTAGGAATATCTTATGATCTGCATTTCGGGGAGTTTTGGTTTTGTTTAGTGTAAGCTAAACAGAACCAAATCATCATCTTCTCCTTGGCATTCTTTGATTTTTAGTCATTGGTCTAATTTTCATTTTGCTTCATTTACGTTATTTTCTAGTTTTAGTTAAACCCTGATTACTCCTTGCTGCCCCTCTCCTTCCCCCTTTGCTGCTTCTGTCCACACCTTCACCCAATTAGCTAATAACTCCATTCATCGTTCTCACTCATATATACTCATCTGCAGCTCCTGCTGGATCCTCTTCACTCCACATCTATTATTCTCCCTGTTGGCTCCTAGTTTTGGTTCCCAGACTATTATTTCTGTATTTGTGCTTTTGTTATCTCTAAATTAAATTGGCAATAAATCATCTCTGCCTCTTCATCTCTGCTTTTGGGTCCTCAACAACATCCACTAAACTTAACAGAATATTGTAAAAGTGTTATTCATGGTTTTGGTAGTTTAAGTGTAAAGCACCTAAAGAGACCTTTAGTTGTACATAGTGATTGTGAGATGAAGCCTCATGAGGCACTGAACTGTTTGGACAAATTGGTTCAACAAACCACACATTTGAATGCAGCTTCATATGAACATGTCACTACCTACTGGATATAAAGTGCAACGTTTGCAATTGTTTTGCTTTTTTTCACTTAGGTTGTTGTCATTGTTCATAATTGGTGTGTAAAATGAAACTAAAATAAGGTTTTTTGTGTGTAAAATTTTTCAGAAAAGAACAATCTTTTAAGGTGCACTGTTTTTCTGTGATATAAACTCAAGCAGAGAGTGGAAGTGTTTGTGCAAGTTGGGCAATGATGACCAAAATTAGGGCGTTATCCATTTTTATTAAAAAATAATAGTTATCTACTGTTTGTGGTTTTAATCTGGTTGTATTGTATTGTATTGGTTGTATATTCCCAACCAATCATGTTGTTAAAACACATATAAAGTCTTAAATGGCCAAGTTCCATCCTTTATCATACATATGGTTGTTCTTTATATTCCTACCAGAGAACTTTGCTCTCAATCTGCAGGTTTACTAGGGGTTCCTATAATTTCTAAAAGTACTGTAGAAGGGGAAGCAGACACTGATGTCTAGTTGTTCACTCGATTGCTGATAGCCCGTTAGTAGAAGTACGGATGGAAGTAGGCAGAATGGTAGTTGGATGGGGGGGCAGAATGATTAGTCTTATTTATTAAATATGATTGTATGGATAGCTAAACTTTACACAACTTAATATGAAGCAAGCATTGTGTCATCCTAAAACATACATTGCATACACATCCAGTAAAAAAAAAGACAAATAAACATGGATCCTACTGTATTTCAGGCTGTAAGCTGAGTCAGAATGAAATCCAAAGTGAATGAATAAGCATTACACACTCTGCACGGAAGGAAATTGGAGAAGATTTAGAAGCTCATCAGCTGACTGTTTTTAGACATGAAAAGCCTGTGGCCTTTTTGACATCCTGGGCTGTCCTCTTAACAGCTGCTTTTACTCTAATTTCTTTAATAGAAAATACAATTCCACTTAGCACTCTTTCTGGCGTGTGATAAAGGAGTTCATTCACAGAAAGGATTTTACAAAAATATCTGTTTAACCTTATTACAGAGAGTAAGTGGGATGGATGTGCAGCTGCCAAACATAATAAAGGGGAAGAAATACCATTTTCAAGTTGGCGTGCATTAAGTTGTTTATCTCGGCTTATCATATGATCAAGATTAAAGAGCCATTTTAGGATCTATGATATAACAGAACAAAACAATGGCAGTGGCTCGGTTTGTTATAAAGTTTCTAATGAGAATGAGATTATGTTTGTCTATTAAGAAACATTCAAATCAAAAATTTTGAAGCAATTCAAAATGGCATTGTTTTTGGGGCTATGCTCTAGAGCTCCAAAAATGTGTATTTTCACCTATATGAACAAAAATTACATGAAACCAAAGCCAGTCTCTCAGATCCACTGAGCCTTTTGCGATAAAACCTTTTCTAAGAATCTTTTAAAATTTAAGTTTGATGTTTAAATTTTGTAGAAAAGATTTTTGGGAGACAAATTTTATCAGACAAGATCTGCTTCAAAGAGGACATCAACCTTGATCTCCACTATATTTTTTAGACAGATAGACTAAAATCAAGGCCATGAAATTAGATCATGCCATGAAATATTTTCTTTTATTAATAATTGATTTTTCTGGGAACAGATAATTTACCAGTGAGGGAAAAGGCTTGGAGCCACTGACTCTTTCATAGACTCAAGAAAATGTTTATTCTACCTCTTATGAAATGTTCTTGTCAAAAGTATGACAGGGAACTAAAGACTCAGTAAGGTTAGTCTAAAAAAATGAAAACTAAATCCAATACCTTTTTGTCCTCTAAAAAAGGCCTAAAATTTATGAAAGCTGTACTTAAAAAGAAAGAAATGATGTATTAGTTAATTCCACCATATAAATAACTCATTAAGTCTGTACACAGTATCACACAATATATGGATAATGTATGTAACACACTTTTAGTAATATTAATAATATGTGTGTTACATTATACAAGTTAAAGAAGGGATTTGTTTGTCTGTCTTGGAGAATCAATGAATTAATTTCAGACAGTCAGTTTAAGAGAGAAAAGTGAAAACAGCAATACAAATTTAGTTGTAGTTTTGGAAGGAATTAAAGAGAAAAAGCAGTCTATCAGCTACTAGAAGCTTTTATCATTTAACAGCAATTTCCCAGCCTTGTCCTTGCATGTTCTCCCCCATTTACTGCTTTCATTATTTTCCCTCTCCCTCTCTGTTTCTCTATGCCAGTGAGTCTCTCTACTATTGGCTGAAAAAGTTGATGACACATCAGAGGATGTGGGTGGTAGGGCTGTTGTGTTATAAAATCTCTGCCCTCTCTCTGCTTAGGCAGAGACAGTCAATTTATCTCCTGACTGAGTTTTGCTGAAAGGAAACTTAAGCACCATCAAACCGAGACAACCCCAGCAGCATTTCATATTTGCCGATATGTGTAAAGGACTTGCATCGCTGCCTAACTCCTGCTTGGAAAGGTACATTTACTTTTATGTAACAAACAATTTTTCAGATTATGTATACGAGAAACACATTTTGCATGCGTATGTGGGCATCTGAGAAGCTCAAAAGATTTCTTATTTAAGGTGTTTTATACTCAGTGCTCATATGTAAATTCTTTATTTAGATTTTTCTGAAAAGGAAAATATAGTGTTATGTTTGCTTTGTTTATTTATTTATTTTTTCTATTTTAGAGCCAAGGAGCTTAAAGCAAGGCTGGGAATTATTCTGCAAAAGCCTACTTGGAAAATAGGGAAAAACAAGTAAGCATTGCACATATATGGCATTACTGTGTTGAAATAAATGTTTTGATGTGTGTTACAAAATACCAGTTTTATCAAAACCATTTTTCTTTTTTTACACCTTCTTCAGACCCACCCTGGAAGAATGTCTCAAGTGGAAAGAATCTTTTGAAAAGCTCCTCTCCAGCAAATGTAAGTTCTAATTAAAATGTATATTTTCTATCATGTTTTCAATCTACTACAGTGTGTGGTTTCCCATAAATTACACACATACACATTTATTCATGCAGTCAGTGTGAGTCCAGGTATAATTACTTATCTGATTTCCTCGCTTTGCAGATGGACTGTGTGCCTTCACAGCCTTCCTGGTTTCTGAGTTTAGCGAGGAGAACATTGCGTTCTACTTTGCTTGTGAAGATTACAGAAAAACCAAGTGTCCTGCTAAGCTACTCACCAAAGCCCAAAAGATCTACAGTGAATTTATCAGCAGTGAAGCTCCACGTGAGGTAGGGAGAAACAGAGTTAACGAATATCTCTTAAGTGTTAAAAATAAAAAATCTGTAATTGAATTTCTGTCTTCTTTTGTAGGTAAATATTGACCATGAAACCCGAGACATAACCAAAGCTAATATGCAAGATCCCTCGCCATCTTGTTTCGACCAGGCCCAGCACAGGATCTACATGCTGATGGCTAAAGACTGCTATCCTCGCTTCCTCCACTCTCCAGCCTATAAGGATCTACTGTGCCAAGCCAAACCAACCACAAAAAACACCATGCCCCAAATGGAGAAGGTGTGAAATCACTTGTCTGTGATCCTAAAAGGGACTTTAGGCACCCTTAAAATCTAAACACTATTAAAAGACACAGCATTTGTTGCTGTGTCTAGAAGCTGGTGCTGTGACACAAGAGAAGAGGCAGAGATTGCTATGAGGAAAGTAGCAGCAAATAGGCCAGTGGTTCAGATTCTGTTCCTGCAAGAGCAGGACAGTGAAAGGGATGAGCAGCTAAATGAAAGGTTGAAAGCTTTCGTCACAAAGTTGACAAACGTGCCAATACAGATGGAGATCATTTAGCTCAGTTATAAGAAAGTTAAACTTAATTGAGTGAATGACAATCAAAGAGGAACCGTTGATGAAGCACTTTGATCTGCCATTAGGCAAACATTTTTTTTCTTGCTAGTGTTGTGCAATTATATTTAAGAATATATGTTGTTGTTTCTTTTTAATGTATTGTACTGTATAAAATATGTATTTATTTTTATTTATTTGACTGTTGTGTAACTTTTGCATTTTTACTCAGAAGTTAAAAAACTGCCAGTTTAATTTGTATTGTATTTATATTTGTATATTTTTTTTAACATACAACCAAATCAGTAAAGGTATTTGGGAAATAACCAGTATATCTGTATGTTCATTAAGTAAATTTAAGGTCTAAAAAGGAATTTGTAATTTTCTATTTATATTGCTTGTAGAGCTAAATATTTAGACTCTATAGGGAACCAAGAATGACAAAACATACCACAGCTGAGGTGTTTCAAGTATCTTGTTTACCCTGACATAGATGAATTATTGACTTGCAAATAGCCAGAGACTTCCCCATGCAATATTTCATATTATCAGACATAAAAAAAGACATTGACATGCATTATTTGCTGCCCTTTATGAGTTATGCTGTTGATGGTGTCATGATTAAATGTTGTTCCCCTTGGAAACAGCTCAGCTCAGTGCCATAAAGAACTCAGACAGTGGCACTTTGCTGCTATGGGTTATTGTCCTATATCTTTTAAATAAGAAGTAGCTTTCTAGCAAACAGGAAGCAGAACTGGGGATGTGACAGCAATAACGTAATGTGAATAGCTGTAAAACTTTAACAGTACCTTAGAGACTGTTTGCATAGGTCATCATCATTAGGCAATAAATGATTCTGAAGCTGCCACCAGGCTGACACACAGCCACAGCCTCACGCAAACCACAATACAGCAGAAAAAAATGAGTCACACCCCTTATGTCTTTTCCTATATAGAATTTACTGTATGCTGTTTTATATGCTGTCACAGTTTTTTCTAAAGTATCCTTTAGAGCACAGAACGAAGCTAAATGTCAGGTTTGTGTATTCAGATGTCATCAGCATAGAGTGGAGCCAATATTAGGTGGACAACAGGTGGTCTGTGGAGCCTCATCTATATGTACATCTCATAATGCTGCCTGCTCTCCTATAGTAACCTTCTGACATTTCTATCCAGATCCATGCACAGCCATGACCACCTTATACTGACTCTAGATTTTGTGGGTTTTAGCATATAATCCATACTATTATGGACATCGTGCATAACAACCTTTGTGATATAGCTCTCTGTAACACAATAGAGAGAAAGCTTGGTTCATAAGGGCAAAAAACAGAATATGTCCTAAGATTTAAATCAATCGACAAAACAAAACTAACCCTTAACATATATGAAGATATAATCTTTTATTTAGTCCTAATGTCTGGCTGTGCCCCCTCTGTGGCAACACTTGGCATCAATTGTTTACAATAAATTACAATGAAATACGACTGTGGAGAAGTTTAAACAACTTATCGTACTTTAAGAAATTCTAAAATGTGACTACATTAGAGGCTTTTTTACAGTCTATAAAATGTATGAAGTCACTAAAAAACTTGGTGTAATGCTGCAAAACCCATCCATCCATCCATCCATCCATCCATCCATCCATCCATCCATCCATCCATCCATCCATCCATCCATCCATCCATCCATCCATCCATCCATCCATCCCAGGTGGGCCAAGGAGTTCACAGGTCAGCAGAGAGAAATTGTCCCTCCAGCATGTCCTGGGTCTTCCTCTTGTTCTCCTTTCGGTGGGACATGTCCAGAACAGCTCACCAGGGAGGCGTCCAGGAGCCCACCTAACCAGATGCCTACGCCACCTCAACTGGCTCCTTTTAACATAGAGAAGAAGCAGCTCCTCTCTGGATGGTCAAGCTTCTCACCCTACCCATAAGGAACAACCCAGACACCCTGTGGTGAAAACTAATTTTGCCTGCTTGTATCTTCAATTTTGGTCACAACCCAAAGCTCACGACCATAGAAGAAACGTTGACAGGAGACATTGTGCATCTAGCCAAAGACTTCCTCTTGTAGTATTTCACATATAACACATAGAAAAGAAATTAAAAAAGCATATATTTACTGCCCTTTATGAGTTATTATGATGTAAACCCCAAATACATACAAAGCTCAAGCTCATAATTTATTTTTCTGAAACTCTCCCCAAAACCATTTCCATGATGTTTTGTGAGGAGAGCTCTTGAAAAGCATTTTGGGATATATCTTTTTGTCTAGTGACCATGGTTACACACAGCTTTTCATGGTGCACTGTGGGAAATTTTGAGTCCACTAGACATTCGACACTTCTATACAATCGTGTAACATAGTGCTCTATATAGGGGTTAGGGTGAGCGTTTGGACATAGCCTATATCTCCTAAAGCTTGGTTGAGTCTGCTCGGTCGGCATGGCGTGATTTTGTTAGTTTAGGCTTTTGTGCTCCTCCGCATAGACTCAGTGTGGACAGAATTTCCAGATGGAGCACCTATGAAAATTTCTCAACTATAAGGACGGATCTGTGTGGAAACATGGTGATGGATCAGCAGCTCCTGCCTGTGAGGGTTTTCAAATGTAAAGATCTTCAAACATCTTGGGATGTACCTTATAATTGTAACTACTATCAACAGATTGTGAAGAAGCTCCAGGAAAGAAATTAGTGTCACTCTCAAACAGCATAAAAAGGCTTTGAGAAAGTTGCAAATGGGTGTGGTTTGTATAATGTGGTGTTGCCCCCCCAGTCAGAACGGGGGGAAGCCAGAGGGAGTTTAAATGCATGCGTCAAGCATAATTAGCCCTTTAGGCTCCACCCTAGCTGCAGTTCTTTGGAAATTATTTAAGTGACACTTAAGTGTTTGATCACTTTCGAGAAACTCTAAACCTCTAAGCATCACCAAGCCTTATGTGAGCAGGTGTCACCAGATCCCATTTCCACAGACAGTACAGGAAGTAGCCCTTTCCTTCATTAGACTGCACATCTTCTGGCTCCCACCAGTTTCAACCAGTTTCGGAAAATCCAATTTGCACACTTATTCATATTTAACTGTAGTTTAGGGTAATTTTGATAAAGGTGTTAGTTTGCTGTGCTTTAAGAATGTTGATATCTAAAAACCTGAATTTAGACCATTGACTTTTGGAGCTTTAATAGGTAAGATACACTCTAACTTTTTCCCTCTTGTTTTAATGCCCAAATAAAAAAATAGCATTGGGCCCCAAGCTATCACTCAGCTGATGCAACTCCTACAGACAACAAATGCTGAAGTCAAATCTTTTTTCATTTTAAGCTAACCGCAAACTTTGAAAAGTTGTCTTAATCCATTAATTATTATTCCAAAAGAGTTTACAGTAATAAGCATTTTTTTTGTCAACTTAATTGTTTCATCAAAGCACACAGGATTAATTCTAATCCAGTTAAAGTCAATCTAATTCAGCCAGAATCCAAATTGGTCATCTTTATTGCAATAGCTCATTTTATTGAGAAATCTGAATTTAGCTACATCTTGCACCAAATACATTTAAATTACCCTGAAATTCATTTTATTAGTTCATGCTTGGGTCTAGAAAGTGTATTGAGTTTTCTGGTAACTTTGTATTTTCAATGACACATGATTTTATATAACTTTTCATTGCAGTATATATTCAACTTATAAGATACTTAAATTCTTCACAATGTGCGCCAAGGTTGAACATTTAGTTGTAAAACTATACTGACATCTAGTGGGTTTATGGTCAAGAGCACATACATAAGCCTCTCCCATCCTATCTACGATTAACAACTATGCATTAAAAATTGTAAAAGAATAATACATAATATATTTTCTATATTTATATTTTTGGCAAGCAAAACATAAGTGTGAATAAACGGCAATATCCATTAATTTAAAGTTATGTGTTAGAAAAAAACAGTAAATGTTCATTACTTTTATATTTACACATCAGACTGAGAAAAAGTTTAATTGCAAAGTTGTGTTTGCTTCGTAATAAGTAGCTACACATAGACAAACATACATATCACATGAAAAATTGAAATATATATTTTATAAAAAGTATATACAATATGTATATATACAAGTTATTTATGAATGTTATGATGACACAGAAGAGTAGTAAAACTTTTTGCAGAGGAAGTGCACAATAACAGGTATTATATAAGCTTACATGCAATATAAGTTGCCAAAATAAATGTTCTTGTACAGTTGTTAGTTAAAAAAATATAACAGTAAACATCATCCAAATCTTCAGATATTTTCAAATTTTGATTTAAAATCTTAACATTTCTTGTGATCTCTTTAAAAATACAATGTTTGGAATTTGTTTTAAATCAATTATGTGACGATTTACAAAATTGTACAACAGACATACAGAACCCTCCACAAGTATTTACAACCACATCCCTTGTATAAAATAACAAAATAGCCTCGGAATCATATGCTTTATGAGTACTTGGTGAAACCAAAATGCAATGGTATGCCACATATGCAGTGGAGTAAGCTTTGAGGATTTTTTTTTTTTTTATGTACCTTTCTTATAATCCTCCTTTCTATGTATGGTGGTAAAATAAATGTGGACGCTTTTCCAGCTATCCTGCTACTCTTTGGACAATTCATTACTAACAAAAACCAAACATGTGCTTTACCTAAACAGAACATTTTTTCATAGCATTTTAGTGACATTTATTCACTAAATGAAATAACTACAAACTACAAATCTAACTTTCATTGACACTTAAATTTTGAATTAGAAACTGAAGTTGTTGTTGTTTGTTAATTGTTAAGAGCATCCACCATCTTTGTCACCAATGGAAAATTTTGTTTTGTTTCCTCACTTTGTAAATGCTTTAAAGGTCACTTTCTTCTACATTAAAACATAAAAGTCCAAAGTTCAATTTAATTTACTTTATACTTCTTTATCTGTTTGTTCTTAACTTTGAAAGGCTTTTATATCTGACCAATGAACCTCATTAAATTTTTATCTTTCAAGTATAAAGTGCTGACCAGTTAAAGGTTAGCGACTAATGCTTATAATAATACATAATTCCTAGTCTTGTGGCAATGCATCATCCTGATACTTTGGTTTACTTTTAATTATTTATTTATTTTCAGATAGATCTGCATAAAAATCTGCATGATCTGCATGATTTTGTTTTTGTTTTTGTTCTTGTTTTTTTTTTTTTTTTAAATAAATGTGTGAACAAAAATACTATATCTAGACAATGGCTGTCCAGTCATCAATTTTATGAATTTTATATCAAATTATTTTAAACAAGATAGAGCTAAATTAACCACCTTAAAGTTTTAACATACACAAAACTCAAAGGAATTGTTAGCTTTTTGTTCCTTTGTGTGTTTTTTTATCAGTGTGAATTTCAGCAAACCAAGTTTGCAAGAGAGGAGTTTAAATGTCATATTTATGCTCAGCATTAGGTGGCAGTATTACCATCTGAATACTCTTCCTTGGGCAGATCTGTTCTGTTTTTTTTTTTTTTCTTTGCAATGTATGATTCATTAAAAATGGCAAATTGATTTGCACAGCAGTATTCATGCTTGAAAAAAACCTTAAATGCATAATTAAACTAAATAAAAAGCTAATACATGGTGAACATGAACTACCAAAAGCAAAATTGTGTTTTTCCAACAGGGATGATATTGTTGGTGTATGGTGTTGGCTAGGACTGTGGCAGCAGCATTTTAGATAAGCAGAAGCTTTCTTGTTGATCATTTACAGACCCAACTCCTGAAGTGCGACAATTTAAAAGGTTGTATTAAAATGATGGATTTGAAAATATAAATGAACAGCCATAGATCATTTTAATATTTACAGCTTATTAGTGTTTTACAATGATAAACCAGTTATCTGTTTGTGTGACCTTCAATCATCTGGATTACTTTGCGTTGTTGAGTGTGTGTGGTTGTGTGTGTGTGTATATGTATATTTTTGTTTGTGTGGAGGAACCTATATGTAGAAAAAAGTGTGTTTGTGTTGAGAGAAGGTATGTGTTGGAGTTTACCACACTGAGGAGGTTTTTGGTCAGCCACACACCTGCTAAGAAGCTGCTCCTAGAAATTGGCAGCTCCTTAGTCAGAAACATGGTGTTAGAGACTCCGGGGACTATGTTCAAAGTTTTTCCCTGGAGCCAGAACAGGAAACATCAAATCCTACCTAAAACTGCTGGCTAATGATAAGGTTAAATCACTAAGTTTTTTATTCACGCTGGTGGTTATGACAATCTGTGATCAGAGGTCATGAAAATTTGTGTTTCGATGTGCAACAATGTTGGACTCAAATAATTTTCTCTGGCCCACTCACTGATCTAATCAATGATAACATGCTTAGCTGCATGTAATTATTGAACCGCTGTTTAACAAGGTAGTGTCCTGAAAATTATGTAGGCTGCAGTACATCTATAAATGGCAAATGAGTTTATCAGTTGTGGACCTAATTAAAGACATAGCCAGGTTTAAGAGCTTGTAGTAGCACCACTGATGAAAATCACTAATGATATTCTCATGGCCTCAGATAATGATTTGTATCTGAACTTGTCCTGTTAGATCTTAGTGCTATATTTGATAAAGTCGATGAATTAAAGATCCCAGTGCTGATATTTCTGTCCTGGATGGTGTTATTGCCAAACAGGAACAGATGAGGTGAAGCAACCATCAGAAAAAGCAGAGAGAGAATAACGTCAGGGATTGAACTAATATGGAGGTCTTCAACAGTGGGTCTGTGACCACTAGGGGGTCCACAGAGGCACTAAATCAGGCTCGCGAAAGTTTCCGAATTGACATCAGTTCAGGGATGTGACCTTATTTGGTCCTGGCCTGTACTTTTGTCCCGCCCCGAAATGAATAGAACATGAATAAAGGTAGATGTAAGACATCAGTTTAGCTGTTTAGCCTACAGGTAGGTTTACTTCTACAAGAATTGCAAAGCAGGCCATTTCTCTATTGAAAATTAGCCAGATCCACGGGCGTAAATCTAGTGTTCCAGGCTGCACGAAGAAATGGGAAATTTTTCACAGTCTTCCCAAGGAACCGAAGACTTGACAGACATGGATTATTTTTGTGTATCAGAAGATCCCTGCAAAGTTTGATGCTCAGCTGTTCATATGGCTCCAAGCATTTTACCGAAGACAGCTTTCAGTATCAGACAGTTCAAAGCAGGATTTGCTAAACTTCTTTTACTTAAACGAGGGGCTGTTCTGACCGTAAGGCCATCGCATCTGCAAACTGTAAGTATGATTCTGTCACTAAGCTGTTGATAGTAATGCTAGCATATCTATGGTGACCATATTTGTTTTTTTGTGTGTGTGGGTGTGTGTGGGTTGGGGAGGTGGGGGGTTGTTCAATTCTAAGGATCCTAGGCATATTATAGCTTCATTTCAGCTAAGAGAAGTGGAACCTGTTTTGGTTTTTATTCTGCTGTATTCCAAATGTATAAAGAGTGAATGATTCATTAAGGTATTGTATTCATCAAACCTTTGTTTTAATACCTTGTCATTTAATCTAATATTGCCTTTTCAAATTTAGCAGATAATCTTACCGAATTGTTTTCTGATATCAACAATTTGTTATTCTTTTCGAAAAACATTCTCTACAAACCTAAGAGATAAATACCATTAAATTAGCAATTACTGAAATACTCAGACTCCATAACCGTTCAACTTCAGCCAGGAGCCTTGCCTTGTCAGCAGTCTGAACGTTTTGAATTGCTGCCATGTGATTGGCGGATTTTGTTCTTTTGATAGGAGATAAACAATATTTCATAAATTGTTTGCTTAAAAACAAAAAAAAATGATCTTTTGATGTTAGGAAATGATATAATAAACATGAAGAAACTTGTTTAATTTCTACTATTATTGCCTAATAACTTTAAAATCATACAGAATATACGTCATAAAAACACCCATTATCTTCATTTAGCTGTGCTGAACCCCTTGTTCCTAAGATTAAAATAGGTGGTGCTCATAACACAGTGTACATATATTCCATCAGAGATTATACTATTATGACCCACTGTGGTCATAAAGACAAGAGCAAATCTGGAGCAAATGACCCTGTGTGCACATTCTTCTGTGCTTTGTCTCCCCCAGGACCAAATGTGTAGTGCGTACGTACCCCATTGTGGACTGAGCCTCCTAGGAGCCTGCCTCTGCTTCCTTACCCAATCCTTCAGGCCTGATGAGGCCAACAAGCTGTGGAATCTCACAACCTTTGACAAAAAAATTTAATCACATAAAAAAATCTTCGGTTCATTTAAGAACCAGAAAGAATTACAGTAGCATTTTCGTACTTTTTTATTTTTTTATTAGTTTTTCTTTATAATTTTTTTCATAGGAGTGAATCAAATAGAGTCATCTTTAATATATAAATATAGTAGATTTCCATTATACAATGAGAAACGTTAAAGGAACTTTTCATTAACTTTGTTAACCATTAAGACTTAAAAAAAGAGATCTAGACAATAAATGAAGGAGCATGACGTGAAGAGAACAGGATACAGAGGGGTTGCATGGTAACAGTGGATGACTGGTGGAAAATAGAGAGGCAAGACTGAAGGCGATGTGACAGTAACAGTTATGATCCGGCAAGCGTGGGAAATCTCCTGCCGTGGGTCCCTGGTGAACAGATGAAACTGTCCTTTTTGGTGACTTTCAGTTCCTCTGGGTTCACATCCTCATGTCTCCCCAGGATTAAATACGCCCTGGAAGCAAAGAAAGCTGTTGAACCGCTTTCCTCATTTGGCTGTATGAAACAGGAACATTTCAGGACACATTTTGTTGAGTGCCTGTGGCTACTATCTGCTTGCACATATTATTTATATATATATTTGGATAAGCTCACTAGCAACCAGCTTCTTTAAAGGGCATACATTTTTTTTTTGCCAACACTTATTGTTGGGATGTCAGTGACTGTAACTGAAAAAATGTCAGATCAGCAGTCTTTTCCATAATGTGTAGGCGACATCATGGGCAAGACAACAACAAAAAAATCTGTAGTGGAAATAACTTTTCATTAGCCTGGATTAAATAAAAAAAAATTGAGAAACTAAATATATTATGATAAAATTTAGATAAACATTTAGTCAGAAGTAGGCTACCAGATGTTTGGTATTTGGAATACAGAGAAAATAATACCGGCTGTTCTGTTATGGGTTTTTTTTTTGCATTATTTTACTTGATAACATCATTATCTACCAACATCTAGCAAATTGCAATGGTTGCCACATCATTTCTGTACATATTTTTCACAAACTGCTAGAGTGTAATTTCCTCTCTCAAAAGCTGTGCAGAAAGCCATTGTAGGTCTTGACAATTTTCTATTGTTAAAAAAAAACATGTCTATCAGAACTTTCTACAAATAATGCTGATACAGAACATCAATGTTTATTTAATATAACTTTAAATACATTTTGATTGAATAAATATAAATGCCTGTCTGTCTGTCTGTCTGTCTGTCTGTCTGTCTGTCTGTCTGTCTTTCTAGCTATCTGTCTTTGTTGAGAAAAAATTTAAGTTAACAAACCAGGATTTAGAATAATGCAATGTAATAAAATGGAATTTTGAAACAGAAAAAACAAATGATTCCTCTCCTTCACAGATCTTTGATTTTTTTAAAAGACCTCATGCAGGAATCCACCATACCTCTACGATGTAATTCAGCTTACTTTGGATTAAAATGCAGTTTCTCTATCTTATATTGTCTTTGCTCTTATACCTTACCCTTCACTTTTAGATGCTGCTTAACCTCCAAGTGTTCAGGTAATGTTTATTCTTGTTTTAAGGAGTTATTTTTACATTACTTATGTGTCTGTGGAATTTTTGTGGTTATGTATATATTTAGGTAGTTTGGAGTAAAAGAAGTAATCAAAAGTTGTTCAATATTGCTAATGTAAGCACAGTTATTTGTTGCTGAGGCTTTTGTAACACGTGCTTGCAGAGGGGAAAAAAAGTATTTTTGGCACATCTTATGATTCAGAGATGCTTGAAATATAATAATAATATAATAAAGTAATTTTCTCATATTGTATATCTGTGACAGATCCCTTGATGGTGTTAAATATCAGAAATTAATGAGTAAATGAAGATATGATCTAGGTTAGGCAGGAAAAAATGTGAGCGATTTGTAAAGTAATGAAATAGCCGTTATTCAGGCAAGGTTCAGATGAGGCCAAAACACAAAGTTGTTTAATTTGTCAGTGGTTTATTTTGTTCTTAAAGAGGAACGATTATGTAACATAATCTGGCCAGGGTCAATGGTCTGGAAAGTTCTGACAGCTTGTAACACAATTTGCATCAGCAAATAACTACCACAGTAGATTATTGCAGGACAATGAGGACACTTCAGTATCATTACTATGCCTTTATATATATATATATATATATATATATATATATATATATATATATATATATATATATATATATATATATATATATATATATATATATATATATATATCTTCTGTTGTGATCTGGACTTGAAATTGTGTGTTCTATAACATGAATTACACAAGTTCAAATGTAAGCACATCCTATTTCATCTGTAAGGTTTTATGCCCTACATATTAGGATATACTGTATGTGTTAATTTAAAAGCCTTAAAGTTGCCTAAATTCGGGGGGAAATCTGAAATAGGTAGTAAAGCAAAAGTGCCTTATTTCTGACCCAAATATTAGCTCAATTTGAGGTATAATAAACAGTTTTTCAGATCAATAGACAACACATATCAATGCTCCGTGCAGGCTGCTCTTCTCAAAAACTTGCCTATGTGATCATATGTATTGTCACAAACTGAGTCATGTGACCCAGTATGACCCTTTATGGTTATCCGAGTTCACCTAAACAAGAGAGTTCACAAAGTCAAACATTGTTAGACAACGTAACACTTGCACTTGATAGGCTTGTATACTGTTGTGTTTTCTACATTCTCACTTGGCTCTACATAACCTATATTTTTTTTTAAATACCAACACAAGTTTTAGTGACTGTTAGCAGGAACACCTAAAGCTTCAGATAAATAGGCTGACAAAACTGCTGTTTTTGTAGACATGTTTGGGGAAAATGATCAGTTAATCAATACAATTGATTTACAGCATCTGCTTCTTTAGTTGTCTAAATTCCAGTCCAAACAATTGTTGTTTTCAGGGTTTGGATTCCCACTTTGCATTTGCTTACACTTTAAGACATGTAAGAAAAAATGATTCTGTCACAATAGAATAATACATGTTTTCATCCTTTACTTTTACATACACAGTACTGTAAGTAGTTCAAGGTTGTTGGCCCATTTTTCTTCCTTTTTATTTTATATTTACGTGAAGGAAATATAATGGGCCAGCTGGCTGTCAAAATAACTGACAAGCTCTGACAGTTGGTTGCTTGCCAACTCTAATTCCATTATTCCTGTGGGAATTACATTAAATGAATTCTCATTAAACTTTGAGTTGGGAAAAAAGTACAAGGACAACCATATTAGGGAATAATTTGTGAAATGTAAAACCCTGTAGCTTTAACTCATTCTATCTAAACCTCTAAATTATTGGCTATCATTTATCCCTTATGTTAAATATCTAGTGAATAAGGTTCCTTTGATATATTTTCTTTCTGTCTTTGTAGAAGTTTGTCAAAATGTGTGTAAGATTTTTAAAATTGTTTGTTATACTTTTTATCATTATACTTTTGTTTTAAAACAAAGTATAATGGAAACTTAAGAAGCATCACATGTTTAAATTAATTGAGTTATATTTAGAATGAAACCATTTAAATGATATACAAGTAAACTGGTGGTAGTGGATTTGGTCATCTGATGATCCAATCTATAATAGTTCTAAGGCAGGAGATGAGGTACTGAACAGACATGACATCAGGTCATCATAGGGCTTATTAAAGACTAGCATTCCTTATTTAATTGCTGTATTCATTCCTTCAGAATATTTCCTAAAATGTCCCTGATTTCTTTGTGTTTATTTGTAAAAGTACCAACAATCCATACAACCAGCCTGTTAAATGTCATTATACTAACAGCATTAAATAATCATTAAAATAATGTAATTATATTGCATGTTTTTTTTCTTGCCTTTGTCATGATCCTATTTAAGATTTTGTTTCAGGTGTGAGTATTTTCCAGAAATGAGGAGCTGTGGTTGTGTATTGCCAATTCCACAGCTGTCTGCAGTCTCCTAATCTGGTTGCTGAGGGTCTAAACCCGAAATCCCACATCCTCCGTGACCACACCGCTCCGTTCCGCTCTGTTCAGCTCCAGACTGCCTGCGCAAAGCAAAGCCTACAGCCTCTGCAGTTGCTCCCATCCTGCTCTGCTCCAACTTCCCTGGAGCTCGAGGAGAGCATGCACAATATTATTATTATTAAAGTCATAGGAGCAAAACATGTGGAAACGAACGCTTAATTTCATATGACATATTAAAAAACTTCCCATCAGCATATGTGCAGTTTCTGCCCAAATATTATCTTTTCATTGTGGATTTTTGTAACAGGAATAACTAGGATATTCCATGGCTTATAAGAACTATGTTTGTTCTCTACTTCTAAACTCTGCATCTCTTCATCCATATCTGCGATAAGAAGTTTGTTTCAAAGTTGTGAGATGCACTCTTAAAGGTTGTTGTGACTGGATTTGATTAAACTTTTAAGCCTCTCTGTATAAAATAAATATTTTGATTGAGATGAGAAATCTGCTCCCAGGTATGTTGAAGTACCAAGAGTTTGCATCCAATGATTTAATTAAATTGTTTTAGTTTTGGGGAATATATAAGAATTATGCTCTAATTTGTAGTTACCGAGCTGTCGTTACTATATTTTAATTTGACAAACCAGATCTTCTCGACATTTTTTCTCTTGTTTGGTGCGATTTTAATAGTGGATCTTGACCTGGCTGGACCAAAAAAAAACTTGGCTCCGTATTTTGGAGAAGGAGAAGGCCTACGTGGACGGGACGGAGCGATGACGGAGGATATGGAATCTGGGGGTTAGGAGTTGTTTGACCACCAGCCTTTGCCTGATCACCAGGCTTTCAGAGTAATCTCCTTGTGGAAGCTCTTTGAATGTTTACCTTTTCACTGTGCAAGGCTGTTCATGTTCATCTGCTTACATTGTCTCGAGCTCTCTTATTGTACCTCCCAGGTGGAAGGCTTTGTTTGGATATCCTGCTAATTTTGGATCTTTCCAGCACAAATTCTCTCCAACATTGTTTTATTCCCCTCAAGTTTCCTATTTTTTAATCTGGTCCAGTAATACATTTTTTTTTAGAAATTTATAGAAAGAGTGTAATCATCCTGGTCCTCTGTGAATGGTACAGTATTTAAAATTGATTTCTATTGAATAAGAAAACACCGTTTTCCTTTAGAGTTTGCACACAATATTAAGCCACAATGTATTTTAGAAATGTACCTTAAAGGACTTTGTGACCTAGAGTTGATGCATATGAGTTATTTTAAATGATTCCCCAGGCCAGTATATAGCAATATACAATATACAGCGCTTCACACTATCAATGCTTAGAACGGGGCTCCCCTCTTGAAATACAGCCCACTGTATGTGAGTTGGGAGAAGACACACCATGGTTGGCAAGTTCATATGACCTGGAAGAACGTTTCGCATTACGGCCACAGGCTCGGAAAAAGGAAAAAGTTTAAACCTTCTGAGGAGGCTAAAAAAAGAAAATGTGAAAGGGATTGTGCACTAGAAAAAACAACAGTCGATCTGGGAAAGGAGTTTTTTATTGGCGCAGGCCCCAACTTTATTATTAGGCTTGTAAGTTAACGCTTTGCTCTTAGTATATAATCATTTATCTTAGTTATTATTTCAAAATTTTAATAGAACCAAAATAGGTGAAGAGAAAGCTAGCAGGCTACAAACAAAAGCAAACTGAGATGCCCCGTCCTGCACAGTGGATTATCTCTGGAGCTCCTAAACTAGTCCTCCGCTCCGTGTGGTCCTGCTCGCCCTGGTGGTGCTCTCCAGAGAGTAGTAGCATTTTCTCCTAGTATCTAGTCATATATCTTTGTTATTATTTTTTATGCTTAGCAGAATTAAAATACAGGCAGAGAAAGCTAGTAGGCTATAAACAAAAGCTAACCGAGAAACCCCATTCGACCCAATGGCTGTTCACTAGAGCTCCGCTGATGTTCCTTCTCGCCACATGCCACGGTCTGACCAGCCCCGGCGGTGCTCTCCAGAGAGCAGAAAACGTTTCTCACACCCTCCGAGCTGAACCTAGATGCCTAGCGCGGCTCCCAAACAAAAGACAAGGGCGGCTGGCCGGCTGATTGTATGTTGACTTTTGACAGTGCTGTGGTGCTTTTGACCACTGGGATCCTAGAAGTGAAAGTTACAAGTCTAGCACCCCTAGTGGCCAAAACGTACATGGTGTGCCTTTAAATACTTATACGGTGTCCCTTTAAATACTAACAATAATAAAGATGAATGAATAATAAAGCTATTAACCTCCTAATAATTCATTGGGGAGCCGGGAAACAGAATTTCTATTCTTCTGTTAAAATGCTAATGACATCAAGATGACATCATTGAGAGCCTAACAGGTAGGGAGAATGACTCCTTAGTTAAATGTGGAGTTTCCCCCCTAAAACCCAGTAAGAGGGCCCACAGGGCAATTCTTTCAGGGGAATAAAAGGACAAAATCTTGAAGTTTTAAATAAAAAGAATAGAAGTTTTTTTTTTCATTTTTTGCATATGTGATGATATGTATTGATATGTAAAAGTGTTTTTTGAAGTAGAGAACAGCAATTGTTCAATTTGGTATATAGACAATTTCCTGATTAACATATTTTATAAAACACCTGAACTGACCGTTTGTTATTTGTTTTTCTTTTTTATAGCTAAATGAGAGGGGATGGCTTCACACTGCCCTGCAAGGCCTTTAAAACTGGGTTTGAATGTCAAAATGATATTCGTGCACCTGGATCGATATTTATTTTTCATTATGTTCATGGTGGAGAATCCTGCATCACAGCAGTAGTCAAACATGCTGAAAACGGTGTCATCTTTGAGCACGCCATTTCACTTTTCTTCCACCAGTTCAGCGTGCTTCTTCGTGCAGCCCAAACTTTCTCGGCTTTCTTTTTCTCATCGTATTCTCCTACTTTCCCATCACCCGGCTTGCAACAGTTCTAAAAGTGACTCGCCGCAGTGACCCAGACTGACAGCTCATTGGCTAATTTGTTTCACGTGTAGCATGGTCCCGGCACTCCGGAAGGCTTTACAATATTAACAGCAGAAGCAGCACAAGTGAAGTTAGACACTGTTGTTGGACGACATTTTGTAATTTATAAATTTTTTAAATCAGGTTGGGTCCGGATAAGCCAGCAGGTGGGTCCGGATCAGGACCGTGGTCTGCTAATCTGTGACCTCTACCCTAGAGTTTGCCTACAGAGGTAACAGGTCTGCAGACGACACTGTCATCTTGGCCCCTCACTACATCCTGAAGCACCAGGATTGCGCAGGTACTTATGTCAGGATGCTGTTTGTGGATTTCAGCTCTGCCTTCAATACAATTATCCCAGCTCTGCTTCAGGAGAAGTTCTCCCAGCTAAGTGTGCTGGATCCCACTGTATGCTGATCAGAGCCCAGCTGTTTGAAGGCGATTTTAACCCACGTTGCTTGCTGAGTCGTTTGACCAGGGTCAACACAGGTATGTCTTTGCTACTGCCACTAAAAGCTAATTATTTACAGGTTTTAACGGGTTTTTTGGCCAGTGAGAACTCTTGACATGCAAATAAGCTAAACCAGTTCCAGTCTCAAGCAGTTTCCATCCCCCATGACTCCTCCTTCAGAACCAGTGCACACTGTCCAAAAAATGGGAGATATTATGGGACTAGAAAGTGCGCCTCTGTGAGAGCGAAAAAAACAGTGTTCTGTATTTTACTAAGATCTTGTCTGAGCTCCAGTCTTTATGCCCATTAGTAATACACCCAAAAACACACACACATATACAGTAAGTGACTGGGAGTGCTAAAGCCCCCATCAGTCAACCCCCCTGAAGTGCTCCTCAGTGCATTAACCCCACCAAAATGTCAGCATGACAAACATGAAATGCGTCATCTCTATAGGAAACATGCTTTCCCATCACATTAATGTTTCTTTTGCTACTGGCCTAACTTTCTGAAGTTTTTGTTTAGATTGGCTATTTGGCCTGGGTGTTTGGCAAGACCCATATATACCAAAAAAATAACATTATTAAATTAATTGACCTTATTAACAATGTTGTTTAATGCTTTCAAATTAATGTGATCAAACAGATATAAAGGCTTATTGACTGTGAAAGGAAAGTGAAAAAAAATAGTTTCTCAGTGTTTGCCAGAATTTGATGTTTTATTGAAGTAGTAAATTTGTAAATTTACATTTACAAAAGCACCAGTATTCCTCCTAAAGTAGCAATGGGTTAAGCTTTGATGTAGTGTTTTACATAGAAGCAGCTTAGCAAAAGGTCAATACAGAAAACCATTACTGACCTTCCAATGGAAAATCCATTTTCTGTCTTATTAAAGACTGCAATTTATTTCTCTAAAGCTGGAATGCTAATGAATGAATTAGTATTTATCCTCAGACTCTCCCCCCCTGTTTGTTTTGTCAACCAGTCAGTCACAGACAAATCCGTCATGATGCAAGAGAAAACAGTCTTTGCACTCTTTCTCTGCCCTGTGTTAGCACCAGGTTTACCGGAAAAGCCCCAACAAATAAACAAATTCATAAAAACAATTAATGGAGCTGTGGGAAAAGCGATTTAATTTCCTCTCACTGGTTATGTGCACGGAGCTTGGAGAAACTGGACACCTCCTTATTCAGACAGTTTCATGCCAGGGGTTCAGCAGGAAAACAGAAAATTTGCTTTCAATATAAATTCAATCCGAGTCACAATAGCAGAGCAAATCACAGAATGAGGATTATGTAAAAACCATTACACATGCTGGATGTGCCACAACTCTAACACAGTTGAAATTTGACCTCATATCCTACAGCAGTCACTGTTGATTACAACCAAGCTTATACAGATGCCTGATCATAGACCAAACTACAATGAATTAAAGTGTTGCAAAGAATTGCTTCTCTAACATTTTCTTAGTTTTTTGGGGTTTTTTGTCTTGCAGCAGTAAATACACTGGAGTTTATCCCAACTGTCAGTGGGCAAGAGGGCAATCAGATATCTTTTCTTCTAATAAACTATCCATAGAACAGCAATCTTCTCTTCTTGGTATACTTCAGAATGACACGTCCAATATTTGTTAAAGGGGTGTGTCAATTATTTAAGATCATAATGAATTCCACTTTGAATTCTAAAAACTGTTGCTTTGCTGTGTAGGAGAAGAGACTGAAAGAAGATAAAACATTGTTAACAGACATTTATAATAAACTATGCCATGGCATCCAAAACGCCAGACCTTTTGCACTGGGTGATATAGTAAATAGTAAAAGATTAGATGAAATTGTGTAATTCTAATATCAGTGAGTTGTGTTAGGGTATTTATTTTACATGTTAGAAAAAGTTATTTCCACGCATTAAAAATGAACATTGTGGCTTGTCTTTAAAGTGAGAAAGTACACCTTCAGGATATGGCGCAGGATCTACATATTCTTTAGGCATGTTTCTTGTAAAAATAAGAGTCATACCTATAGACAAGTAAATAGGCAGACTGACTCGCTTATGCTGAAAAAAATAACTTAAAAAAGACAGTAGTGTAGTAGTGTATACTGCTGAGATATATATATATATATATATATATATATATATATATATATATATATATATATATATATATATATATATATATATATATATATTTTTTTTTTTTTTTTTTTTTTTTTTTTTTTTTTAGTTTTGTCTCTGAGTCTTGTTAACACAGACAATGTTTGATGGGTCTCAAACGAATCTCTGACTAAAAAGCTGTTTATTTATTTTGTGAAACTATCTTTACCATTAAGAAATAATGATCAACTTGGGGATCCCGTTGAACATTTGATTTAGACATAGCTGGAAGTTGTTAGTAAAATACGGTAAGCAGAAAACGTCTGAGAAAGTATAATTTATCTCTTTAAAATGTTTTTTATTTGTAATTCTAACATTTTTTGGGGGGGCCAACATTTAGTTGTTTGCAACTTGTAAAATAATGACGCTAAACAGATGCTTTAAACAACATTAATACCATAATCTGTTTCCAATTTAGCAAGCTTTCTAATGATCTGACGGTCTCAGGGTTATCAGGGCATATAACGCCTTTATTGAGAAATTCATTCTGTGCTATTTCTTCCATTTCAGAACAGCTTTGTATTCACCTGTGGTATTTGATAACTTTCCAACATATATCCCTGATGCATTGTGAAATAATTCACAGGGTCTTACATCTCAATAAAACAATTAAACAAAGAGCCATTTTCGGGTTTCCTGGCACTTTCAGAATAATTTTTTACAAAAGCATACTTATGTCTGTCATGATTTTTTTCCAAAGATCTGACCCACATGCAGAAAACCAAACAGAGAGACCAGGTGAAGGTTTAACAGGTTTATTGTGAGTAGGTAGAGTGGAGTCCAGTGCTACTCTGAACACTGGCGAAAAGGGACTGAAAGGTGAAGGGGAGGATTCTGCGGTTAGTTCAGGCTCAGTGGGAAATTTGTGTCTTTGATTTGAAAAAGGGAATAAAGGCAACAGGACTCACGTTTCCAGAAAAAAGGTGAATCCAGTCGGTGTGAGTTGTTCCAGTAATAGACCTGTTCGTTGGAGGGCGGACAGGGTTTAACAAGGTTTGGGTGTTTCCTAGAGGAACAGAGGAGCTGACTGCCACTTAGATTTCCTGCGGTACTTGAACAGTTTCTTGTGGAGATGAATCCCCTGCTCAGAGAGAAGCCCAAACAATCCTTGGGGAAAAGTAGATCCAAACCACCAGTTTGAATCCTCAGCTCAGTTTGACGCTCAGATAATCCTTCCAGGGGGGAGAAGGTCCAAAACATCCAGTTTGCAGGATGACTTCCTGCCGAGAGGCAAAGACAAAAAAACAACAAGGTTAAGACTCAGGTGACAAAAACTCAGTCAAGGTAGTGGCAGTCAGCAGCTTAAGAGTCCTGATGAGGCAACCATCCGCAGGTGTAGGAGAAGGCCAACGAGAACCAGGCGCCACCTGGTGGTGGAGGAAAACAAACAAAAAACACAACCCACACAAACTGGATTCCTAACACTGTCCCTTTTCTCTTTGGAGAAAGCAACACACAAAATAACTGTTTCAAATTAGGGCTGGCTGATATGGTTATATCGACTAACTCAATTTTTTTCCTACTAATCCAATTAATGTTGTTTTGGATTTTTTTTGTCCTCACGGAACATAGAATTCAAGCCATGAAACATGCTTGAAAAATAATTGTTTTTCACAACAGACAATGAAGAAACAACATACTTTGTACTGTGTTTTTTTTTTGTTTTTTTTTCAAGTAATTTCGTTGCACCCCTGTGGAGCAATGACAATAAAGATTTCTGATTCTGATAGTAAATGTTTGCAGCTTGTGGTATCACAGAGTAAGTTACTATATCAATTTTAAATATATATCTAAGAGCAAAAATCAATTAACTGATGTCACCCTGAGCTACGGAAGACCAAGCAATGGATAAGTTTAAAAAATCTGGATTTTTTTCAAAAATGCAATCTTCATAAACAATTTTAATAAAATCGATGTGAGCAGTTTAAATTGACCAATTAATTTAGTTAGACACAAAGCTGTCAATCCTTGTGGACTATAATGTTTTTTTTTTTTTTTTTTTTTTCATTTTGATGCATTTTAAGAAAGTGCAAACTGCAAGAATTCAGATGCATGAAATCAAAAGAGGAAACCATGAGAATATTTTAGTCTTATGCCAATTTGCAATCCTTTTTAGAGTATCGTAATGTGTATAAGCTTAATCTAGTATATTTGTTGATACCAGCTGATAACTATTTCCTGTATAATGCCTTAACTTAATCATTCAGAGCCTATTACCTCAGAAAAAAAAGATTTTATGATGTTTTCAGAACTTTTCGGATGCCTGTTCTGACAATAAATTGAGCATAAAGCTTCTGTTAACATGATAAATGAAGCACCCAGATGCAACCTGTTGCCAGTTTATTTATACATTCCAACTTTTGCCATTGGTCTAACTGCATAACCACTCTAAAGATTTTCCCTTTCTGCACCTCTGCTTACAGGACATTCTGCAATGAAAGCAAACCTCTTATGTGGTTGTGTACATGCTGTGTATAAAGAAAAAAATTGAAAACCTGTATGTAACTATTTGGAGTGGAATGCAATGATTGAGCTAAAGACCTGGAAGTGGTCAAAATAAAGGTATAAATGTTCTTGTGTGTACTTTATTCTACTGTTATTTTTGTTTTGGGGGATATTTATGTTAAATTTTTCCTTATTTTATTTTCTTGCTTTTATTGTTTAATTATTAAAATTTAAATACAAATTCAGTTAGGGGAGACAAGAACAAAGCATTACTCATATCATCAAAGTATGATCAGCACACACAGAATTATCTGTCTTTGAAATTTAAAACTGGAAAAACAATTTTTATAAAAAACAACCTGGGCAGCAAAATTGCTAACTTTTTTGAGTTCCCAGCTCCTTCCTGATTTTCTCCTTCTGGTTCTGGTTTAGAATGCTAAATTGAAGACAAAAATATAGAAAAATAGAGGCAGCTGACAATTTTTTTTTTTTAAATGGCTGTTGTTATGTAACTAAATGAGAGTCTAAATAACAGGCAGAACTCTCCCAACAAATCACTGACTGCACCCACAAAGCTGATCTCCTTGAATGGCATGAAACTAAAAACTGTCGCTGATAGGCTGGCAATTCTTATTTGAGAAGCTTGAACTGACGTCTTCTTTTAGCTCCAAGTATTCTCAGGAAGGAGTGGTGGGCATTTGTTTGAGCATAGAGATAAAACTCTCTAAAATTGGAATTTTCTGGGGTTGTTCTGTTTACTTAATATGTTCTGTTTGTAAAACAGTTAACAGGCAGAATAAGAAAATAAATAAAAACAAGCTTGAGTGAGTGAGTGAGCCAGGGTACCAAGATTTAGAAATAAGGAGTGCAAGTTTTCAGAACAAAAACATAGTTGAAGATTCAAAGTGTGTGCATGTCCATATGCTGGGTAAAATGAAGCCCTTTATGTCTTTTCTTTTCTTTTTTCTCCTTAGTTGACTTGAAATACTTTAATTTAAGATTAATGAATTTCATCATAAAAAGTTAGTTTAATGATACCCCAATGCGACCTTCAATGGCTTTTGACATTAGTTATGTCACAACTGCTTTTTATTAACTTCTGTTAATGATCAACATTATGATCAGCTCAGGACTAGAAAATTGCTTTTCCACTTTTATCTTTGTTATGACATTTCTGGCAAAGATTATATAGCTGAGTAATGGATATCAGATAAAGATAATGAGTCCGCAGATTAATGACTAAACAGCAATTTGTTCATCTTAAATGATCTAAAGGTAAAAAGGACATCTATAATTTTAAAAATAATATCCGCCTTTAAACCAGGTTTTTAAATCAAAGGATTTTTATATGTTGATGTTCTTTACCCTGCCTATTCATACCTATAGATGAAGTAAAGATTGTGAAAAAAGATAGACAAAAATTTCTCATTCCTTGACAAGGAAAACATATTCACAAGCCCACTTCTCCTTATGCACACTCCATTTAAAAGTTGCTGGTTACATCAATCGAACAAACTTACTCTTCAAAAGAAGATTTGCTATTTTTTCACTATGTCAGACTCACCACCAGTAACTGAAAAAGGGGATGAACATGTAGGACGGCCTTACGTAAACATATCAAGAGAATGATTGACAATAAGGAGGACCACTTATTTTGATGATCTACCCGGAAAAAGAACTTCTTTACCTTTAATTACCTTTAATTTGAAGCAAGTGTATTTACCGCTTAATCTTCTGTGAAATAACAATATAACATCCTTGAAGTATCCTAAAGGTAAAAAAAAGGTCCTAGTAATTTTTTGCCAGGACCTTTTCTGTTTTTTTGTTATGGATTTTTCTGATAAAACAGAAAAAGAAAAAGCAAAAGCAGCTGTTACAGTAGATCTCACGTTGGGAATACCACTGGTGACCAGAACAAGATCAAGTCGTGACACAAATCACAGTCAGTTAACATTACAGGAAAATGTAACCTTCTGCGTAGCTATACATTTTTTTCTATGATAGATACAGGAACGTAGTAAACTCTTGCTATTTAACATAGTGATTATATGGAAATAGTCAGTCTAGAGCCTATGGTGCTTTTTTAACGCTTGAGAACAGCAAGCTCGGCATTTGGCCTTTGCCTCCAAATATCACAAATATTCACACAATGTATTGACTGAATCACGACTCAAGATTTCAATCTGTTCCATAGTACTTTGCTTTGGTCTTGCAACACATTTCAAACTTTAAACACATTTCTACTTCCTCTGGAAATGAGTTGGCCTTTAAACAATTCCTATCCTCGGAGATGATATAAACAATACTTTTCAGAACAGAAAGAGAAAACAAGCATTTTCGATTTGTTTTATTTTAAAGACATAAAACAGACTAACAGAAAAAGGGACAAAATAGTCTGCTAGTTGTTCCTCTTGAACCTTTATTGTACTTGGCTTTTTATTGTTCACATAGCTTTCCATTATTTGGCTACTTGGTGTTTTCTTTCATCACCGAGGCCCTGAAGCAACGGATAAAAAACAACTGTGTTGGTGGGATTGCATGGATTATTAAAACATGCAATATGCATTTACAAGACAATTAAATATGTTTGTGATTATGAAATCTTAAGATCTTAACTGATTTCATATTGATCACATAACAATTTTGCAATCATTTGTAGTTCTTGGACTCTAAAAGCAGTTTATTTCCTGGTTCAGGAAAGGGGTCCTGGAAAGCCACACCCAAAGAGACAAATCTGCAAATATCAGCAGTTTTCCAGCTTCCACCACCAGTTGATCTTGGAACCAGCTAATCTCTCACACCAGTGGGGTGCCTGCCTATGTCAAGCGAGGCACAGTGCCATACCCCTTCGGTACGACACTGAGATTGATACCTTGTTGCACTCTGATTTTCCCACAATACACATATGAGAGCTGTAGAAGTAGGATGGCTCCATGCATTGCCATTGCTCTATAAAGTGTTGCCCATTGTCATCAATGGAGTTGCCAGAACTCTTTTACCCAAAGGGCTCTGATAAATACAGTTGAATGTCCAGTAAAAAAAACTTATGGAAAATTCCATCCATTTTCTGTCATGCTTTATCCCACTGGGGTGCTGGTGCCTATCTTCAGCTGTCTATGGGCAAGAGGTGGGGTACACCCTTGACAGGTCGCCAGTTCATTGCAGCGCAGCTCAGAGACAAACAGGACAAACAACCATTCACACATACACTCTCACTTAAGGCTGATTTATACTTCAAAACTAGGTCGTCTGCCTAGGTGTCCCAATGAACGCAAAGATGTCCCCGTCCCCTTCGTAGAAACTGTGCTTCACCTTCTTGACTGCAGACACTGCCGCAGGCAGGAAGCCAGCTTGTTCTGTTTTTATGACCGCAATTGCGGTGTGCGAGAACGCTGGGAGCCTTTTTCCACCTGGATCCCAGCTCTTTTTCGCCATCATGTCCCTCCGTTCTCGGACAAACTTGCCCCCATTTCCTCTCCGCCTCGGCCGTATCTAGACCCATAGTGTATAGCGCAGACCATGCTCAAAAATGTCTGCCTCAAGCTCACTGCGGCACACTGCTGCTGGGAGTATAACCAGCACTTGAGGAGAATTTAGATAAGCCAATTAACCTAACTGTCAAGGACAGTGGGAGGAAGTTGGAGTACCCAGAGAGAACCCAAGCATACACAGGGAGAATGTGCAAACTCCATGCTGATAGACCCAGGGAAAATTCCTTCCAAATAAATACAGTACTTTATACTTCAAATTGACAGACTTTTCTTACAGTGTAGAAAAAAATCAACATATTGAGACCTAAAGAAACAAGATTGTGAAGTAAACATCATGAAAATCACTGACATCAATCCAGCTGAAAAGGGTTACTGAGTCATTTCTGAGGCTTTTGGACCCCAACAAACCACAGAGTTTCCCAAATAGGGAAAACATGGAGCAGTAATATACAATCCCAGAAGGGGCCAGACTACCAAAGCTTTACTTGAAAAGTAAATTACCCATCCTCTGGGACGTCACATAAGAACACTGGACAATCTTTAAAGCACTGCAGGCCTCACTTACTTTATTTAGGGTCAGTGTTTGTTTTAACACTAAAAATGACACTAGCAAAGATTGCTTCTAGGAGAATTCTTCAGTAAAAACCATTTTATGACAAAAAACACAAACAAAAATCCCACAAAAGATTCTTGACAGTCCACAAGTTAAAATAACCCGTTAGACTTTTGGGACATATAAAAGTGAAGCTTTCACAAATGTTTCTCTCTAGTTACATCCTGCAAAGAAGTAAACACTTTAGACAGAGAGCCACCTGAAACGAGCTGGTTTACCATTGCCTTTTCCAACATTGAAATATCTATAGATCAATGTTTTATGTGCCTTTTGTATGTCTTCTTCTCCCTCCTTCAATCCCCAGTCAGCCTTGGCAGAAGCCTGGGTCCGTTGGAGGTTTCTTTCTGTTAAATAGGAATGTATCTCCTCCACTGACACTGCATACATGCACAGTGAGAGAGACTGCTGTAGGGTCAAAGAAATGAAGAGAATGAATGTAATTGTCACCACATGCTCATCCAGGAGGACTGTATCCTGAAAGTCAGTGATTCGATGCAGTCAGCTGGTTTCCTTAGAGAAATTTTAACCAACCTTACTAAAAGATATGATAATATTGTCTCTGTAAAGCGCATTGAAATAAAATGGGCTGTTTATTTGAATAGAGCACTGAGAAATATATCATAGTAACAATAAAATATGGTATTCTTGTAATGGTCTGGGAATGCTTTGCTTATTTAAGATTTGGAAGACTTGCTTACATGATGGAAGAAAAAAATCTCAAGTGCAATTAAGTTAGCCACCAGAACGGCAATACGGAGAACAACAAGTTGTCTGCCTCTTGATATCTCCAAAAGAATCCTAGTCAAAGTCTAGACTTATAGTTAAGCCCATAGATATACATAGCCTTGGCAGTTGGGTGAAAACTTATCTTTTAATGTTACCATGTTGTTTTTGTTTCTGGAAGTGGAAGTGATGATTTGGAGTGGCCCAGTCAGAACCCAACTTCATTATCATGAAGAGCATGCTAGAACGTCAGCTAAACTATTTTTATATAAACACCTGGAGAATAAAAAGCAACTAACTTTTACTCCCAATATTGACACTTGGTTAAAGCTTAGATCTGCCACACTATTACATCATTTTGTGACACGACAGAGTGAACCTCTCTGGCCATATATTGACTTGCAGGTTGTATCGCAGGTTGTCGACATTGTATCACGTGACATACATGTGAATTGCGATGAAAACTTTACCCTAAAAAGTTATTGTTGCCAGCTTTGCGAACAATGGGGTTGGGATGTTTTAACAAGCAGATCTAACCACGCTGAAGACACCACAATCTGGCAGGATTATCTCCTTGATAAGAGCACCCAAGCAGCTCTCAGTATCAGGGGCTCTCAGAAGAGGAAGATCAGGCAGAAAGTGGTGACTTGAGTCTTTAAAGTATTTCTTCAATAACAACAAGGACTAAGGCAGCAAAGCACATGATTCTCACAAAAAAAGCAGATGTAAGTGCCAGCAGATGCCTGTATATTCTCTTTGAGAAAGGCAAAATCGGGTAATTGACCTTGCACAAGAGGGAAACAATTTGCCATCAGTTCTATGGTACTCCTGATTGGCTTGCTGAGCTGAAAATATAGAGGCCCACTTACCAGTCTCTTCATGCAGTGAGACATTGCTCAACAGAAACACATACACACTAACACACACAGCTTTGCGGATAGGACAGTTGCTTCCAATTGATTGGTAACCAAGGGTCGATAGGCCAGTTGTATCAGCCGTAAAAAAAAAATCAACAACATTAGATGTTATACTTTAGCCTAAGCTTTAAGACCAACATCACTGATATGTATTCTGTGTTTCATTCACTGTATCATTTATTTTCTTTTTTTCTTTGTGAGTCCAACCATGTGTTACATTAATATATCAGTTATAGTTCCAAAATGTCACTTTCTCCTATAGCATCTTTGCACCAGAAGCTAATTTGTCTAATAGCTTTGTAAAAAAAAAAAAATAAAAAATAGAGAGACAATATGTACTGACTGTACACATCTATGAGTGTAGCAAAGAAAATGTCAATTTTATTTATATAGGACATACAACAGTAACACAATGTTTCTAGGTGTATGTTTTGAGTCCAAACTGAGTTTGACTTGACTATGTGGGAACGTCCATGGAGGCATGTACCCTCAACAAATTGGCAGCTTTTACTTAGAATAGCGGTAATGCACTGATCTTTTTGTATTTTTCAAAAGGTTTGTATCACTAAAGAAAAGGGTATTTTTTTCTTCTGTTTAGTACTGTATTCAGTGCAACTTAAGTTACATAGATGATGAGGTGAGACCTGCAGACACAATCTATCATTGCAGGCAGTGTCAGAGGACTGGCAGGACTAAGTTGGGTTTTTTGCCGTGTGTTTGGAAGTATTTTAGGGATGTTTTTGCCTGTGAGAACATAACATAAAATAAGAACCGTCGACACTATTAGAAGCTGAATGCAAAGAGCTTCCTATTTCAGCCTTTAATGGCCACAATTGTATCTATTCAAGCTGCTTTCTGAATTAACCAAATCACACATTCATAAAGGCAAGAAACCAGCACTTTCAGGCAGGCAACCAAAAATGCTTTAAATTCTAAATTACATTAAAATTACACTAACATGAGGAGTTTTAGAGGAGCAATGACCTAAATGCAGTTGTGAGTTAGCCCCTGTGCTGAAGTAACTTATTTCCCCCAAAATAATAAACTACGGGGAAAAAAAGTGGAATTCAGAGCAAAGTGTTTGAGAGCATTTAGCTAATTGAAACCTTAAAGCAAACACTCAGTCACATCTTAAAACCCACCCTTCCTCCGTCAGGATGATCAGCCGCCCTTGCTGTACACATTCCAGTCTGATTGGCTTAGCCTCTGGCCTCCAGCCCAAAGTGCGTCTGTATATAAAAACTCCCCATGTGCTGAAACCCAGAGACGGACAGCAAACAGAGCTCGTGGAGACTTTCAGAGGACTAACAGGAAATAACAATTCTTTTCTAAGTGCTGCAACTGAAAACATCAGAAAATGTGTAAAGGATTAGCTGCGTTACCTCAAACCTGTATTGAGAGGTAAGAGCTGCTTGTTCACTTAACTTTACATCTGCAGAGTTAGTTGTAAACAGTTCTAAATTAAGAGGAGAAATTTATCAGTGGATCTATGATTTATTTCAGTCTTTAATCAACAACTTTCATATAAAGCATTTTAAAGTAATATAGGGACAAATATTTGAGCTCTTATTTTTTTTTCTCAAATTTCTTTTCATCCTTTTTGTATGCTCTTTTGGCATATTAGATTGTTTTGAACGTATTCATGTCAGTTTAAAGGGCCCCTTCATCTTTTTTTATTAGTTCAAAACCTGAAATACAAATTAACAAAGGCCTCTTATTAAATAGTTTCATCTGAACCAAGAATCAAGATCAGACAGCTTCCTAAATCCAAATGAAAAACCAGAACAAAAGGACCTGACTAGCTTTGCAGTTAGTGAGATTTTTAAAAATCAACTTTACATCTGCTACATGCAGCTTAATCTTGTCAGCTTTAAATTTATTAGAATAATTTAACAATAAAACAAAAAAAGATTTATCATACATGTTGAAATCTAATCAAAGTTACTTTCTCAAGATTAAAAAAACAAAGACTTAACATCTGCTTCTGCTGTGCCTGACACAGGGCTAAAGAGATCAAGTCAAAGTTGGGAGTTTTGCTGCAGAAGCCAGAAAATGCCATCGACCTCATCATCCCATACCCGGAGAAGGTTGACAAGAAGCCGGAGAAGCTGCAAAAGTGAGTGTTCTGTTGTTGTTTTTTTTTCTTCTGGAGCGATGAGTGTCTGTGCCTGTAAGGCGGGTTGTGTTTTGGCTGTTGCCCTAACAAGATAAATGACGGTGAAGTGGGAGGACAGAGCCCTGAGCAGTCACAAAGAGGTGCTGATCAAAAGAGATTAGACCTCCCCAGACACCGGCTGAGCTCAAATGTCAGATGCTATAAAGCAGATACTTTGATTATACTGCTTAAAGATAAAGATGTGTGGGAAAAACTCAACCTTGTGTAAAGTTTTTTTGTTTGAACTCTCTTACAGTACAATCTTTTAAGCATTACTGTTTTACTCCTTATGTGACCTAAAGAAAATTAAAAAAAAAGGTCTCAGATGTATCGTCTTTGCTAGGATAAGAAAGATCATGTTATATGTCATTAAGTTTAATCAAATCATGTCTATTTTCCACTTGAGGGCCTTTTTGATGAGAATGTTTGTCATTCTGTTTGGTTTTCTTAAAACCACTTTAATTAGATTATCTCTGTGGATTGTAATCACTCCCTTAGGCTTCTGCCCATGTAGCTGAAAGCATAAGAAATTATGCCCATTCATATTTACCCATTAATCTGTTGTTTTCACTGTTGTAATACTTTCTATCCCGCCTCAAATCTTTCTAGCTGTATTTTAGGCATGAAAAAATGCAAAAAGGAGACAGAAAAGCAACGGTATCTAAGGATCAAGCGACAACTTAGAGTTAACAGCCCCCTCTGGAACTTGTTTTTAAGTTACAGTTTTAAAATTTTTCATGATGAACAACACCAGCCATTGTCTGCTGTGGGGAAATGGTTTCCAGATTGTAATTAATCGGAGCAAACAAATCAGAGGTTTGAATCTTCATGGTTTAAGATACATGTGATGAAAATAGGAAGATTTATTTTATCTTTTAAAACATGCATCATTTATTTAATTGTATAGAGCTTTAAAATAAGCCACCAGGGTAAAAAAGGAAAAAAAAGTATTCAGCAGTAAGATCATATAGAAAAAAACATACTCAACCATATAACCAGACAACAGAAAAATAAAATCACCAATGCTACTTATCATTAAAAGTCTAGCTAAAAGACATAGGTCTTATGCTTCAGTTAAAAATGCATGGGTGGAACAAAGGTCTAAATGAAGCAGGGTGATCTAAAGTTGGGGAGGTTTCACTAAAATGTCCAGCTACCCCACTAATTATTGATAAAATAAAAGTATTATGACCTGAGAAATCTGCCATGTACAGAAAAATATAACAGCTCAGATCAATAAGATGGAAAGAGGCCATCTATAAAGTGGACAATAAGCCATGAGTGATGTGGATAACGAGAATAAAAGAGGATGATGGTTGCATGTCTAAAGGTGTGACGGTCACATTCTGGACAAGTTGGAGACATCTAAGGAAGACCAAGAGACACCACTTTAGAGACACCAAGTACAGCAGTCCATGACTAATCAAAGCTGAGGAATCCTTCTAACATTAAAAGCTTCTAAAGGCTTCTTTTCTCTAAATCTGGTTAAGAGGCAGTTTTGTTTTTGTTGTTGTTTTTTATCCGCAGCTTTCTTAAATCTTTACCCTCTCAAATATAAAACAGGTAAACTGATCTTCTTTCTCTGTAATAAATGCCTGTTAACTCATACAGAACCCTTTTTCTATACCAGGCCAACTCCTGAGGAAGCTGCTCAGTGGCGTGAGAGTCTGGAACGAGTCCTGAACAACAGCTGTAGGTCTTTTCTTTTTTGTTTGATCTCTTACAGGTTCTGTGTCGGTTATTAGAAAACTTATTTGTCACCAAAAAGTGATTTTAATAACACATTATATCTCTTTAAAAGTGGGTAATGGAGTTCTTTAAACTAAAGATCAACGTTTATATGTTAGTTTCTGGTTTATGTGCTGCCAAATAACCATAAAAGATTATCTTTGATACTTGTTTTCTTGTTCTTAATATTATGTTAGGTTTTTCTAAATTTTAATATAAAATGCAAATACATGATAGTATATTTGTTGTTGTTTTTTTTTACAATTATGTACTTTCATCACTAATTTTGTTGTCTGGAAGCCCAAAGCAGCACACAACTTGACCATTTTAAAAATACCTATTGCACTTTTCTGCTTTGAGTTGTGTGAAGCACAAGCGTCATTATTTTATATGATTCACACCGTTATATAACATCTAGTGCAACATATCCCCAAATTATATATGATTTTTCTAACCGCTTACCTGTGTTGAGCAGGGTCTGTTTCCCAATAACTCTACAGCTTGTGTTCTTGCTTAGACATCCAAAAGGTGATGGTGGTGATGGCTATTAGAGATGGCAAATATAATTATAAGAAGAGTTTTCTTCTTATTATGTAATCAGATCCACTGTGCTTTAGAGCTTACAGGATATATTAAAGCACATATAATAGGTTTGATAAATGTGTGACGTGAAATATAAAGATCCAGAGATGAAGAATTTTTCTGTGAAGGTTTTAGTTTAAGAACCAGATTTTATTACCCAGTTAGTAAATGCTTTTAAATCGAATAATCAAAAAATATTGCACAATTTAAAGCAGCTCAATGACTTTCAAATTAGTTAAATGACATAAAATCTATTTCAAGCTCAACCTATACTGTATAGGGTAACAGTCTGGCCAAATGATGAGAAAAATGTTTTTGGTGTAAAAACACACATACTAAAACCAAAATCTGATGAGACCGGAATCAACTCCCCATAAAACAGAGGAGCTATTCCAGGAGGAGCCTTTGGTGGAGTAGTCAGAATAACCATGTACTAGTTATGGGTAATAAGACATGGATAAAAAGTTACAGCTGTAAGACCAGAAACATTTTGTGTCAAACCTCCTACTGTTTAAAATCATACTATCAACTGGTAAAATTAAGTCTCCTTTAATTTATCTTTGCTTGTAATAATGACACATTTGACTGTTTAAAGAAAATTTTCTAATAAAAAAAATAACGACACGAAAAGGACAAGATAAATGCAATGCTATAACTTACCTCAAACTTGATAATAAAAAATTTCAGGCTGCAAGTTAAGACAATCTTAGAATAATAAAAGTAAAGCCAGTTCTACAGCATTAGAATAAGTCTTTGAAAAAATGTAGACAGAAAGATTAAAAAGGAGGCAGCAGTGAAAGCTCATTCCTTAGGAACATATTGATCGTTGCACGCAGCTACAGCTCACACTGTACGACGAAACCGCAAGTTTTTGTCGTACAGTGTGAGTTCACAGCTCAAGATGTATGTTCTCACTCTGTGCAGCCTGACGCTCTGATTCGATCTACCTGCTCACACTGTACGTCTAAAAACCACGTCGTACTCAGCTCTGTAGTGAGATGGCGCTACTCAGACTCGTCTATCCAGAAGCCAAATGAGTAGAAGAGGAATATGAAGCTCACTACAGAGAAATGTGCTGCCTTGGCTATTCTGTGCAAAAGAAAAGGCGGCAACGTATTTGGACAAAGATATGGCTAACTTAACGTGGCTACTACGGTCTGTCAATTTTACAGAAAGAACTCAATTTCACTCGCACCCCCGCCATGCTTCTTTGTTTTCATTTGAGAGGAAGAAGAAGAAGAGTTCTTGTGTGCGCATGCCCACTGAGTGATTTGCCCACGACAGTTGCCTGAAAATCAAACATGTTTGATTTTCTCCCGACCTCACGAATCCTGATCAAGGGTGGTTGTGAGAGGGTAATCGCCCGTCATTACCCCCTGTACACTACACAACCCACGACATACGATCAGGCCGAAAGTCGGGCTGATAGAAAAATTCTCACGCGACTGGAAAGTCGGCCCGAAAAGGGCAAAAAATCGCACAGTGTAAGCCCGGCGTTACCCTCACAAACTTCCCAGAAAAACACCGCTTAGGACGTGAAAGCAGCATGTTCTGCCCCCAGCATGTCTGCCACTCTTAATACAAGACCCTAAATCTAAGCCTAACCTAAAACTTTTACGGCAATCCTTTCACAATATTTTTTTTATAAATACTGCTGGTATATTGTGAAGCAGCATGCTCTTCATAAATTCATCTTAAAAGTATTATAAAATATGACTTCTCTTAATTTCAATCATGATTATCTTCGACAATTGTTTCGGTATCCAAAATAAATGCTACTTTTATTATTTTTTTATGTTTTATATATAAGCTTTTAGATAAAAATACTTTTTATATAAACATTTTCTCTGAAGGTCTTATTTTTCATAAATACATTTCCATAAGAATCTCATGCTAGCCCATGTGAATTTTTATGCATAGTAAAATCCTCAATAATAATTACTTCACGAAATAAAAAATAAATCAGTGGAAACATTCAATTGAAAATATCTTAAAGGTGATGGTAACACAAGGGCAGTTTAGGTGATGACTAGGGAGATATGTAAGTAATGCCTAAGTGGGGAAAACACATTTGTAATCCTCAAGCATACCAGAAACAGACCTGCTGCTTCACTGTTTACTTCACAAAGTGCTCAGAAAGCCAAAGCGGTGAGACGGATGATTAGCTCCAACAGTTAATGGTATTTATCCATATGTGTAAACTCTCCTGCCAATAAGTCACTCGTGTTAAAGCCATGTACAGATGTCACGAGAGCTGATTTGTGGAAACTAAAACATTATCTTTGAGGAGCTATGTGTGTAAGAAAACAGCTCACTAAGTGACATCTTCAGCAAAGTCTAAGACTGAGAGATGTTTAAATAGCGTTTGCATGCTAGAGTCAATCTGTGCACGGACTTGTGTTTGTGTATTTAAGCTGCCCATGAAGGTTACTTCTGTTATGGTAACATCTCTTGGGAGAAATCTGGCTTAGTCCCTGTGCTGATTAATATCTTGGCTGCTGCTACCCGCTGTGTCATGATTACTGACTGACTTTTTATTGACATTATTCCTCTTGTTTTTGTATGTTTGACTATTTCAGAAAAATGAATTATTTTTAACTAAAAGAAGCAAAACATTGCAATAACTGCAAAATCTATAGCAACATTGCTGACGTTCAGCTAAACAACCTTTAATTGTTCATACACAAAGTGTTTGTCCTCTGTGGCTTTGCATGTGTGCATCCACGTTTGTGTGTCCTTGTACTAAGGTCTGTTAAAAAAAATAAAAAATAACCCAAAACAAAAACAAAGGAAAGGCTGGAGCTTGATTGTAACTCCAAGCTATTTTGAATCAAGCAAGCCATTTAGATGAGAGATAAAAGCCTGAGGCCACAGCAGAATGCTTATCATCTGCAACACCGGCTTTTTCAGACAATGGGAGCTTTCACCAGCATTGTGTAAAATCACAATGGCCTTGACTGAGATTCGTGGATGTTGTACTAAACATCACTTTGGAACAACCACAGAGCATTTTCTTAGAAAGTAACCAACACTTGTCCTTGAAAGTATTTTACAACAGTTTTTAGTAATTGGATTAGCAAATCAAATTCTTATGTTTACTCTCTTAGAAGATTTTCATTAAACTGCGCTAATGCATGAAAAAACCTGTTAGAAATTGATCAGGGTCATTGGGAAAGATATTTACAAACATTGTATTAGATTAATACAGTTTTGATGAAACTATGTGAATATATTTTGATGAAAAGAATATAACAGAAGGATATCAATTTTAAGTTATTTATTTCTTTATGTTAATCAAAGGACTGTGACTTTTAAGCTGTAGCATTTATATACGCTATATCATCTTGTTTCCATGAGATATAAAAATTATACATCACACATTAAATGCTTTTCAAAATAGGAAATATGACCCAAAATTGAATTTAAACAGAGGAGATTTGTGTTCTTTTTAAACAAAGCAACAAAGTATACCTTAATGTTTAGAATTCAAAGAAAATAAAAAATGCCTTTTAGAGAATAACTCGGAATCTCATTGTGTCAAAGACTTGAACAAGGTGCAGAGGAACACTCAAAAGCATTCTAAAAAGTTAAAAAAGAAAACCACTAGTCTTTGTTTTCCAAGTTTGAAGACGTTTTGCTTTTTCAACATTTTTGAAGTTTGAAACGTCTTCAACCTTGGAAAACAAAGTCCAGTGGTTTTGTTTTTTAACCTTTTTGGAATGATTATGACCTGGATGAATGAGAATCTTCACCAGGATAAATAATCAAAAGCAGCATGGTGAATCAAAAGATGTAATAAAGATAATATTAAACTTACAGAACATAAACAGGTCTTTGAAAGAGAAGGTAAGAAGCCAAACCAGTGGCAAAGAACCAACCAAGGTGGTAAAATGGGGATAACAGGCGCCAGCAAAAAGAAAAAATATGCGACTCAGGTGATAGAAACACAGGAGAGAAACACAGGTTAAGATCAGGAAATCAGAAACAACAAAGTACTCTAAAAACACTCTCACCACTACCTACAGAGAAGTAGTTAATCTGCCCCTGATGACTGGATTCAAGCTCCTTAAATAGAGGCAGGAGCAGGTGGATCAGATGAGAGGTAATGAGCAACCGGGCAGAGTTAGACAGCTGAATGGATGAGTAATTAAGCCAGTTATCAGTGCCAAGATCTTGACAAATAGTGATCATAAAGAAAGGTGCTGAAAGACAGGAACACAAAATAAAAGCAATGGCTAAACACTTCCCAGTGAAAAGCAATGGCCAAACACTTCCCAGTCATGACAAAGCTAGTTTTTTTAGATTGAAATTATTTACTAAAATCACTAGAACATAAATGTTTTTTTTTTTTTTTTTTTAGTTTCAGTAACCAAATCAATCAGTTCATAAACCTACAGTTTTGGTTATATAGTAGAAATGGGCAATAAGCATGAATTTGGTCAGATTTAGTGCGCTATACGCAGAGCTTTAACTCCATTTTCTGTTCTTTCACATTTATAATTAGCAATATCTTATCTTACCACATTAGTAGCCTTTTATCACAAAAAAGGCCTCAAGAGAGCTTGCTATGACCAGGATGACTGAGAATTTGCACAGGCAAAAGCCTTTCATTTCAACAGCTCAAACAAACAATAAAGAGTTTTTTAAAAAAAAAACATGTCAGGCTCTTACCTTATCTTAGTTTAGAGTTCTGGCAGCTGGAAAATACTTACTGAGGGAAAATGTAACCCTATCTTGACTTCATGATTAAAAAATCTATAACTTATGAAAAAGATCAATATGATTTGCATAATGCATGAACAGGTGTATGATTTTATTACAGTGCAACACAGCCTGATATTTTGGACAAGGTAAGTCAAATTCCTCTTACACTGTGCTCAAAGCTGCTGTGCAGTTGTGGTGCGGGGAGCTGCAAAAAGTCACTCATATTGAATAAGGGTGGCCAAGCTGCTGCTCTGGCTGCAGAAATGACAGTGCAGAGAAAAGAGCTTATTCTCTTTCCAGGACTTGTCAGGAAAAACACCCATGCTCATAACTATCAATTTTTTTTCATCCTCCAATAGCTCTGTTTTCTTGTGTTTTGTTTTGCCATTTCACTCTCTAAGTTAGTGCAGGTTGGTGGGGTGATTTTATACTGAAATTAAAGGAGACTTTTCTCTATCTGGAGCATGGTTTTTTTCCTGCTTGGCTTGTGAAAATCAGGAGCTTGATTCAGAGATCACTGCAGCATCAACTTCCTTCTTGCAGAATAACTTTTTCTATCTGCACAGTCTTGGAAGCCGAACATTCCTGCACCAGGCCTGATATGAGTTTACACATTGACTAAATAATTTCACCCCTTTGCATCACATTTATATTCAATCACAGTTCACTATTCAGCACACAAAAGGAGTGATCCAGTTTATATATATATATATATATATATATATATATATATATATATATATATATATATATATATATATATATATATATATATATATATATATATATATATTATAATTAATGAAATACTTTTAAAATATTCAAATGTTAAATACTTAAAGGGACATAGCCTCATAGGACTTTTCAAACTGTATGACAGTAGCTCACTCTGGTCTCCTAAACTTTTTTCTGAAAGAGTTCTGTGCCATTTTTGCATTATCATTTGTTTTTGCTGAGTTTATCAGTAAATAAAGTCATTTCACGTGTATGTATTATAAAAACAACCTGAACGGAGGCACAGTATTGCACATTTGCATGATAGGCACACAAGGAAGTAAGGGGACTAAGCAAGTTAGGTGTAAAAGAGAAATAAGGTCTAGTTTGTAAAAACACAAAAAATATTTGATTCCAGGAGGGATAAGACTTGAATAGCCTGAAGCAGGAGCTAAAGTTCTGGGGGTATTTAGTCTACAGACTCAAGTACAGATAACAATATGCATTGATTGTTTGATTGAATTAAACAGAGGAAGGGAGTTATTTTCTGACACAGCTGCTAGAATCCAGAAGTTTGTTCAAGCTCAGACTGGGAAGTAGCATTTTATGTTTTTAATTTGTGTTTATTCCTCTATTCCCATGAAAAGGTTACTATTCTTTTTTTGTATTTATTTTGTTGAAATATTTTTTTACCTGTTTGTGTTTGGAAGCAAATGGAACTTTTTCCTTCATGTTCTACTAGGAGACTGAGGAGAATTCACTAGAACTTGGAGTTGCTGTAGATCAGGTTAGGCTTAGACAGAGGTGTAGTAACTAGTTTGATTTACTTAGTCATATTTACTTGAGTATCTTTATAAAATGTACTTTAAGGAGTAGTTTTAAAGCATAGTACTTTTAACTTGTGTACAAATATGAATTTCACCACTCAAGTTAAATTTCTGGCTACTACATTCATTGTGAATAACTTCACTTTGTACATTTGAGAGACACACTGTCTTATTTGTTGTACTGAAGACTTATTGGTTAAAATTTATTTTTGCTCAAATGAGTCTGCCGTGTCATATGGAGACTGATTGAAAATATGGTAAACAGTATACTTGAATTTCACCTATTCTTATATACAGTAAATATTGATTTTGTACTTTATATAGCTCAAAAATATGAAATCAGTTTTTATGACCATGAGTAGTTACTTAGTACTTAAGGCTTTTACTAAATACCTTTTTATTCTTACTTGAGTAATTTCTTTAAAGGATACTTTTTACTTGGATATAAATATGATGAAGTAGTGCTACTCTTTCTTAATTACATTTTTTGGGTACCCTACCCACCTCTGGACTTAGACCACACAAGCTCTTGCTTTACCGCTGTAGTAGATACTGACTTATCTCTAACAGTAAATATGGACGGACACTTGCTGTCACTATCAGGAAATGGCTTTATTAGCAGGCAGGAAGACAGGCAGGAACTGGTGCATAAGCTCAATCACAACATTGACATTCCTGCTTTACATCACATTTATGTATTCCTTTGTGTAACAGACAACAACTCAAATCTTGTAACAGTGAATGGTTGGCACTATATGCACTACAATTACTAGGTATTGCAGGATGGTTGGTATTTGTTCAGTAGTTCTACAGTAATGCCCACAGATTGTGCATATATCTGTTTATGTCTGCTTATCACACCTGGTACAGGAATTCTACAGTATGTAGGTTCAAAAATGACTGCAAACACTATCAGGACTAAAGCTTGATATTTATTACTTTAATAATTATGAACAAATGGTTTCTGGTCTATTTTTTGAAAGTAGGCAAATATACAGTACAATAACATGACTATGCCCCTGTAATTATTTTTTAAACACGTATGAAATGTTATGCGAAAAATCTAAGAGATTTTCGGAAAAATATGAAAATCTTTATTTTGTAAATCATTTTAACTAATAATCTTACAACTGTAAGTCAAAAATGGTCTAGTAAGGGTCAGAGAGTTAATCTCTGCTACTAAGTCATGTAAAGAGGCTATATTAAACATTAGATTTCTGTCAGGGAAATCATTTTTAATCACTAACTTCATTACTGATACTATACTTGGTTGGATTTATTTTTCTTTTCTGGTAAGATGCCTAGTTTTATAGAGTCAGTATCTTCAAACTACAGTTTTCTTTGTTGTTAGCAGACACCTCAAGAAAAAGAGAAGTGGGTAATTTTTTTAATGATTTACTTCAGTGGAAAAAAATGTATCTGGGCAAATTTCACACTTTTGACTTGTTGGCTCTCCTGTTAAACAGCTCTGTTTAAGCCATGTTCTTCAAAATTTGCAGGCCTCACAGGTACAAAACAAATGTTTTCAATTATTTTCATTACTTTGTATCTGTGATTTGTGTTGAAGAAAAAGTCTGGTCAGAAAGGAATAATCAATGGATCATTATTTATACTTAAAACTAATTTGTTTGCGGTGATTTAATGAATTTAGCGTTAATCGGTAAAAAAATAATAACAATAATTTTCGTTGTGATCACTGAGTCCAGGACCACCCATTGTTGCCCAAATATAGTAACATGTCATTCTTCCCGCTTTACAAGCAAAATCAATGGGAACTACTAAACACATCTGCAATCAACAACTATTATAAAAGATTTCGAGAGGACTTCACCATTGAAATTGGCGGAGCTATAGTTAAACTGACAATGGCAGTTGGATGTTGTAATACATCAGGTAAAAGTGAAAACAAATTTAGTTATTTCACATTTCTGATTCATGATCCTCCATGGGTTTGTCATCGGATTGCCAAATTGAAGAGGGAGGATTTGCCATCGAACTTCTCGTCAGAGAATAAACACATAATATGTAGCCAACATTTCGAAGAAAAATGTTTTTAAGATGACTTTGATAATAGCGCGTTGTAACAAACACAAGATACAGCTTTGGGACTTAATCAACAGCCGATGCCGCACTGTGACGTCACAAAATGGTCGGTGGCAGTAGTGTTCTTTGACAAACATGGATGTTTTCAGTAAAGTACATAAAATGAAAATAACTATTAATGAAAAAAACGTATCATTTATTGAAGAGTGTGTAAAAATTTAATATTTAAAGTACTTTCTGAAGTTTGAATTCTGACTTTTCCTTTAATTGTGACAACCTAATCATTTTGGAAGACCTGTATATTTAAAGACAACCTTCAAAACAAAGGGGCAAAAGAACTATGTGATAATCAGAAATGTAGATGTAACCCAAAATTTTAGGTAGCCAACGCACAAACAGGGTCATATTTTGGACCTAATCATTACTAAGTGCTTAAACATGCACTTAATAATAATTAAACAACTAAGCATGCTTGTAGTGAGAGTGGAGAGGAAAAACTCCCTTTTACAGGAAGAAACCTCCAGCAGAAATGGGCTCAGTGTGAGCGGCCATCTGCTGAGGCCGACTGGGGTTCAAGGAGACAGAAGCAAGATACAAAAAGCATCTGTAAAAGGCGGCCCTGTCCAGGAAACACACAGCCAAGCAGACGAGCTCCGAGCCAGCTCCCATGTCAGAGGACGAAGAGAGCACATCCATCAAGTCACAGTCAGGGAAAAAGGACTACACTGGAAAACAGGCCGATCCCCAACATCTATAAACAAAGGTGTTGATGGCAGCAGCACAGCTGATATTTCTCTCCAGGATAGTGTCACAGCCAAACAGGAACAGACGGGGCAAAGCTACTATGAGAAAAAGCAGAGGGGGCGTAAAATTAGAGATTGAACTAACAGATTCTGCAGAGTGGGAGAATAGAGATAAAATGAAGCAGAATGATGAAATTATCACTTCTTTTATTTTACATCTTTATATTTTTTCTTTCTTTGTTAACACCACAATGATTGAGGTTAAAAGTGGCTTCATGACACTTTTAATTTGGTTTATTAAGATTGGATTCAAAGCTGGCTTTGTTCTTTTGTTCTATTTACTTAGATCTATATAACTGAATTGAAATACTTTATTGTCCTAGAAAGGTGTTTGATTTGTTATAGATCGGTATAAAAATGGTCCCAATTTTTTTCTCACATATTTGTACAGCATCAAAGGGGGAACTGACACATATTTCTTTTCACTTAAATCTCTGGTTATAGCTATTTTGATTAAAACATTTGTCTTTGATTTTCTTCTATTCTGTCTTCATGATTTCGACTTGTTTCCTCTGTTCTTGTCAGATGGTCTGGCTACTTTCCGCAGCTTTCTTCAGTCTGAGTTCAGTGATGAGAACATTGAGTTCTGGGTGGCCTGTGAGGACTTCAAGAAGACAAAGAATCCAGTGAAGATGGCTTCCAAGGCCAAGCAGATCTATGAGGACTTCATCCAATCAGAGGGGCCCAGAGAGGTCAGGGATTCAACATTCAAATGTCCTTGTTACTAATAGGACCGGTTATTTATAGCATTAATGTGAGACGTATTATCCAAATGGCTAATGCTTCCTCTAACTGCAAATTTTATCGATTCTACTTGACAGGTCAACATTGACCACTTCACCAAGGACGTGACCCTGAGGAACCTGGTGGCTCTCTCACCTTCCACCTTTGATCTGGCCCAAAAGAGGATTTATGCTCTGATGGAGAAAGACTCCTTCGGTCGTTTCCTCCGTTCTGAGCAGTACCAGGAGCTTCTGGTCAAATAAGCCAATGCAGCAGTTGAAGGAGATGGGGTTGTTTGAAACAGTAGTTGATATGTGACAATAAAATAACAGTCTATAATTTGGTCAGAAAACATAGATAATAACAGAAACCTGCATAAGACAGTTTGATGAGTTTTGCATCTTCCAAAATTAAGTTTTGAAATGTGTTTGTAAGTTTACATAAAATTACAAACTGCTTCTTGAAATAGCCCTATCTCCTGACATTACACAGATGTTCCTGAATTTCTATCTGAATGAGAACTGCTGAAAACATTGTATTCATCTTTTCCTGTTAAAATTCCAATTCATACATCTCCTTGAAAATGTAGAAATTTGAACAATGTGATAGTCAGCTCCTTCAGCCTTGAGTTAATGCTTTTAGACAGACCTTCTAAATTAATTCTCTAAAAAGGAAATAATTTAAAACAAAACTGTAGCTCAAGGTGCTAACAATCAAAAGGTGATATGAATAGGCAAAACATGAAGGACTGTTTTGCACTAAAGGCTAATTTCATTTAATTAAGTCTCCACAATGACAATCTTTACATTTTTATCTTATAAAAATAATTTTACAGATTGAATAACTTACTTTGCTTTAAGTATTTTCTCTCAATCAATATATATTGTTATGATTTTTGGACTAGTATGCCAAATAGATCTCTAGCAATTGATATTGCAATGAAGGTAATGTTTGCAGTGTAGATGGGCTTAATAGGTGCCACTACCTACACAATGAGGGCAGTTAAACAATTGATCATGTTTCAGTATAAATGTGACTTTTAAAGGTGTTTCCACCAGAAATAAATTTATTATCCCATAGGAATGTAGTTTCTCAGATTGTTCGATATCCAAAGTAAGGATTTTTGTTTGTAAAGATTTATCAGCATTACATCAACAAATCGTAATACAATGGCCTAAACTCACTGGGACCCAAACACAGCATTAACTAAGATTCAACATTATAAATTAACAGCATTTAATAAAAAGAGACATATTAAAGCATTACCACAACTATTAATATTTTCAGGTTCATCGTTTTGAATCACTGCATCCTTTAAAACAATGATTACCAATTTAATTTTCATGAGAAAAAAGACATTAAATGGTTTCAGAGTTAAATGTAAGACTGAATGTATCATTTGTGGTTTTAAAAAGATGCTCCATTAAATGTGCAGTACATTTCATGCCTGGAAGAGAGATGACTCATTGTTTAAGAAAGAGACTCTTGAGGGAAGCTGTTACAAAGTCAAGGGCAGAAAGATTTTAAACTGTAGGACATTTTAAGAATTTACTATTTCATTTAAGTTGTATTAGTGCATAAGTAGTGATTTCCAAATAACTTATCCTGTTTTTTTTTTTCTCATGACTATTTCACATCCACATTAATAGAACATTTGGATACTTACCAAACCCACCTTTTGGTTGTAATTCCTCCTCAGGGAGCAATTGTTGAGAATAGTTCAGTTAAGCTGGCTCAGTGGTATGGCTCTTTAGTTGCCACTAAAATGCAAGTTGCTAAGATGGGAAAACCAAGTAAGAAGGAAGCTCTGCTTTAAAAAGATGGATAAACAGAGCTATGGGTTTATACAAAGAAAGCTCATTTTTATTTTCCCATGATAACATACCAAAGTTGTAATTTAAGTCTGCATGCTTGGTCCCCAAATGGATTCTGTTAACAAAAACAGGGGAGAATATATTTAAAAGGTTTGCAATAGCTAACTATGTCCTGATGTGCAGACAGTTATAGCTTTTAGCTCTTATTTACAAACCAATTGCTAGGTAACTTTATGGATCATATGAAAATTATTTGAAGAAATACAACAAAAAATACAAAACTTACATTTTTCACATTTCCACAATTATCTAGTCATAATGTATTTACAATCACAAGTTGTCTAACAAATTTAGCTAAGCTACAAGAAAACATGAAGGTACACTTGTTAAGACGGGCAAGTAATGACGTGGTTGCTGTCAGGGTGCAATGTTAAAGTGTCAGAAGATTTGCATTTAATCAAATATAGTCAAATGTAGCAGTCATTAGATGTGATTATATATACTCTTTTGTCTTTACACATATATAAAATAATCAACCAATACAAATAAAAATCTATAATTCAGCATTCTAAACCCTTATTACTCTTACACATTTCATTTATGGTATTTTCAACATGTCTTTCTCATACATTTGATTTTTCAGTTATTTCATATAAACTGCACTGGGTGCAAAGTACTCTAATGCTCCATTTGTTTTACCTTGGATAGCGTTGATAGGGCCTATAGTGGCACAGATTGACCAGTCTGGAGTCACTACCCTTGGTCTACAAGTGGAAAAGTCATTCTAAAATAAAATGTAAACGTAATAAGGGCTTAAACAGTGCTGAACATCTGTTTTTGCATGTAGCTTTGCATGTATGTTTTGTAGTGGATCACATAAAATATATATATGCATACAAATTTTGAAGATGTATTTATTTATATGTGTAAATATCTATTAATTTATTCTAAATACAACAACTGAGCCAATGGCTCTTTTAATGGGAAGCTGCCATGGCTCTTTTTTGAAACAAAACCATCTGACTTTCTCTGGTCACTTTTTTTTCTTAATTCCTTGAGCGATCAAAGGCTCAAGTTCTGTCTTGTGATGTTTAATGTTTTTATTGAAGAGAAATATCACTTCTAACTCCTAAATAATATGTTTAAGACTAATTTCATCATGTTTTTGAGACAAAACACACTTAACATTTAAGAATAACATAACTCTTCATTTGCAAACAAGCAAATCAGACATCAAAGGTACAGTAGATTACAAAAATGTTCTCACCACTTTGGCTTTCAACAAACTTTTAAAACTACAAGCTGTAATAAGATTGCACTATAGGTGAAATGTGTTTCTCCATATACAGTAGCATAGTTTATGCAAAGATTACGTCGATTGTTTTAGGGATGCTTTCTATATCTTGACTTAGAAGCTTACAAAATAATTCTAGAGTGAATTCATTCTTCAAGGCGTCACTGTTTGATTAATATATGGTAATATATGCCTAATCAGTATTAAAATTACTCAAATTTTTTGCACACTGATAAAAACAGCTATGTGAACGTGGTGTTGCTCCATGAATTGTCTTATGTCTTTATTCTTTGACTGTGCAATGTCAGCTGGAGCTGACAGATTATTACTGATTGTCTGGCAGTATTTATGTGAGTTTGTGGACAGAAAAAAAAAAGAAAACATTAGTTTTATTATTTTCTTTATGTGTAATTCTCACTCTATCTTTTGGAGTGAAACATTTATGAATATTAATGATAATAATAATAATAATAATAATAATAATAATAATAATAATAATAATAATAATAATAATAATAATAATAATAATAATAATAATAACAAAAACAACAACAATTATTATTATTATTATTATTATTATTACCCACTACTCTCAAAAACATAAAAACTTACATTTGAAATGACGAAAAGTTTGGTCATAGCTAGATGATACGGAGATCAACAAACTAAATGAACTGAGAAAAATAAATATTCTATTTAACCATTTTCCTTAATCTTTTTAACTCTATTTTTCTGAATATTGTAGTACACCTCTGAAAGTAGAAACACCAGTCCACTGTTAGAGATAGAGATAAAACCTTATACACTTTTTAAAGCAGAAATAAGCCTTTTTTCTGCTAGGTATATGACATCAAGCACTATCAGTAGAAAAAAAAAAACATTAGATTTTATTCCATTTTCTATCAGCCTCAACAACATGACCTAAAATTAATTTTGGTTATACTAATTACGGTACATGATGAGGTTTGGTTTTCTGTTGTGTTTTTTTGTCTGTTAGCAGGATTATTTCAAAATGTATGAACAAAGTTTAATCACATTTTTACCAGAGGTACACCTCATGCCAAGAAACAATCCATAACCTTTTTTGGTAATTCGGATAAAGGACTTTAAAAAAAAAAAAGATTCTTTAACAGTATTTGGCAGAACAAGCAGTTCACCCCTAAACCAGGGGTTGGCAGCATTGACAATTGACAGCATTAAAAAGTTCGGAAGAATTATGCTGAAGACAAAAAATTAAACAAAAAATTAAGAAAGGGGAACCATACCCCACTCAAAGTCTTGATCTGCCGATCAAAATAGAAAGCAGAGTGCTGAGTGGATGAAGGTGAGAGCAGAACAAACACCAGAGGCTGCTGACATACGCTGTGCCTTAATTATGAAAGGATTTTAGGGATATTTTTACAAGAGGTGTGCCTCATGTCAGCCCTGCCCCACAGCGACCCTAATGGATAAGCCAATGAAGATGGATGGAAAAATGCCTGGATAGTTTAAGGGGAATTTTTTTGGGCCACTGGGTGCAGTGCTGCCATTTTGCTCCTATGGTACGCTATTAAGTCCTGAATGGTAGTTGTTCACATGCATATATACAGTACATATAGCTCATGCGGCTATGTAAACAAAAGACAGGAGAACAACACCATTTGAGGAATCGAGGTGCCTCAGGAAGGAAGGAAGGAAGGAAGGAAGGAAGGAAGGAAGGAAGGAAGGAAGGAAGGAAGGAAGGAAGGAAGGAAGGAAGGAAGGAAGGAAGGAAGGAAGGAAGGAAGGAAGGAAGGAAATATTATGTCTAAACGATGCTCTTAACAGAACAGAAATAAAAGGCTGCATTAAGCAGATTTAGCATTGAATGACAAAACAACAACATCCTCTTCTTTAAAGTTATTCTACATATATTATTAAACCAAAATTAAACATGTAGAGTTCACATCTAAAAAATCAGAAATGAGTGAGGAGCAGAGCGGAAACAGATGCAACTGAGGGGCCAGCTGCCAACACAAACACTGTCACAAGTTTCCAAGGAAGCATCCGTTACCACAACAGCTCTTGGACCTAATGGAAAAGGTCACGTGCTTTTTGTCCCCAAAGGAGTTCAGTGACTTTCTAACAGATACTTTGTTTAGCTGCAACATATACAGTACATTGACAGATTTCCAGGAACAATGTAGGTTATAAAATTGTCAACTGGGGGATCCTTTAGCCTTTAAATTACATCCTGTAGAAAGCTTGCACATAAAAAAGAAAAAAAATATTGTATATATGAAAATATACCCACTGTTCTACCTCAAACCTGGGAATCATAAAATATTAAACTTTCAGGGCATTAAAAATCAAAGTATCACTTGTGTCACTTTCAGTCGTTCACTCATTCATAACTTTTATTTTAAAAGGGATGTCTTTTTGAGACATGTGGTACGTTTGCATTTGGAAGAAAGACTTATTTAATCAGTCATAGAATGTGGAATAACTATGGTTAAAATATATTTCATTAAAATTATATAGAATGGAATACTTCAAACTTGTATTTAACAGGACAGATCAAATCATGAAGAGCAAGATGGGACCTTGTCAGGTGATGCAAACATTGTAAAATCAAAAGGAACGCATCCAACAGCGATTAATGTTTTACATTCCCATGGACTGAGATGGTGCTAGGGAAAAAAAGGCCTCTCCTTTATTTTTAGCTGTTCATATTGACAGGTCAAACATAACCTGGATATTTTTCTGTTTGTTTGCTTGTTAGTTTTTTACTGTTAAATGAGACTAAGATTTGAGGTTCTTAAGTACGTAGTTGATGTTAATGTCATATATGAATCAGATGTTCAAGTCATTGTACTCCAAATCACTTTACATTACATTCAGTCATTTACAGAGTCACACAATTATTCACACATTAATGGCAATCTGCATTGTACCAACAGCTGCCCTGGTGCAGAATGACAGAAGGTTAAGGCAGTAAAGTGTCTTGCACAAGGACACACCACCTTTGAACCCTCTGGTTGCAAAACAAACTACTGCATCCTATGCTGCTGTCACCCTTAATAAAGTTGGGACTTTTAGGGCTATGACATTAAATGGACAATGAAGTATGCTAGTGATACCATCATACTATGAGTTTATTTTACTACAAGTGGAAGGGGAGACCTGAACAATATTACATCTAATTACACACTGCTCTGTTGCATTTCTGTAAAAGCTTTCATATCATTTCGAATTCACACGTATCTTAATATTGAGACTATAAATGAAGACCATGTAAATATTTAAGACGGATATCATGGAAAGAAAAAAATTGTCTGTTTACCCTGACTTTTGCATTTGTCCACTTCACATGGTTTTATATAAATAACCCCTATCTTCTCTTCTTACTTTTTTAAGAACACATAATCTAATGTGCCACAGTTAATGGAAAAAACAGCATCTATTAAAGCTCTATTAAGGTCATTGCCTCTTTGTTCCTACCTTCATATACAATTATTAAAGAGGATAAAGCAACAGAGGATTCCAGTATACAGTACAGAGTTTAACTGAGGACCTTTAAAGCTGTTTGTGTGCACATCTGTGTGCACTGCAAAGAAAAATTTAATTTTATCAAATCAGAAAAATATAATTAATGACAATATTTCTTTCATAAAGTTTTTTTTCTGTTGTTTCTGACATAAAAATACATAAACGTTTTTCATTTGCAAATTTGTTGTAATATATCGTAAAAACACCATGTCAAACTTATAATAAATCAATTTAAACAAATCTTTTCATCAATACTGTCACTCTGCTTGGATTAGTTTTTCATCTTAGCCAGAGAAATGAAGCTGGTACATCTGGGTTATGATGATGACTGCCTCTTAATTAAATCCAATTCTTAAATCAGAAATGCAATCTGTTTTAATTATTTTTCATCCATCTGATTTAATGAGGAGAGGTGGCTTCCCTAATTCGAAAGCACTTATCGAACGAAAAATGACTATGGATGTTTTTTCTTTATGTGACTGGTTTGAAAATCAATAGTTACTGCTGGCAGTCAGGCTCAACCATAAACATGCCTACACCAATATGATAAGGTAAGGTAAGGGTGCTATCCAAAAAGCCCCTTCTACCAGTTTAATGTCTAAGCTGAGAAAAATAATGCAGTTTTATATTAAGGTAAGGGATTTATCACTGTCCCTAAGAAAACTACAACTTTCTATAATGATGTTTTTGTGTTCTTTTTCACTCCAGAAAGTGCACTCATGGCAGTTTTGTGGTTTATATTCTTTAAATGCTGTCACTAGGAGACAGCACTAGGAGATAAGAGCATAAATAATCAGATTTTGTATTTCCCCTATATTTCTAAATGGTTGAATGATTGTGCTGAATGTTCCTGGCAGACTGCTTAGGTGACTGATTAGAAAAAAAAACATACTGCTGTTATTCTTGTTGCTTAGATTCTTCTACCACTTTTCCTCCCATTCAACTTTCCATTAAGCCTTAATTCAGCACTCAGGAAATGACAAGCTTCTTTATTGATGATCTTCATGTCTTGTCCATTTTTTTGGAGGGATTGATTGAAAGTTGGCAGAACACCTATAATCACTATTACATAATTTCAATACAGGCACAGCTGGAGTTTATGTCTCTATGCCATAAAGATCAACTTTCAATATATTTCTGCCTTAAGGCTGATTTATACTCAGAAACTAGGTCATTTGCATGTGTGTCGCAGTTAACGCAAATGTGGCCCCGCCCTCCGCAGACACCCTGGTGCACCTCTCCGAAATTGCAGGTGACTGCAGACAGGAGGCCTCTGATTTGTCAAATCTACATCCGCTCTACATTATCCGTATTTCCTATTTGGTAAGTTACCAGCTTGTTTTGTTTGTATGACCGCAATTGTGAAAAACGACTCGTGAAGATGGACCAGCTAGAAGAGCGAGGTGCACGAGAACAGTGGGACCCTTTTTCCACCTGAATCCCCGCTCTTTTTCGCCGTCATGTCCCTCCATTGTCGCACAAACTTGCCCCTTGCATTTTTCTACTTCTCACCGCCTCGGCCGTATCTAGACCCACAGCTGGATTGGGATTGTCACTCTTGCATTGTGGCTTGTAATAACATAGCACAGACCACAGTTCAAAATTTGGCATAAATCTGCGTCACCCCTTTGACAAGTTCACTGTGAGTCTGCGACACACTTCTGCGGGAGTATAACCAGCCCTTTACTGTTCCTTTTACATAAGCTGTACTTCAATATTGCATTAAAGGAAAAATCCGGTCAGCGAGGAATAACCAATGGGTCATTATTTTGTACCTAAAACTAAGACATAATGAATTTAGCTTTAATCTGTAAAAAAAAAAAAAAAAAACAATATTTTTCATTGCGATCACTGAGTCTGGGACCGGCCATTTTTGCCCAAACAGAGTAACACCTCACTCCTGACATCTTTTGGCAGTGATGTCACGTTGCAGTAAGCCTAGCGCCAATTTTGCCCGCTTTACAAGCACAACCAGTTGGTACTACTAGACACATCTGCAATCAGCAACAATTATTTAGGGTTTCGAGAGGACTTCACCATTGAAATTAAAGAGAGAGATGGTTAAACTGATAATGCCAACGTGCATGGTAGTTGGACGCTGGAATACATTGGGTAAAAGTGAAAAATAAAAAGAGTTACTTCACCTTTCCGATTCCTGATCCTCAGAAGACGGATTCGTTGTGGGATTGCCAACTTGAATGGATAATAGCGCATTGTCACAAACACCACTGGGACTTGCCCAACGGACGATACCGCACTGTAATGTAACAAACCTGTAGGTGGCAGTAGTGCTCTTTGACAAACATGGATGTCTCTGGTAAAGCACATTCAAATGAAATTACTTTTAATTATAAACACTTATCATTTATTAAAAAGTATGTAATAATTTCATACTTAACGTACTTTCAGAAGTTTGTATTCTGAAGGTGACTGGACTTTTCCTTTAAAAACCCTCACAAAATAATTTAGCGTGAGTTTTAATATAAAACTAAGACTTACATGTTATCTTTTGTCATAAAAAAAAACACAACAACAAATCCTTTTTTCTCTTCAGATCCCTCTTCTGTTTGTTAGGCTGGTGACTATACATACATTATGCATAATGAATTGAGGCAAATTTTTCCTGTTACAAATAACTTAATTAGTATTTATTCCAATAACACTTTAAACACAAAAAACATAAAGAAGTGTTACATAAGTGAAAACTAAACGGTAAATTAAACAAAAACAGTAGACCAGACAATCCTAAAGTGCAAATGGTTTCCCACACTTGTGTGGGTTGTTTTTCTTTTCCTCAGTGATTGCATGTTTTTATTTTTATTGTTATATCGGTAAGAGTATATTTCTTTTAAATAATATATACATGCTTCATACTGTTGTGTATGATTTAGGCATGTTTTATTTTGAAAACTTAATAAACACACACACACACACATATATATATATAAAAAAAAACTTTCACCAGAACGTGAACAATGAAATAAATGTATTGTGTTATGTTAAAAGAACATAAGAAGAGAGCGAATGTATTTCAGTGTCTAATGAAACACTAAAAAAAGACACAAAAAATGTTAACTTTAAAGACCATGATAAAAGAATGAGTCATATAATAAACTAAAAACTAAATGATAAAATGAAAATAAATGATAAAATTATATGAAAACAAACATTTTCTATCAATGTATAAAAGTTGGACCAAAGTTGGAAAAGAAGGTGAGTCACAAAGGATAATTTCTTTTTTTCCCTCTAATGCAGTGTATATAAACGGAAGAGCATCCATCAAAGATACAATTCAATAACTCTGTCTTTATGAAAGTGACCTTTCAGATGTCCTTCAACACTAAAAGGCAAAGTGCAGCCTTCTTACATTGCTAAAAAGCCCCATTATGACTCCAAAAGTATCGCAAAGTCCTTAGATTTGCCCAGGCAGAGAAATATACAAGAAACTGAAATCCATCACTAAAAGTAAAAATAAGAATAAAAACCATTTAAAGATTGCAAAATAGATTTTATTTCTGTTTCATTTTCATTAGTGAAGTCTGTTCATGCTGGTGCCTTCCCTAAAGTTTTATTGTACCCTTTAAATTAAAGAGACATTATGTGACATTTTATGGGAAAATATATTTAAATATCCTTTTTATTTGACCCATAATAACTAAGCCATGGTTTGGTGAGCAGACTGACACTTCAGTAGTTCAGCACCAATGCATCTGTAAGCCTGTGGTCTATATTCTTGCATTTACTTCGGGTTGTTGGTTCCCACGCTGTTTGGTGCATGTGACATCAAGTCTGACCTAATAAACAATTGAATCATTGTATTTAAGCTTTTTTGGATACTCAGAAGCAACTGGCATCTAGCTCTCAGACAACATCGGCAACTCCATGTCATGATTTTGGTGCTTGGCTGGCTTGATTACTCATTTCATTCACCCAGGGGCGTTGCTAGGCACAAAGCTTTACTGGGGCACTGGCCCCCTACCGCATATGCCCCTCCTGCCATACACAAATACAGACAAGCACACTGCCTCAACCCTGATAAATTCCTACCAAAATTACCAGTTGAGATAATAATGAGTGTAAGAGCATATTTGTTTTAACAAACATAAACAATTTCAACATTGCAGCTATAAAAAATAAGACATCACCAACTTTAAAAATAAAAAGTTTCCTTATACACATTCTGAAGCCGTATTTTCACGACTGTAAGGCGCACTTAAACGTCTTTTTTTCCCCTCAAAATGTGCGGTGCGCCCTTTGGTGAGGTGCGCCCTATGTGTTGTAACTGCGACTTTTGAGACCACCTCATTGAGGAGATGATGAAAGAGTGGCTGAATGTAAGGAGACCAGGTGTTTTTTTTTCCACTCATCACCATCGCTGTTAATATGTAACTCCATGCGTGCCCATCTCACAGCTGATGTGAAAAACATGGGGAAACAAATTAACGCTGTGCTCGCTGTTATTCAACCGCTCCACATCGGTGTGAACCGGACCCAGCAGGTGCAGCAGAAGCAGCGAGTTTACATGCAAAGTCAATGGTTGACGCGCGTATGGGTGCAGCAAAAGGTCGGGAGCGTTTAAGCATCTGACGCACCGCCAACGCGCTGCTGCTGCTCGAGATGGAAAAATTGAAGTTTTGCTTCTGGACGCGCCGCATCAACCAATCAGAGAAGCTGATCTGGGAGCTGACAGCGAGACAGACACATCGCTCTGATGACATATGATATTAACGCAAATGAAAAAGGCTGGATGGATGAGGAGATGATGAAAGCGTGGCTGAGGCAGGTGTATGTGGTTTTTTCCACGCATCACCATCGCTGCGTGCCCATCTCACAGCCGATGTGAAAAAAAAGGTGAATCAAATGAACGCTGTGCTCGCCGTTATCCTGGGGGTCTGACAAAGGAACTTCAACCGCTCGACATCGGTGTGAACCGGCCGTTCCAAGTAAGGCTGCGAGCGGCGTGGGAGCGATGGATGACAGACGGAGACCACAGTTTCAGGATAAGTGGAAGGCAGCGCCAGGCAAGTTACGCCACCGTTTGCGGATGGATTGTAGATGCTTGGACTAACGTGTCTGCTGGCACTGTTGTTCAAGCTTTCGCAAAAGCAGGCATTATTTCTGAGGAGCTGCGCTGCACGGAAAGTGACTCTGACAGCGAAGAAGGGGAAACTGGCATGTCTGATTTAGCGCAGCTGTTTAATTCAGAAACAGAGGATGATGACTTTGATGGGTTTGATTAATACTTTGTAATAAATACATGAATAAAGCACAATCCTACTCAGTTTTGCTCCCGCTCTATTTTTCTACCTGAAAACTTAATTCAACAGCAGCCTCTGGGCCGGGTCTCCTCCGTGTATACAGCGGTGGCTGGCAGGTGTTTTTTCATCTAAATAATCTAAATCTTGCAGCTATATTTGCTGTGATCAGTGGGAATAAAGTAGTTTTAATATGTTTTTAAGTGAGAAAGTCCACCTGAAAACTTCATAATTGCAGTCAGTTCATCCAGATTATTATCCTGCATATACTATTTCTGTCGGAGGCGCTCAGACCCCCACATACCAGCGGTGCGCTGACAGTAGAAATCCCTTCATCAGCAGCCTCTGGGCCGGGTAGCCTCCGGGTTCACCACGGTGGCTGGCAGGTGTTTTTCATCTAAATAATTTAAACTGCAGGCACCAGGATACCGGTAATAAAAGCGAACATATTCCGTCGGCAGGTTTCAGGATTTTAAGTTAATTTAGGAGTGATCACAGCGCTGTGTCATCTGCGATGTGTCTGTCTCATGGCCAGCTCCCAGGTTTGATTAATACTTTGTAATAAATACTTGAATAAAGCACAGTCATACTCAGTTTTGCACCCGCTGTATTTTTAAATACGCAGTAGAGCTATTTAAAGGTAGTAGAGGACATGTACCTGTATATAAAAAACGCGCCCTATAGTCCGGTGCGCCTTATGTGTGTGTTAAATACAGAACTGGGACACAAAACTGAGAGTGCGCCTTTTAGTACGGTGCGTCTTATGGTCGTGAAAATACGGTAATCATTAATTCCTAGGTTTCAGAGTTTTAGTTCAGGGGAAATGTTAACTCAACATGAACTAAGTTTTTCTTTTATTTTTTGAGCATTAAAGTGTCCCTCCTATTTATCATTTTTGCAAAGTGGTCAATCACTAGACTGTGACTCAGCTTAGAAAGTTCTTCCTTTTCAACTGATAAAATAGCCAGATGATGGAGCCTGTCTTGTCCCATTGTGCACCTCAGCCAAGTGTGGAGCCTTCTCAACACACTGATTGACCTAGACTGGGATGGTGAGGGAGATCTGGATGACCTGCGTTAGTGTGGGGAACATGATGTTATCAAGCAAGTTCAAAACACACTGCATATCCTTGATGACAAGGCTTTATTTTTAAACCATAAAAAGCTTTCAAACCATTTTGAATTAAATGAAAGTTTTTTTAACTCCAAATTTGTCCTGGGGATACTGGGACAACTTCACTTGTTTAGGACCATCATGTTTCCCCCTAAGTCACTAATGTCCCCTTCTTGTTTGTGGACGCTGGTTGTTGCTCCCTCATCACCTTCATGCTCTTGTCTCTCCTGTCCTTCACCTGTCTCTTGAGTGTCAGTCTCGCCTCCTCCTCCCTTTCCTACTCCAGCACCTTCATTCTCATCCTCTACAGCAAACATTAAAAAACGTAAATCTATAATTATGTAAATATCTATCATATTGCTTATAACATTCCTAATGTAACTAGTTAGCTTAAATCACTAATTCATTACGGGACCTTACTTCCCTCTCTCTCATCTTGTTTTACTGCTTCCCTGTCTCTGCTTCGTCTGAGGAATTTCCTGATATCCATCTACAAACCAATGCAGTAATTTTCAGTTAGTAGCCTATAAATCATGTGGTTTCACTGGGAAAATAATAAAATTGACAGGTAAGAAACGTTACCAGAACTAAAAATGCGTCGTGGCCGCACAGTGTCCCATCCAAAACAGCTGAGAGCAGCGCGTTAGTTTACCTGCAGTTCATGCAGTGACAAGCGCTGACGTGGGGGCGCTAATACATCCTCAATTTGGAGTTAACAACACACTTGCTGCGCATTTGAGTAGAAATATACGTCTCCTCCCGTTGGAATTATCTAAATTGATGCATTAAAAAAATGTATCACTGTTGCAAATATTCATGAGATTTATACTGGGGCACAGCTCATTTATACTGGGGCACGTGCCCCAGTAAATGGGGTCTGGCGACGCCGATGCATTCACCTGTCTAGCTCTGCCCTGTTACTCATCACTCATCGGAGCCACCTGTTCCAGTTTTCCTGCCTGTATCCCAGCCATCAGTGCCAGATCTTGAGTCTTTGGTGTTGAGAGTTCTCTAGGGTTACTATAGTGTTCTGATTGTCTGATCATGACCTGTTTCTGTATTTGGACCTTTGTGCCTGCCTGCCCCTGTCTGATTAGTTTCAGATTCTTCTGTGGACTGAACCTGGATCTGCCTCTTTAGTTGGCACTTTGGATTATCCTGTCATCCTTCCTCAGCTCGGATCTGATCTCCTGCCAGCTCTGCAGCCTTCTAGGCTCCCGCGTCTGGATATCTCTTGCAGTGTCCACTGAATCTGTTCAGTAGACCATCTGGAATCCTCCTCGTTCTCTGAGCACAGACTGAACTGTCAAAACAGACGTTCCTGCCTCACCACTTAGCCACTGCCACTGCAATTGATCCATTGTTGTTTGAATAACTACTTTAGGTATTCCACTTTGTGTCTTGCCTGATTTATGGGTCCTAATTTCATTACAATCCAAGTACGAGGAGAATTTCTATTTTTTTAATGTGTTATGTACAAGCACAATCTACGAGAATGAGCAATAAAGGGCTCCACTTCTGTGTTTTGGCCACAGGTGGCATTATTATCAGAAAACTTGCAGTTAAAGGTACAGTGGGGGATTTTCGCAATTTTTTTAAAGACCCGCCCTTTCCACTTTTAAAAGAAAAATGCACATGCACAACTTTGTATCCGCTCCAAAGAGGGAACGCCTATTAAACACGTGCAGGAGCAAGCATGAGCTCTGTTTAAAAGTTGCTGTTTGCATTGCTCATACAAGCTTACTTTCCAAAAGAAGATTGCCAATTTTTCCACTATGTCAGACTCATCACTGGTAAGTGAAAATGAGGACAAGCACGTAGGACAGTTTCACGTAAACATATAACCAGAATGATTGACAATCAGGAAGACCAATTATTTTGATGATCCACCTGGAAAACAAAATCCTCCACAATACCTTTAACTTAAAAAAAAAAACTCTCTTAAACTTGATAAACATTTACCGCTGAATCCTTCCTCATCTCATTCCAAACTATTTCTTAAAAGCTTTTTCACAAAGTAGTCACAGCTCCACTGTCTTCCTGTCTTTTCAACAAGTCCACGTGAAATTATAATTCAAGCAACCGCTGGGTTCAATGAGGTTGACAATGACCACCTGTCTAATCTTCCTTTTATTTTGTTTTTGGCACAATGATTCAAAGCAGATGGTGTGGATTGGATGAACTCAAAACCCTCACACAGGGATCAACAGGGAAATTCGCTCTTATTAGTACAGTTACAGTTATTAAGGCACTTGATCTAGAAAATGAGCTGTGTTAATAACACCATGACAAACAGAGCACATAATAAAACTCAGGATCAGGAACATAAAATGCCTTTCAGTCTCCATGGTGATAAATAGCTCTTGTTTGGTTTAGAGCATGATTCGTGTTGATCTTGTCTTACTTGTCATTACTTGATGGTTAAGGTTGTGAATCTTACCTAGTGTGGAGTGACAGTCTATCGAGAAGAGAGCAGATATGTTGTTTGCCATATCCAGTCATGTCTCACCAGGCAAGCAGCTTTCTTTTGTTTGCTGCCTGTCTGTTAGCGCCTGACACTTATCAGCTCCAGACTGCTTCCAGCGTACCCAGCTGCTCCTCCTTGTCCTATTGACCTCGCTGTGTCTTTAGAAGCCCATAATATCGATGTGCATTTAGGTTTATTTGAGTTAAAATGTCAACAATTGCATTATATTCCCTGAAAACACTGCTTGAACACCTGTTAGCATCCTTGTTTTTTGATTTGGTATATTTCTTTTTAATGAAAATTTACAAAAAAAATAACAGAGCTTACATAAAAAAACAAAATTAACTAAAACTTTGATTATTTGCCTTTTAAGAAGTAATATTTTCAATGTGTTTATTGGAAATTTACAAAATAATAACAGAGCTTAAATAAAGAAAAAGAAAATTTACCTAAACATTATTTATTTGCCTATTAAGAAGCAATAATTTCAAGGTGTGCTATTAGAAAACTTTTTCTAAAACATTTTAATTGACCTGTATTTATTAAAAATAACCAGACACACTTGGAAATTTCCAATATATTATATTATATTATATTATATTTTGGGGGCTGCACAGTGGAGCGTTTTTTGCACTGTTGCCTTGCAGAAAGAAGGTTCAGGGTTTGATTTCCAGCTAGCTGTCTTTCTGCATCAAGTTTGCATGCGTGTTAATCTGGCTTCCTCCCACAGATAAAAAATATAAGTGTTATGTTGAATGACATTTCTAAATTGTCCTCAAGTGGGAGTGTGTGTGTGCATGTTGTTACATCTTTGTGTGTCTCTGTGTTGCCCTGGTACAGACTAGTGACCTGTCCAGGATTTAGACTTAGACTAGACTTAGACTTAGACAGACTTTTTTGTCATTTTGTACACACAGAGTAAATACAAAAATAAATTACATACAGTACAGCTCTCAAGACATTTTAAGTTTTTAAAGTGGAGCAGTGATAAAAAGTAAGCAGCAGTGATAAATGTAAACATACGACTGTATATGAGTTACAGTTTGCAACATTTAGGGTTGTTTTTTTATATAACCTAATTTTATACAACATTCAGCAGTCTAATGGCAGTGGGGAAGAAACTGTTCTTGACTCTGCTAAACTTTATGTACCCCCGCCTCTCACCTAGACTAGTGCAGCTAGGTACCGACGCCAATGCGACCCTGACAGAATATCTGGGAGAAGATGGATGGATGGTTGGATATTATGTTATTTCACAATAAACATTAACATGCTTTTTGGTACACTTTTGATTTGTTTAAATAATTTGCATTTTAAAGGATATAGCAAAGCATTTTCTCAAGCATGACAAAGATGTAATGTAAATCCCTTTATTATCCCACAATGGAGAAATTCTTTCTCTGCATTTGACCCATCCCCTTGGAGAGAAGTTTGCTGTCATTGTGTGTGGTGGCCGGGGAGCAATGTGAGGTTAAAGGAATAGTACACCCAAAACATGATTAGCCTTCATTTTCTACTCACCTCCATGCTGAACAACACTCTGGAGTACTTTTTTGATATCTCAAATGCATCTGGAGATCTGGGAGACTTCTTGCTGTCTGCTGACATTCAAATAATGGAGGTCTATGGCGCCCGAGACAGAAAGGTCCACAAAAGTCCACAAAAACTTGTCAATATTCCTCCATACTGCTCGTCCAATGTAATCCAAGTGTCCTGAGTGGGTAGCATCCAGAATTTACTCGAAACGAAGTCATTTAGAACGTTTTAGAGCCTAAACAGTAGTGTATAGGATTTCCTAATAGCGCCCCCATGCGCGCTCACGATTCTACGGAAGCCGGCAGACCAAACCAGCGCATTCAGCTCGGCAAAGAACTCATGCTCTTCCTCAACACTGAAGTCCTCAGACATTTTTCTTTCGTTGTTTCTTTCTTTGCACAGGTAAACAGCACATTTCTTCTTCTACGCTTGCATTATCGGCAGACCAGACGCTGAATGCGCACTTCCTTCCGGTTTGGTCTGCCGGCTTCCGTAGAATCGTGAGCGCGCATGGGGGCGCTATTAGGAAATCCTATACACTACTGTTTATGCTCTAAAAACATTCTAAATGACTTCGTTTCGAGTAAATTCTGGATGCTACCCACTCAGGACACTTGGATTACATTGGACGAGCAGTATGGAGGAATATTGACACGTTTTTCTGGACTTTTATGGACCTTTCTGTCTCGGGCGCCATGGACCTCCATTATTTGAATGTCAGCAGACAGCAAGAAGCCTCCCAGATCTCCAGATGCATTTGAGATATCAAAAAAGTACTCCAGAGTGTTGTTCAGCATGGAGGTGAGTAGAAAATGAAGGCTAATCATGTTTTGGGTGTACTATTCCTTTAAGGTCTGTGGGGATTGAACCAGGTACTTGCAACCTTCTCAGAGCACAAGCACACTGCTCTAACCACTAGGCCAACACAAAGATAAACTAAATTACCGTATTTTCACGACCATAAGGCGCACCGGACTAAAAGGCGCACTCTCAGTTTTGTGTCCCAGTTCTGTATTTAACACACACATAAGGCGCACCGGACTATAGGGCGCGTTTTTTATATACAGGTACATGTCCTCTCAGGTGGATTTTCCCACTTAAAAACATATTAAAACTACTTTATTCCCACTGATCACAGCAAATAAAGCTGCAAGGTGTATTTATTACAAAGTATTATTCAAACCTGGGAGCTGGCCATGAGAGACACATCGCTGATGACACAGGGCTGTGATTACTCCTCTGATACAATTTATTGACGCATAAATTAACTTAAAACATAGGCAGGATAATAATCTGGATGAACTGACTGCAATGATTAAATTTTTAGGTGGACTTTCTCACTTAAAAAGATTTAGATTATTTAGATGAAAAAACACCTGCCGAGGTGAGTCCGGATGCGCCGCGGCCCAGAGCCTGCTGTTGAATTAAGTTTTCAGGTAGAAAAATAGAGCGGGAGCAAAACTGAGTATGATTGTGCTTTATTCAAGTATTTATTACAAAGTATTAATCAAACCCCTCAAAGTCCTCATCCTCTGTTTCTGAATTAAACAGCTGCGCTAAATCCGACATGCCGGTTTCCCCTTCTTCTTCGTTTATTGACGCATACATTCAGCGGCGTAGGAAGCGGGGGGGACGGGGGGGACATGTCCCCCCCAATATAAAAGCCAGGTGGATATGTCCCCCCCAAAAAATTGTACCGCAAAATATTAGATTTTGACATTTTTTTACTAGCGTGCTTTTATTTTGAAGGCGCAGCATAGCGTTACGTCACTGTACTCCCCCTCCCCTCTCTGAACTGCTGAGTGAGAGGGAAGGGAGGGAAACAGCGATACAGAAGTCAGAAACTTGTGAAAGAGGTAAAATGGTCTGTCGGGATGCTGCCTATTTAAAACGTCTTTGTTGTCAGTTCACTTTCATATATAGAAACTGAATCTTTTTGGTTTAGTCATCTTAGTCTTGTACGAAAGAGGATTAGGGCCACTGAAAAAAAAAAGTTAACTGATTTTTAATTTTTTTTTTAGTTTAACATGGGTAAAAAAGTAAGAATTCTGACTTTTCTCAGAATTCTGACTTTAATCTCAGAATTCTGACTTTTTTCCTCAAAATTCTGACTTTAATCTCAGAATTCTGACTTTTTTCTCACAAATCTGACAGATGATTAATATTTCTAATCAATTTACAGTGTTTTTTTTTTTTTTTTTTTTTTTTTTGTGGGGGGGGGGGGGGGGGTACTATACAGATATATAAAAACAAGAAGGTCTAACTAAAAAAATAACCAGAATATATGTTTAGAGTAAAGATTTACTACTTGTACACAAGCACACAATTTCAAATCTGCTGAGCTTGCTGTGCAAGAAAATGTAAAATATACGTATAAAGAAATATAACAGGAAGTACTGCTAAAACAAACTAAATGTTAAATAATGTAGATATTGGTTTAAAAAATTCTTCAGATTTGGAAATTTGGAAGGAATACATAATTTTGAAATTAATCAACAAATCTGGTAAAAAATAAATAAATAAAAAATAAAAGTTGCACTTTTTTACTTGAGGAATTTGTTGAATAACTTCATAATTATGAGTTTAACTAGTTGGAGGTAATGCTACACTTCTCTGCTTCCTGTCCTGCTCATAAAAGGTAAACATTATAAACCCACCATTCATTTTCTACACTATTTGGAAAACACAACACAAATGTAATATAACAAAAGTATGTTTAAAAACAAACATGTTAGCATCAAGCCGTAGCCATGTCTGTTTTAGAGACTAGCTCTCTTGTTTTAATGACCTTCTGCTCCTCCATTTATAAGGGGGACCCCTCGGGCACATCAAAAGTTGCCTAATTCTGTAATTTTTCACCAATATGTCACTGGCCATCTCAAACAACTCACATCTTTATCAGTGAAGCTGAATGCTCCACATCTCTGCCTTCATGGTGCCCATCTACATTAAGATCTAAAATTCTGAGATTAAAGTCAGAATTCTGAGAAAGAAGTCAGAATTATGAGATTAAAGTCAGAATTCTGTGAAAAAAAGTCAGAATTCTGAGAAAAAAGTCAGAATTCTGACTTTTTTCCTGTATTAAACTGAAATAAAATTTAAAAATCACTTAACTTTTTTCAGTGGCCCTAATCCTCTTCCGTAGTCTTGGGCTGATCACTCATCCAATATTTAACTGCTAACTTTCTCTAGATGTTTGCCACGCTAGCCAAAATGTTATTTTTTTTTATATATCTCATTTCAGTACAATGCCACCACCAACTAAAAGGCTTAAACAGCAGTAGGACTTACTAAGATTTTTAAAAAAGAGAAACGTCAGTGTGAGTAACAGTCACCTTACACAACTTGTGTTGAAATTAGCCCGGTCTGGGATTTTTTATTTTTTGTGTGGTTTTGATTCGCCGAAATGGACAGATGTTATACCTGCCGCGCTCCTGATCGTTAGTTAAAACCACAGGGAGAATTAATTTTAATTCTTAGCAGCGAACTGCTGCACAACCACTAATTAACCAACTAATTAACTTCTGCACCTTTATTTCCTCAAATAAACTGCTGGCTCCTCTTTTTAGACTATAAACAGATTAACACAACACTGACAACTCTGTAGTTTTCTCTGTTCTGTACTGCAAATTGGAATTAAAGACGCCATTTCTACCAAAGGTCGGGACAGACTGGCGCACCAGCACCTCCTGACCCCACTAAGGGACAGGGTGTACAGAAAATGGAAGGATAGATGGATTTCTACCAAAGGTTTAGAATGCATTTTTGAACCAGATGCTTCAAAGCGCCCTGTCCATAATTCTTCAACACACTGTCAGCTCCCTCTGTCAGTCAATCTATATAAATTCATTTTTGACCATTATTGCAAGTTTGACAAAATAAAACATATCAAACTTTGCACTTCTGTGGCCTACTGAATTGTTTTTAATCCAACTGAAATATTTGATTTTCTAGTGCGTATGCGGACACTAAATATGCGAAGGCCTGAAGCCCTTGAAAGACACCTCCCTTTGCTTAATAAAAGACTCCAGTCATTTTGTTTGGTGATATGCTCACATCTTATGAACAAATGCATTATGTAAATTTTAAATGCATTATTTTTGCAAGACACATTTATAAAGGAATAAAGTAAAAGATTAAATAGCCTTTTTTTAAAGTAGCGTACTTAAGACATGTTTCTGTTGAATATTTACGAATCTCAGATTTCCGACATGTGTCCCCCCCAATTGTAAACATATTCCTACGCCCTTGCATACATTAACTTAAAACATAGGATAATAATCTGGATGAACTGACTGCAATGATTAAATTTTCAAGTGGACTTTCTCACTTAAAAAGATTTAGATTATTTAGATGAAAAAACACCTGCCGAGGTGAGTCCGGATGCGCCGCGGCCCAGAGCCTGCTGTTGAATTAAGTTTTTTAGGTAGAAAAATAGAGCGGGAGCAAAACTGAGTATGACTGTGCTTTATTCATGTATTTATTACAGAGTATTAATCAAACCCCTCAAAGTCCTCATCCTCTGTTTCTGAATTAAACAGCTGCGCTAAATCCGACATGCCAGTTTCCCCACCTTCTTCGTTTATTGACGCATAAATTAACTTAAAACATAGGCAGGATAATAATCTGGATGAGCTGACTGCAATGATTAAATTTTCAGGTGGACTTTCTCACTTAAAAAGATTTAGATTATTTAGATCAGTGGTCTCCAACCCTGGTCCTCAAGATCTACTGTCCTACAGATTTTAGATGCATCCCTGCTTCAACACAGCTGAATCAAATGAATGGCTTGAAAAGGTAATCAATCATTTGATTCAGCTGTGTTGAAGCAGGGAAAATCTGTAGGACAGTAGATCTTGAGGACCAGGGTTGGAGACCACTGATTTAGATGAAAAAACACCTGCCGAGGTGAGTCCGGATGCGCCGCGGCCCAGAGCCTGCTGTTGAATTAAGTTTTCAGGTAGAAAAATAGAGCGGGAGCAAAACTGAGTATGCTTTATTCATGTATTTATTACAAAGTATTAATCAAACCCATCAAAGTCATCATCCTCTGTTTCTGAATTAAACAGCTGCACTAAATCCGACATGCCAGTTTCCCCTTCTTCCTCGTTTATTGACGCATAAATTAACTTAAAACATAGGCAGGATAATAATCTGGATGAGCTGACTGCAATGATTAAATTTTCAGGTGGACTTTCTCACTTAAAAAGATTTATATTATTTAGATGAAAAAACACCTGCCGAGGTGAGTCCGGATGCGCCGCGGCCCAGAGCCTGCTGTTGAATTAAGTTTTCAGGTAGAAAAATAGAGCGGGAGCAAAACTGAGTATGATTGTGCTTTATTCAAGTATTTATTACAAAGTATTAATCAAACCCCTCAAAGTCCTCATCCTCTGTTTCTGAATTAAACAGCTGCGCTAAATCAGACATGCCAGTTTCCCCTTCTGCGCTGTCAGAGTCACTTTCCGTGCAGCGCGGCTCCTCAGAAATAATGCCTGCTTTTGCAAAAGCTTGAAGAACAGAGCCAGCAGACACGTTATTCCTCGCTGCTTCTGCTGCACCTGCTGGGTCCGGTTCACACCGATGTTGAGCGGTTGAACAGCGAGCACAGGGTTAATTTGTTTCCCCATGTTTTTCACATCAGCTGTGAGATGGGCACGCATGGAGTTACAGATTAATGGTGATGAGTGGAAAAAAAACAGCTGGTCTCCTTACATTCAGCCACTCTTTCATCATCTCCTCAATGAGGTGGTCTCAAACGTCGCAGTTACATCGCACCATAGGGCGCACCGCACATTTTGAGGGGAAAAAAAGACGTTTAAGTGCGCCTTATAGTCGTGAAAATACGGTAAGCTGTTACAGTATGACCCAGGAGATAAAGTCATAATGTCCTTAGGCTAAACATACTACCATCTTTACCTGCTAGTGGTGGTACTAATTGTATGGAAAGATAGCTTCTGTCATGCTGCACCAAGGCAGCTATGACTACACTGTAGCTTACACCCTTTAGCATATGATTCAGTGAAGTGCTTTGGAGTCTTTGAAATATATGCAATAAAGCCATTTTTAGTGAAGCACTTACAAAAAAAACATCAAAAACACTAAGTTCCTTGAGCTAAGGAAGGCTCACATGACATAGGTTCTTGCCTTTATGCTCATAACTGTCATGATGGGTATTCGAATGGAGACCCAGTTATACAGAACACCACAAGGCGGACACGAGGATAAAAGTTTAACAGTTTATTAAAGCACAAATACAGAATGTACTGGAATCTGGTTCGGGCCTGGGTCCTGGTTTCACTGGAGTCTGCGTGAGAGACAGAGCTGTTATGAACTGCTGGCAGGGTTTGGTTTTCAAGTGAGCTCAGATAGTACCTTGAGGGTTCTTGAGTTATTCTCCTTGGGGGAGTTTCTGTTGGTTCTGGAGAAGAGTTTATCAGCAGAGTCCGTAGCTGCTTCAGCGTCTCACGTCTAGCTCGTACAGATCTTGGTTTGGTTTTTCCAGCTCTAGTCCTGAGCTGCTTGGGGGTTCTCAGAAAGTCTTCAGGGTTTGGCTCAGAGGGTCGGCTCGGCAGGTTAGCTCTCCAAGAGCTTTCACAGAGGAGACTCGGGTTTCCTGGGAACACAGAGAGAGAAGTTAGAATCCAATCTGGATTCAAAGTCATGGAGATTCACAAGGAGCAAGGCTTTAGCGCTGACCAACTGGAACAACACTGCGGCGTTGAGGCAAGGTCTGAAGGCAGCTTAAGTAGTGGATCCTCTGATGGTCTTGATGAGCTGCACCTGTGCAGGAGGCTCCCTCAGAGGATCCACGGCGGACTCTGCTGGAGAAAGATGGGATTTTCTCCAGCTCCCAACAGTACCCCCCCCCCTCAACGACCGCCCCTTGGCGGTCCGGAGGAAGTGGAAGGACAGGAACGCTCGTACTCCTCTATGAGTGCAGGGTCGAGGATGTACGAGCCTGGGACCCACTGACGATCTTCAGGTCCGTAGCCCTCCCAGTCGACGAGGTACTGCCATCCGCGACCTCGTCGACGGGAGTCCACGATGCGGCGCACCGTGAAGGCCGGATGGCCATCGACCTCCAGGGCGGGTGGTGGGGAGTCGGACGGTGGGCACAGGGGGCTCGAGGAAACAGGTTTGATCTGGGAAACATGGAAAGTGGGATGGATACGGAGGGACTGGGGAAGTTGCAGATGAACAGAGGAGGGGTTGATGATGCGAGAAACCTTGAAAGGCCCAATGAATCTCGGGGAGAGTTTTTCCCCTTGAGGGGGATGTCTCGAGTGGAGAGCCAAACTTCTTGGCCCACAGAATACTCAGGGGCGGGGCGTCTCTTAGCGTCAGCGAAACGCTTGACTGACTCGGTTGACTGGTTGAGTGTGGCGATTGTCTCCCTCCAAATCCTCTGGCAGCGACGGATGTGATGGTTAACGGACAGCACCGATATCTCTCTCTCATCTGCAGGGAAAAGAGGTGGTTGGTATCCGAGACTGACCTGGAACAGGGACTGTCCAGTGGATGCAGAACGGAGAGAGTTGTGGGCATATTCTATCCACGGGAGGTATTGACTCCAATCCACGGGGTTGTTGGAAGTGAGACAGCGGAGGGTGGATTCCAGTTGCTGGTTCATGCGTTCTGTCTGGCCGTTTGATTGAGGATGGTAACCTGAAGTGAGAGATGGTTTGCAGCCGAGAGCAGAACAGAAAGCCTTCCATATCTGCGAGATGAATTGTGGACCTCTGTCCGATAGAATCTCCTGGGGAATGCCATGAAGTCGGAAAACATGTTTTATTAACAGCTGGGCTGTCTGGAAGGCCGTGGGAAGTTTCCTGAGGGGAACCAGATGGCAGGACTTCGAGAAACGATCAACAATGGTAAAAATAGTGGACATACCTCGGGAGACAGGGAGGCCGGTGACAAAATCTATAGCTATATGAGACCATGGACGCGAGGGAACAGGAAGTGGTTGAAGCAGGCCAGAAGGAGGTTGGTGTGAGGCTTTGTTGCGGGCACAGGTGGGGCAAGCCAACACATACTCCTTAACGTCTCTGTGGAGTTTGGGCCACCAGAAGCGCCTGGAGATGAGAGCTATAGTCCTACTCACTCCTGGATGAGCGGTGAATTTGGCGGCGTGCATCCACTGGATGAGACGGGACCTGACTGAAGATGGAACATAAGTACGGTTAGGTGGACCGGTACCTGGGTCTGGTTCTGTGGCTAGGGCAGAATTGATGAGGTCCGATATCTCCCAGTTGACCACTCCTATGGTACACGAAGCTGGGAGGATGGGTTCAGGTGTCTCAGGATGATCGAGTAGAGACGAGAGAGAGAATCGGGCTTCACGTTCTTGGATCCGGGTCTGTAGGAAATGATAAGGTTGAAACGTGAGAAGAAGATTGACCACCTGGATTGGCGAGGATTTGCCTGTTTAGTTGACTGGATGTGAGCCAGATTCTTGTGGTCTGTCCACACGAGAACTGGATGCTCAGCTCCCTCCAGCCAATACCTCCATTCTTCCAACGCCAGCTTAATAGCCAAGAGCTCACGGTCGCCCACGTCATAGTTCTGTTCAGCTGAAGAAAGCCTACGGGAGAAGAAAGCACAGGGGTGTATCTTTTGATCAGAGTCGAGCCTTTGGGAGAGAACCGCTCCAACTCCGGAATCGGAAGCATCAACCTCTAGGATGAACTGTTTAGCTGGATCAGGTTGAATTAGAACAGGAGCTCTGGAAAACAAGGATTTTAGTTTTTCAAATGCTGCTTGAGCCTCGGGGGTCCACTGAAAGGTTCGTTTGATGGAAGTAAGAGAGGTTAATGGAAGGGCGGTTTGACTGTAGTTTCTTATGAATCGACGATAGAAGTTAGCGAATCCTAAAAACCTCTGTAGCTGTTTTCGGTTCTCAGGGACTGGCCAATCTAAAACAGCTTTGATCTTATCCTCAGAAGGTTTTACCTGGCCGCCCTCGAGCACAAACCCCAAAAAGGTGACTGACGGTTGATGGAATTCGCACTTCTCGGCTTTCACGAACAACTTATTCTCCAGTAGTCTCTGTAAGACAAGGCGAACATGTCTCTTGTGTTCATTGAGGTCCTTGGAATAAATGAGAATGTCATCAATGTACACAAAAACAAACACGTTGAGGAAATCTCTGAGAACATCGTTTACTAGGGCCTGGAAACAGGCAGGAGTGTTGGTTAAACCAAAGGGCATTACCAGATATTCGAATTGGCCCAAAGGAGTCTTAAAGGCAGTCTTCCATTCATCGCCCTCTCGTATCCTCAGAAGATGATAGGCGTTTCTTAAGTCCAACTTAGTAAACACTGTAGCACCCTGTACAGGTTCAAAAGCAGATGCAAGAAGAGGCAATGGGTATTTATTTTTAATTGTGATCTGGTTCAAACCCCGATAATCAATGCATGGCCTCAGGGAACCATCCTTCTTGCCCACGAAGAAGAAACCTGCACCCAACGGAGAGGATGAAGGACGAATAATTCCAGCAGCTAATGATTCGTTGATGTATTTCTCCATAGTTTCTCTTTCAGGCTTGGAAATGTTATACAGTCTGCTGCTTGGAAGAGGAGCACCAGGTAAAAGTTCAATGGTGCAATCGTATGGTCTGTGTGGAGGTAGGGACGTAGCACTGACCTTACTGAAGACAGGGGCTAAGTCATGGTACTCAGAGGGAACTGAAGAAAGGTCAGGAGAGTCCATCTCCCCCCCACCACTAGGAGGCCCCAACATAGGGGCAGCAGAACGAAGGCATGTTTCGTGGCACGTAGTGGACCATGATTCCAGGAGACGTTTAGTCCAGTTAATGTGAGGGTTATGCTTCTCCAACCACTCAAACCCGAGGACCAGCGGGGAACATGCAGAGGGAAAAACAAAGAAGGTTATTGTCTCTCGGTGGTTACCTGATAGAAGTAGCTCGAGGGGCTGGGTTTGGTGGGTAACACGGTGGAGTCTTTTTCCGTCGATGGCTGACACACAGAGAGGCTGAGAGAGGGGAACGGTCTTTATCTGAAGTTGCTGGACGAGGTTAGAGTCTATTAAGTTACACTCACAGCCTGAGTCGATGAAGGCGGAAAAAGAGAGACTCTGGTTATCACAGAAGAGGGTGGCTGGAAGCAACAAACGAGGAGATTTTGTTGTGTTAATTTGGCCCGCCAGACTCCTCAGATCCACTGGCGGGCCCCGGCTTTTGATCTTGCCGGGCAGGAGGCGATAAAATGTCCACTCTCGCCGCAGTAGATACATAGTTTACTTAGGAATCCCCTCTGTCTCTCCTCCGGAGTGAGCCTAGTGTGTCCCACCTGCATGGGTTCGGAGTCCCCTTCTCCCGAATGAGAGGCCTGAACAGGCAATGGAAGAAACTGGGGTTTAGACCTCTGAGTGGGCATCTGCTCTGTAGAGGGAGAACACACAGTCACGTTAAGAGGGGCAGGAGAGAAATTACTCTGCTTCTTAGAACTGTTTCTGGCTCGAATCCTATTTTCAAGTCTAATGGAGAGGCGAATTAAATCCTCGAGGGAAGCAGGTTCGTCGAGGGTTGCTAGTTCATCTTTAATCTGTTCATTTAATGCCATGAAAAAAGCTCCTTTTAAGGCGCTTTGGTTCCATCCTGAAGCTGCCGCCTTAACCCGGAAGTTAATCGAAAAATCTGCCACCGAAGAATTTCCCTGTTTGAGGCTGAAAAGAGCTCTGGAATCTATAGTTTGGTCAGTTTCTTGGTTAAAAACCTGGGTAAATTCAGTAATGAAATCAGAGAAAAGGCAATTTAAATTGTCGTCAGAGGCAAATCTTGCCTGAGCCCATTCCAAGGCTCTTCCTGTTAACTGAGAAAGAATGAACGTTATTTTCTTGTGATCAGTAGAAAAACAACCTGGAGAATTCTGAAAAATCAACCGGCACTGAAATAAAAATCCTTTGCAATCTTTCATGTTTCCGGAGAATCGTTCAGGTAGACTAGGACGAAATTCTGATGACGTCACCGGTTGTGACCTCGGGGGAGGGACTGGACCCGGAAATGGTTGCTGTACAGATGCAGCATTAGCGCTATTCAGGAAATTAGCACAACTCTGTAGCATTTGGTTATGAGTCCCAACTAAATGGTATAACTCACGGAGCGTTTGGGTTTGTCCCTGAAGTTGGGCATCCTGTTCCTCCAAACGACGGGTGAGGTGATCTGCTGGGCCTTGTGTTTGGCCGCAGTGTTCTGTCATGATGGGTTCTCGAATGGAGACCCAGTTATGCAGAACACCACAAGGCGGACACGAGGATAAAAGTTTAACAGTTTATTAAAACACAAATACAGAATGTACTGGAATCTGGTTCGGGCCTGGGTCCTGGTTTCACTGGAGTCTGCGTGAGAGACAGAGCTGTTATGAACTGCTGGCAGGGTTTGGTTTTCAAGTGAGCTCAGATAGTACCTTGAGGGTTCTTGAGTTATTCTCCTTGGGGGAGTTTCTGTTGGTTCTGGAGAAGAGTTTATCAGCAGAGTCCGTAGCTGCTTCAGCGTCTCACGTCTAGCTCGTACAGATCTTGGTTTGGTTTTTCCAGCTCTAGTCCTGAGCTGCTTGGGGGTTCTCAGAAAGTCTTCAGGGTTTGGCTCAGAGGGTCGGCTCGGCAGGTTAGCTCTCCAAGAGCTTTCACAGAGGAGACTCGGGTTTCCTGGGAACACAGAGAGAGAAGTTAGAATCTAATCTGGATTCAAAGTCATGGAGATTCACAAGGAGCAAGGCTTTAGCGCTGACCAACTTGAACAACACTGCGGCGTTGAGGCAAGGTCTGAAGGCAGCTTAAAGGAATAGTACACCCAAAACATGATTAGCCTTCATTTTCTACTCACCTCCATGCTGAACAACACTCTGGAGTACTTTTTTGATATCTCAAATGCATCTGGAGATCTGGGAGGCTTCTTGCTGTCTGCTGACATTCAAATAATGGAGGTCCATGGCGCCCGAGACAGAAAGGTCCATAAAAGTCCACAAAAACGTGTCAATATTCCTCCATACTGCTCGTCCAATGTAATCCAAGTGTCCTGAGTGGGTAGCATCCAGAATTTACTCGAAACGAAGTCATTTAGAATGTTTTTAGAGCATAAACAGTAGTGTATAGGATTTCCTAATAGCGCCCCCATGCGCGCTCACGATTCTACGGAAGCCGGCAGACCAAACCAGCGCATTCAGCTCGGCAAAGAACTCATGCTCTTCCTCAACACTGAAGTCCTCAGACATTTTTCTTTCGTTGTTTCTTTCTTTGCACAGGTAAACAGCACATTTCTTCTTCTACGCTTGCATTATCGGCAGACCAGACGCTGAATGCGCACTTTCTTCCGGTTTGGTCTGCCGGCTTCCGTAGAATCGTGAGCGCGCATGGGGGCGCTATTAGGAAATCCTATACACTACTGTTTATGCTCTAAAAACATTCTAAATGACTTCGTTTCGAGTAAATTCTGGATGCTACCCACTCAGGACACTTGGATTACATTGGACGAGCAGTATGGAGGAATATTGACACGTTTTTGTGGACTTTTATGGACCTTTCTGTCTCGGGCGCCATGGACCTCCATTATTTGAATGTCAGCAGACAGCAAGAAGCCTCCCAGATCTCCAGATGCATTTGAGATATCAAAAAAGTACTCCAGAGTGTTGTTCAGCATGGAGGTGAGTAGAAAATGAAGGCTAATCATGTTTTGGGTGTACTATTCCTTTAAGTAGTGGATCCTCTGATGGTCTTGATGAGCTGCACCTGTGCAGGAGGCTCCCTCAGAGGATCCACGGCGGACTCTGCTGGAGAAAGATGGGATTTTCTCCAGCTCCCAACAATAACATTACCTGGTGTTGTGAACCACCAAGCCACAGGTGTCTACAATGCAAGAAAGTCTAATTATAATCATAGCACATTGGCTCCTTACACTTTTAGTCTTTATTCTCTGAGCTTCCTTTAGCCCGCCTTGTGTTTTAGTGGTTTGTTATCAATTCTGTAGGAGGAAAACATCAATGGCCTCCTGCTGGCCTCCTCTGCAATTTGCATATTGTGTAAACAGATCAGCAGAAGATGCAGCTAACCTGTACAAACAATCTTGTACCACATCAGCCACTCTAACATAACATTGTACAAAAATGGGTAAGTATTACAGCTATCTGACCTATGTACCTTTGTGCTGGTTGTGTACTTGATTAGGTAACTACAATCAATTGGGATTAAACCTTGACATATCCTTTTCATTACGTAAAACCACCCTCGCATATGCAGACTGCCAGTTGGTACTGTATGCCTGAACTGCCAAAACTGAACATCTGGAAAAAGAAAATCTACAGGTGATGTACCATGTGCACATATTGTTACAATGCATCATATCCTGCAACAGGTATTTTCAAACAAAACAATGAATTGTTGATATTTAGTTTTTTTTTCCAAATCACACACTGTACACATCCATGTTAGAAAAAGTCAAAAGTTAACACATGCACCTTCTCGTTTGTTTTGAAGCACTTCATGTTTCGTTCTTCCATAAATCTTTAATGAGATGCAAATTGTTCTAGAGAGTCTTGAAATTTACCCAGTCTGTCAAAGATAGGCTCACCACAAGATGGGTTAACAACCATTGAGTTATTGTGCTTGATTGTCGAGTAAAATCGTCTGACCTGAACAAGTAGGTGCATTTGTGGGTTATTGTCAACAAAGCAGATGACCTCAGGGCTATTGTCAACACATCCTGGGTGTACCACAGGCTAATTGCCTCCATGTTATACACGGATGCAGTAATATATGCAAAAGTGAGCCATGCCAATATTGTTTGCACAGAACAATGTACACAGATATTTGTGTTTAAAATGTTTGCTTTTCATTCATAAGCGATATTTTCATTTTTTGAGAACATTATAACTATAATAATCAACATTGCAAAAAGTTAAGGCTGGAAATATTCTTATCTGTTTGCAATGTAGGAATTTCACTTTCTAAAATGGGTCAAAAACAGTATAAAACTTTTTCTAATCTGTATTTCTTTAAATGTACCTGAACAGGGGTTTAAAGAAATAGAATGCACATCATGGTAATTCTTGCTTTTCTGATTAAAGAAATACCTTTCAAATATAACTTTGAGCCATTATTAACCATACTTTCCACTAGGTCAACGTTTCTGTAATAATTTTTCCTTTTGATAGTATGTTACAATATTCCATCCTGTATTGTTTATAAAGTTAACATTCATAAAAAATGAACCAGACATCCAGACATGTCGCCCCAGGGATGTGTATATTGTATGTTCTTTTTGCATGCATAATTGTGAGGTAAAGATAAGGGCCTTTGTGTGTGCTTGTATGAAAGGGTACGTGCTTTCTTGTGTGCATGATCACATTAGAGCTCCAGATCCTCCCGTCAGGTTTCAATTATCAGACCTCACAGCTGTTTGGCGTTTGAAAGCCTGGAGAGAAAATCCAGTGATAAGCAGGTTAATGCAGAACGGAGTTCTGCTAAGGGCCACAGCATTCGAGCATGTCCAGAACCTGGATAGTATTACGTCTGCAGGCAAAGAAACACAAACTTGTATAACAAAACCTTTACTATGGTGGGGTTTTATTTTTTGCTTTAATCTTAAATATAACCTAAAATCTATGGGTAAAATTTAGCAAATGATTTGTATATTTTCCTTGTGTCTGTAAACCATGGCAATATGTTTCATTATTTTAGTAGAGTTAAATTAAATTACTTTCAATGTGTTTTTTGACACTACATTTATTTAGTTTCCAATCTAGTACCAATCAAGATAAAGAGCTGGTAGAATACAATACACAGAACTCACAAAGCAATATTCATAATTTTTCACAATAGATATCATGTTACATCTTAGCTTTAGGGAAAATTTATGTTCTTGAGGGATTGTATAACTCCAGCTGGTTAATAAGAAGGCCAAGAGATCTAGAAGATCTGATTTATTTTTATTTCTGAGCAGTTTAGGATTTTTCTCAGTGTGTTTAGATGATATCATGTCAAAGACAAAACATGAAGTAAAACATGATCAGGTCCTGTAAATCAGCTATGAGCCATCCCTATTAGCTATGTTCTATCATGCAGGCTAAAAGCACACCACCAGTATGGATGAAGTTATCATATTTCCATATTTGAGAGGACTTCACCATTGAAATTCATGAGAGCTATAGTTAAACTGACAAGCCCATGTCTATGGCAGTTGGATGTTGTAATACATTGGGTAAAAGTGAAAAAAAAAAGAGTGATTCATGACCCTCCACGGGTTCGTCATTGGATTGCCAACTTGAAGAGGGAGGATTTGCCATTGAATTTATGGCCAGAGAAAAAAACATGTTACTGATCCATTACTCTCTGCTTCGAATATTGCATTGGTCATAACCATTATTTATAATAGATCATTGTGACAAACACCAGATACAGCACTGGGACTTGCTCAACAGCTGATACCGCAGCGTGACGTCACAAAACAGTAGGTGGCAGTAGTGTTCTTTGACAAACATGGATGTCGCCAGTAGGGCACATTCAAATGAAAGTACTCTTAATTAAAAACACTTATCATTTATTGAAAAATATATAATAATTTCATGCATAAAGTACTTTCAGAAATTTGTATTCTTAATGTTACCAGACTTTTCCTTTAAAGCAAACTTACCAAGAGAAGCTGGAGGTAAAACTGTTTGGACCTGATTGGCCGAACATCAAAATTAATCACCAGTCCAAAGACATATGGAGACAGTTCACTCTGTCTTTTTCCAGGACGTAGTTTACCTACAAGGCTTGGCTTACTGCATGCAGAGAGGCTAAGGCTTTTTTCTCCTTTTCAAACATCAGGATCTGACCCAGCATGGATAAGTATAGGTAGGACTGATTTAAAGCACTTCCTAGCTAAGGCAAAGAAGAATGATCAATCTGGGATTCACATGAAAAAAATATTGTATAGTGTACTTTTTCTAGGCATTTGTTAATTTCGATAGTTGCTCTTAAATAAAAATGTATGTTAATAAAAAATTTGAGATGAATAATAACTTCTCCGAGATGAATAATAACTTCTCCTTTATTAAATTGGTAATTTTTTTAGGTTTGTGACACCATATTGAAAACACAGATTTTTCTTCATAAAGCCTCAAAGGGTAATAAATATGTACAAAGAGTAAACTTGTACATGAAATTATGTTTTGTTTTTATAAAGTGGCTTTAAAGTGTTTTTTTGTTGTTGGCATTCATATAAATATACTGGGGTGATAAACTTAGTATAGTCGGTATTTTTGGTGTACGTGTTTTATTGTTTTATTAGCTTTTTCGGTATGTAAAGTAAGCTGAGTTTAGAGATAATATCCTATTTACTTTATGTGTTTAATGCCTTTGCAATCACCTTACTTTGCTGTGAGCAGTCACATCTGTGTGCTATTATTCCCCTGCTAGCTTTGTTTTTTCACCTTTCATCTTAAGTCGCATACCTTTTACTTTCTTTGTTCCTTGAGTATGTGTCACAGCTGGTTTAAAATGTATTTGTTTGAATGTATTTCGACTCCAACGTAGTGAATGAAAATTATCGTATCCATTTATCTTGAACTTTGATCATCTGGCTCATTTATCTTGTGTTTTGAAGCATAAGATGTGAACAAAAAGAAACCATATGAGATCTGTTTTTCTTGGAAATAGACTCATTCATTCTCATTTTGGACTCCTGTGCTGGGTTATTCAATTTGCAAAAAAGTACAGATTGGAATGGACAAGCATTAAAATCTGATCTTTTTTTTCTTTATTTATTTCTTTAAAGTCTTAGGTATGTTCATATTTTTCCTTTTTTCATTGTATAGCTAAAGAAATGGACGTTTGTCTTCCACATGCCATTTCTCATCTAATTTTAAGCGTGGAAGCCCACCCCCCTACCCACACAGACACCCATACATGTGCATAATACAACTCTCTATCTTTGCAGGACCTTTCCATTGACTTCCATTCATTACTAATCTATTTCTACAGCCTAACCGCCGCCCTTACCCTAAACCTAACCATTGCGGTTTCACACCTACCCTAATCTAAACTCAATTCACACCTTCATCCCTCATGGGGTCCTGGCATCATGCCACACAGGGTATCTTTACAGGAAATGGGCCCCGCAATGTATTAAATACAAGAGCAAACATACACACCCCTACACACGCAGAAACAAGATAAGGTTTTTAACAAAAAGAACTGAGTTGAATCTGAACACATTTTTTTTCCCTTACAACATCCATTGACTGATGAGCTGCGTGTCAAACTCTCCCTCAGTTAAAAACTGTTTTTCATTTAGACTTTACTGTTATGCTTTGGTCTTTTTCTTTTTTTCTTGTGCACTGCAGTCGTAAAAGTTATGCACGGAGAATCTCAAGCATTACCCAAGCTGTACCACTCAGAGCTGAGGTACTAAAGGTGATAATGGAAAATTCATATCACAAAGTAAGGCAAACCATCAAGAATTACTCTTTTTCATACTTTTGATAGAGTGGGTGAAAAGCAGAGTCTTAAATGTTTGGAACCTACTAAAACCTGACTTTGCAGCTAAATAGTCATCTCTGTTTTTTTTCTCAGTGTTGTTCTATTTCTCTAAGAAAAATATTCACCAAGTAGAGTAAGGAGATGACCCAATTTTTTTTTTTTTTTTTTTTTTTTGCAAATTTAGTGGGGCTTGGACTGAGTATTTATTAACAGAAATTCAGTAGGAAAGTTTAATTCCCAATTGAACGAGTTTTCTCTTCAATTAGCCAAACAATTATGATGACATACTTTAAATCTGGCCACATTAACACACTGATGACCTGAGGAATGCAGAGAGAACATTTCGATCCTTATCTATAAAAAAGAGGAGTGGTGTTGTTTTATATTCTAATTGGACAAGATATGGAATATGTGACTAGCAATTCCCAAAGCTAAATCTAAATCTATAAAGAAAAAATAAATATTAATAACAAAAAAAAAATATGGTTGCTAAAGTTCATAAGCAATAAAGTCCTCAATTTCGCATTAATGTTTCTCTACTGTATCTTTGGGATAGGACTCTGTGGTTTTAAGCACCAGTGACAAGCATTTGTGTAGAACTAGACTCTAAGAGCTTATTGTTTAGCATAAACAAGAAAACACAAAATATGAGCTACTACTGTCAAGGTATTTATAAAATGTTACATGAGATGTTTTTTTTTATTAAATACAAAGAACAAGAAAATTCTAGACTAGAATTGATCATCAGAGCATGCACAAGATTACGACATGAATAAAACCGTATAATTAGCACCCGCCTTCATGAAGATTTACAACCACATCTGAGTAAATGATGATAATTTTGCACTTTCTTTTTTGATGCAAGATCTTAACAAGAATAAGCTTGTATAAAACTTGTGTTTATTTTTCTATCTATGTTTGTTTTAGATTATAAGAATACTGAAACTAATTAAATTATTTACAGTGAGAAGACAAGCTAATTGCTTTGTGTTGACTGAAGGGATGAGAACGGGTCAAGAGTCAAACATTCTTCATTTTCCACTGAGACTTTTAAGATGCCCCTAATAAAGTTATCTGTTATAACACTGAAATATTTTTAGTAAATGTCTGGTAAGAGTATTCCTTGGGGTGCTGAGATTTATTCTTTAGAATGAGCAAGCAAACAGCATGCAATTCAAAAGAATAGTTGCACAAAAACCACATCAAAGACTGTTCTAAAATAGACAAAGTATCCCCAAAGCAATACCCAACACATAAAAAGGATTTCTATCATAAAAAAAACTAATGTGAAGAGTCTGACCTCTATTTAAAGATTGTGAAACATAATGTTAGATGCTTTATGTTTTACCTGAAAAGACATGCGATAGTCAACATTATGGGAAAATATGTGCAACAAGTCATCAGGGAAGATTGATGATAATGAAGCTGCGCATAAGATGCACTTGATGTTCCTTCCAACTTTATAAAGATATAAAATACAAGACAAGGTTTATCTGCCTCAGGGAACAGCAGTAGAGTAAAGAGTCCAGAGCGGCCCTTTCAGTCTATCTAGTAACATCTTAGTATTATTGATTGACTTTTAGAAGATGTCTCTCTCAGACATGAGTTTATGCAAATCAGCCCATGAAGCTTGAGGTACCAGAGGCATTTTACTCAGAAAACCTAGCAGCCTTGCACTCTAAGTAATAAACTGCCTAAACCACAGATGCAGCAAAATACTTCAATTAGATGTTGCATAAAGGAGACAAAGGAGGCAGAAACTATATTAAGATGTTATCTTCAAGCATGGTAATTTTGCATTGTTTTCTTGGTCATTATGATTTATCTACATACTTATTATATTGGGAGAATATGTGATCTAGTTTCAAATTGCAGCTTAACTTTAAGCTAACTATTATCAGTTGGTAAGCTATACAGCAATCAAATATTCACCGGTTACTGCAACTCTTCATTCTCTTGTTTATATATCCTTTTAAGTTGAATCTGTATGGCAGAATTCTGTTAAATCTAGCACAACTTTGTAATTTATAAAGACCATGGCAAGCCATACAGGATCAAATTCACCAGATATTCAACAAGGAAAACTGCACAGTTAAACTTCTGAAGAAAGAATCACCAGAGCAGGTCCCTTCTATGGAAGAAAAAGTTTAAAATTTGAAAGTAAGGTTACAAAAGTGGGTCACCGTCACTAAAGAAAAAATAACAATTAAAACCCTGCAACTATTATTTACTTTTTGAATAGAAAATAAAATAAAGAAAAAAAAAATTGCTGACAACGCAGGACAGGCATTACTACAGAGAACACAGAACAGAATACAGATCAGATAGACAGGTATGGGACACAAGAACAGGAAGAAAAAAACTCTAGTTATCAGGGTGTATCAGGACTGGAAAGATATCACTGAGGAACTTATTCGTAAGCTTTATTTATATAGGTAACAATCACATTCTTCTAAGTGTTTCTATCTAAGGAAAACCAGCTGATTTCGAGGACTCATTGACTCTCTGCAATCTCCTGCACTGAGTATGCATGTAGTGACAGTGGGGAAAAGTAAAAAAAAAAAAAAGAAAAGAGAGAAAAACTCCCTTTTAACAAGGAGAAACCTCCTGCAGAACCAGGCTCAGTGTGTGAGGCAATCTGCTGATGTGGACTGGAGTTCAAGGAGATGGAAGCAGATAATGACATAAATGAAATATGTTTTTTGCCGCTCGGGTCCCGGCAGAAGATACCCGATATCTGGCTGTGCAGCATTGGCTGATTGCAATACTATACCGACATCATCTGTTTGCAATTGATGTGTGTGTGTATATGAAGAACTGCATACTACTTAGATGTAAAATAATTGCCATCATGGCTTTGTCAAGCTGCTGCCTACCTTTGTGAAGCAGGAAAAAGACTAATACAAAGTGAATCAAGTACAGCATTTTTAGTGCCTATCTGGAATGAGTGACAATAGTTGAATAAACTTTTGGATCGCAAAAATGGTATCGGTGCCCTATTTGTTGGTACTCGCCGATACCAATACCACCATTTTAGTGCTGGATCGGGGCCCCACCCGATACTGGTATGACCTCTGTCATTGACAACAAAGTTTACGTTACAAAGTATGGAGTTGAACTTTGGTTATTGACCAAATACTTATTTTCAACCATAATTTACAAAAAAATTCTTTAAAAATTCTATAATGTAATTTCCTGGATTTTTTTTTTCTCATTTTGTCTCTCTTAGTTGAAGTGTACCTATGATGAAAATTACAGATCTCTCTCATTATTCTAAGTAGGAGAACTTGCACAATCAGTGGCTGACTAAATACTTTTTTGCCCTACTGTATCTCTGTAAATGACACCCTCTTACTTAGAGCACTGTACATTGTTGTATAATTTGTACTTGTAAATGAAGTTTGAGAAACAAAAGCAAACCCTGTGATCCACGATAAGCCAGTCAATGGTCAATTGTACCTCTCTTGTTTTAACTGTAGGACATTGAAAACACTTTAATTGTACAAAGAATAAAGAATAAGACTGGATGGATATTTGGTTCTTGTTTAACACTGAGAGCTTGCTGTTCTGAAAGTATCTGCATTGACCAGTTGAACTTTCTTTGTAAACACTCTTTTTTTTTTTAGAAGAAGAATCAACAATGATATTGCCTCACAAGAATATAATCCCATTAAAGTTCTGTATTAAACTTCTGCACAACTTACGGAAAATTTATAATGGGTTCAGTGCTTAATTAGGATCATCCTTGATTACATTTTCTCAGAAGGCTCAAAGCATTCATCACAATTATAGTATAAATAGGCTGTCGAACGTTCTGAAAATGTCACAATGTCCCTTGGAATGACACTGAACCCCCTATTCACCCTGAACAGTTATATTTAGATTAAAATTATGTTGACTGAAGTAGGTAATCAAGTTCAGAATCTCATGTTGGAGGGGGGGGTCGTGTGTGTGGGGAGGGCTGGGGGTTGATGGGGGGTCGGGCTAAAAGTCTCCAATTTTTCAGGACTTTGAAGTAATGGCACGTTTTATTCAAAGTTTTTTTTTTATTATTGCTTTTTCACTGAACTACATTAAGCCCCTGGCTAAGCAGTGGGATTGGTTTTCAGAATTTTATTGCAGCACTGAAAATATAAAGTTTTTGTAGTTTGCGTTTACCTTATTTTTTTCTGCATGTACTGGACTCTTTTCCTGTGTGCACTTAGCTTCATCTCTGTGGTCAAGATTTGTTTAACTGTATGTATGTGAACTACACCAAATGGCCTATCAAAGGCAGGCACTTTTCAGTTAATTGATTAAATCCCTGCAAAAACTGCATTTGGATTGATGAAAACAACCAATCACCACCAGTCAATCAAAAACACTGACCCTTCATTGACAAAGACTACAAAACAAAAATGCTTCAGTCTCATTTTCAGGATTTTATCATTCCCTTTGTCTTGGGTCATGTTAAAATAAATCCTTCTTATCTGGATTTTTATCAAAGAATCTGCAGTAAAATAATTTGAATACAATATGGACATTTTTATTTGAAACCAAAGAAAGCATTGCATCACCTCAGGTGCTGGAAAAAACAAATCCTGAAAAAAAAGACAACATTTTGCAGATCATTTAGCAGTGCAGGAAGCTTAACCGAAATAAAATCCTGGTTCACCTCCAACTTTCTTAAACTGAATAATGACAAGACCGAAATCCTCTTAGTGGGAACAAAATCTACTTTATCCAAAGCTGACAGTTTCTCCCTTTCATTTGACAACTCCATAATTTCCCCCTCACCTCAGGTCAAGAGTCTGGGTGTCATCCTTGATAGTACCTTGTCCTTCTCCTCTCACATTAACAACCTTACCCGTTCCGCTTACTTTCACTTACGCAATATCAATCGCCTTCGCCCCTCTCTCTCCACTAGCTCCACCTGCACTCTTGTTCATAGTCTGGTCACTTCCCGCATTGATTACTGTAATTCTCTTCTTTTCGGTCTTCCTCAAAAATCCATTCACAGGCTTCAGTCAGTACAAAACTCAGCAGCTCGCATCATTTCTAGAACCCCTTCTTTTCATCACATCACCCCAGTCCTGCAGCAGCTCCACTGGCTACCTGTGAAGTATAGAATTCAGTTCAAAATCCTCCTACTTACTTTTAAAGTTATTCACAATCTCTCCCCTCCATACCTTTCTGATTTACTTCAAATTTCTACTCCCTCCCGCATTCTTAGATCTTCTTCTACCACTCACTTAGTTGTTCCTTCAGCCCGTCTTAAAACCATGGGGAGCAGAGCTTTTTCACGTTCCGCGCCCACACTCTGGAATTCTCTCCCCTCTGACATCTGCAATACCGAGTCTTTACCCGTATTCAAATCCAAACTCAAAACCCACATGTTCAAGATTGCCTTTTCATTATGATTTTATATTACTTTCCTTTGTGTAATTTGTGTTGTTTCTTTTAATTATGACGACTGTTTTTTACCATTTATTGTTTTTACATGTACAGTGACCTTGAGTGTTTTGAAAGGCGCTTGAAATAAAATGTATTATTATTATTATTATTATTATTAAAAAATGATTTAAAATGCACAGTTTTAGTAAGAATATTGAATTATATTTTAATATAGAACATCCAAGTGGTTATTTGACTAAACGCTGATGTTTCCTGGTCTCCTCAGGACCAGGACCAAAGTTCGAAATGTTGCATGGTTATAAAACCAGGCAAGAATTAAAACAATACAAACTAGAAAAAGTTTGGTAGAGAAGAGGCTAACATCATGTATTGCCCTGGGCCCATCCTTCATCCTATAGCAATCCTGGCTTATAGCCCATATAAGGTCAAGATTTTGCCAAAAGAACACACATTCAATAAATACTTGTTAAACTACTACTCTCCAGGCACATGTTGAACTTGTTTTGCATGCACATTAAATACCATAAACCCTATATGTTGCATACATTAGTGCATGCCATGTCTGTGCGCTCGTAGCCTGCTTTCCGCCCGCCCATAGCCTCTCTCCTATTCACATGTGGATCTGCTTCTACATATTTTCCTCAACTTTTGTCTCTTTTAATGTGGTAACCATTGAGAAAGTAAATTGGCTGCTTTCCTAAAATCCCACCTCTTGAGATTGTGCTGATACTTCTTTATTTTTATAATGATTACAAGATAAATTTAACTAAAAGCCATGGCCAAACAAATACATATTTTATCATGATCTCAGCACTGGTCGAATTATTCATGTCATTCACCTGTTTATCTGTGGCCAGTTCTCTGTATTTAAGATGTTCTTTTAACACATTTTATAACATTATTTCTCACCCGGATGATTGTCAATTACAATGAAATACTATGTTGCAGACCCTGTCATATTCCCATAAGAGATAGGGAAAGTTGTAATACTTTGGCCTTTTACCTAGAAAAAAGGCATGCATAATATATGAGAGTATGTGGATGTAAAAAGTGAATGCGAAACATATCAGAAGGACACACTTCTACATCTGTCCAGGTAACACTAATTCGATTTTTGAGGAGATACATTTTTATATAAATATAACCAGAGCGGTGTGTCTATTGATGTGCAACACAGAGTAAATAGCTTCCTTTCAGCAGTTGTAAAAAACTTGGAGGAAAGCCCACCTTTTAAGCTCCAGTAAAGAGGCATTGCTGACTTTTTTGAAAATAACTTGTTTGCTGAAGTAACTTAGGCATGTTTTGCTCTATTTTTGAACTGGAGAAGCACAGCTGCTTGTTGAAATAAGATGGCGATAAATATTTAAGGATGTTTTCAGACTCCTTGACTGTTAAACTATGCAGAAGATTAGATTCAGCTGAGGTTATTTACTCTAAAGGGTGTGACGAGTTGTGCCACCAAAGTCGCTTTCCCTAAAAAGACATGAAGCTCTGCCATGAGCGTGAATAGGAACACTGTACAGATCCAACCTTTTGTGGGCAAGTCATTTTGAATACAAACATGTTATAAAAAGAGATAAGCTTTTGAATTTCATGTGTGGTGCACAACAAGTTTTGTTGATTTGTAAAGAACATAACAAACATTCTTCTGTAAACTTTTAATCTAAGGATCTTTGATAAGGTTGTAACATGGATCTCTAAATCAAGATGCTCATGCAACTTATCTGTAAACACTATCATTAACACTGTGAGTGTAAACACTGTCATCAGCCGCCAGAGAACCCTGCCCAACAGAGGCTGCTCATTCCAAAGTCCAGGAATAAAAGACTGAATAACTGTTTTTGTCCCCATGCATTCAAGCTGTTCAACTACAGGGAGGAAACATGGAAACAGAATTTCAATAGAAATACAGCGTGATCGTAGGAATTATTGGTCAACCAGTTACGTCATATAAACCAGATTTTATCCATGTTTTTTTTTTTTAATGAATAAAATATTAAAAACACTTTTTTTTATATAAATGAGATAAGTGTTGAATGAGTGTTTTGTCCAATTCTAAACTATGTTATTTATTTTCAATCGTCCCTGTTCATTATCATATAATATAATATTTTGTTAATGATCTGTAATGTGAAACCACTACAGAGTTTCTACTGAATATTCTGTAGTATTGATCTGCTGATTACAGGTGATTACTGTATGATGATCAAGAAATTGTGTAATGTAAAGTTTTTAAGTTTAAACTCATGTGTAACAAATTAAACAGTAAAACAGAGTCTGAATAAATAAGATCACCAAGCAGAAATATTTGTTTTTGAGGTTTTTTTATGGAAAAAGTTGCATTTTCACATCTTGGATTTCTTAAGTTAACAGTTAAGACCCAGACTTTCTAATGGATTCAGAGAATATAAACTTATCAAACTGGACACATATACAAACATAAACCTTAATGGAAAATAAATTGTTCAAAACATCAATATGTCTCATATTCCAACACTTTCCTGAGGCAAACTAATTTCTGAATAGGTTTTGGTAAATTTGATTATGAAACCTAATGACATTAGACATCCAGCTTAATAACATTTTTTGTCAGTAATACAACAAGAACTTTTTACATTTGTCCATTAACACCCACTAAAAACAGATCATCAATCCTTTTTTGTTTGAGTATTATCACAAATCCACTTTAATTTATTGATATGCATTAAAAACTCTCTATAAGCAACTGAGTAGTTTAGGATGAATTAGGTTAGGATAAATAATACATTTATGACTAATATGATGAATTCATTATAAAGCAGATTTCAACTTAGTAAGTAACACTTATTGACAAATCAATTTTACATGCTGTTGTGCAAAGAGATAACAAGTAAAAATTATTGCCAATTAACAAGTCATACTCACTAAAGAAGTGGCTCTGCAAGTGGGGACCATCACATCACTGCTCCCCAAGGGGATGAGTTAAATGCAGAAATGAATTTCTCCAGTGTGAGATTAAAAAAAGTTCAAATATTATACCAGGAGACAGGCCAGTACGCCAGGAGAAATGGAGGAGGCCGTGAGAGGGTCGCAACCTAAGAGCGCTACCTCCACCCTAGTGCAAAGAGGAACAGGAGGAGTACTGCCACAGCCCTGCAAATGTGCATGTGTCTGTAGAAAAGGATAGAAACTGACTCCATGAGGAAGGTATGAGGGCTTGACATCCACTCACAGCCCAACATTTTGCAGGATGCTTGCCATTTGCCAGAGGTTGGCAAATTTGTCAGTGGTGCCCCGTGTTCTTCACAGATCAAAGTAGGTTCACTCTGAACATATGTAACGATGTGGCAGAGTATGGTGACACAGTTAAGAGTCACCGTGGCTGCACAGCCCTCCATGTACTCGCCAGAGGTACCATGATTGCTATTAGGTACAGAGATAATAATAATAATACTAATAATTTAACTTTATTAATCTCACACTGGAGAAATTCATCTCTGCATTTGACCCATCCCCTTGGGGAGCAGTGGGCTGCCACTGTGTGGTGCCCTGGGAGCAGTGTGGGGTTAAGGGTCTTGCTCAGAAACCCAGAGTGCAGGCTGTGGGGATCAAACCGGGTACTTGCAACCTTCTCTGAACTGCACTAACCCCTAGGCTACCATTCCTCCATTTCCCAAAGGATCTGAGGATGAGATCCTCAGATTGTTTATGAGACCATGTGATGGTGCAGTTTGTCTACGTTCCTCCTATTGCAGGACAATGCTACACCTCATGTGGTTGGATTGTGTCAGATATTCATTCAAGATGAAGGCATTGAAACTATGGATTGGCCTTCCTGTTCCACAGACCTGGATCTGACACACATCTGGGACTTCATGTCTCGATCCATCCACCAACATCATGTTGAGCCACTGTCTGTACAGGAGTTGGTGGATGCTTCATTCTAGGTCTGGGAGAAGATCCCTCAGGAAACTACTAAAATACTGAGCCTTAATGTTTAAAGGACAATACAGTTTGGTCAGGCTGTAGTGTGTTTTTTACACTTAGATTTTGTGTCTGACAAGAAATCCAGGCATCCATTGGTTAATACATTTTATTTCCATTGATGAGTTTTGAGTGATTTTGTTGTCAGCATATTCAAATTTATAGAGAACGAAGTTTACGATAAGAATATTCTATTCATTCAGATCTAGGAAATGTTATTTGATGTTACCTTTATCTATCTATTTATTTGAGCACTGTATATAAAGAATACAAGGAACATCTTTTTTGTGGCCTAGGACATGGCCAACAAAACCATTGAATGCCTTTATTGTCATTCAACAAAAAGAAGGGTTTTGTGTAAAAAATTATTAAAAACACAAAAACGTCACAACTTTTGAAGCAAACTTTAATTTTGAACCATCATAGACATGACATAAATAGGGCAATAGCATCATTGAATAATATCAAGATATGCAATGAATTGTTTTTCAGTTAATCACAGTATACATTTTAATGAAACACACTTCTGAACGCCCCACTTAATTATCCTTAAAGTTCTGTATTTCAGTCACCTGCTAATATTTTAGACAGAGCAGTATGACTTATATAAAAAAGTTTTAAATGCACTAACAAAAACAATTAACTAGTAAACTTTATTACAAATGTTATTCCATACATAGCATGCAATAAAACATCACTATATCAGATATTAAATCATAAACATAATTCCCACTAGATTTAGACACAGTGTAGAGATCATGTCAAGATGTTCATGCAGCACAGCTGATTGGTAATTTATTAAAGTTGAATATTTTCAAAGCAATAAGAAGAGGCATTAGAACATCCATTTGCTTTCAAAAACAATGATGGTATATTTAAAAAGACTACATAAAAATGGGAAGCTTTAATTGTACATCCAGTAATTATACTGATAATATTAACAATAATGATTATTGTGTGCATCCTGACAACTACATTTCATTTTAAAACAGGTGACTGTTTATTTTATTCACAGAACGCAGTTACTATGCTTTATAGCAATATATCCATGTTTTAATACTGTTTGGTTTGTAAATAGGTACCAACCAAATAAATATTTCCTTCTATATCTATTAATAATTTTGAGCTGTGACAGGGTATTTGAAAAAGAATCAAAATGCACAGAGCCCAAAGGAAAATATCTGCACTTTCTTTTTTTTTATTTTTGGCAACTTTGATTTCTTTGGTATTGAGTTTTAACTTTTTGGAAAGCTTTTTGAAAACTTTTAAAGGCTTAAACTCCACTGTGTGACAAACTCCTTTATTATGCTGCATTTTCAGAATGATTCTGCCATATATTAAAACCCTAAAATTTAACAGACTTAACAAATGAGCAAACTAAAGCCATTATATTATTTTTTTAGGCTTGAAAGGGAATTGAGTTTGTCAGCATTTAGCCTTCATGATTGTTTGGATGGGGATTTGAAGTGAGTCTTGTAAAACAATTGACTGTAGTTCACACTTTTTAGATTAAAGTTTATTTTTGTTCCTGTTTCAATGTCAGAATGAAAGTGCAGAGAAGTGTCTTGGTAGTTTTAAACACTGAATTAAGTTTTTCACTTTGAGCGCAAAGTTTCACGACATTTAAGACCACACGGGAACATTAAATGGACAAGTTTAACAGTCAATGGAACTTTCCCTTCTTTGTAATCTTTGTTCAAGGGTCTTTTTTAAGTTAAAGCTTCTTAAGCCTGTCTGTTGGCTGGAAGTAGGTTGGGAAACAACCTACTTTTTTCTCATTTTCCTCACTTAACACATACTGTATTTGTGAAAACTGCATCTTTCATTCTTTATAATATAATGCAAAGTCTCTCCATATCAACCTCTCTGATTCAGAAAAACACGACAGAATGTATTCAGAGATAGAAAACATTACACTTTTATTGAATATATGACAGCTAAACTCTGCAAGTAAATAACAGCAAGTTGAGTTTGTTAAAGAAAAGTCATCCAAAATAGGAATCACCCTTAAGGTCAAACTCTTTCTGGCTATTTGTCCTTCTTAGTCTACTTCTCTGCTGCACCTTCTAACTTTGGCACCTGCTTTAAATCTTCTTGTCATTCCTAGTTTAGGCCCCACCAGCTAACACCTGCTGGCTATCAACCCAATCACATTCTTTTTTCTCTTGAGCAGTATTCTTCTCTTTCTGACACAGATCCTGAATATGATTGGATTTTAAGAACCTTCTGTAAGAGTCCTTCTCCATTAAAGTGTAGATCATCTTCTGAGCCTCGTCAAAACAAGATGGACTGCCGCTCTCAATTCCCCGCCTTGTCTTTTCTCTTGTAGCTGCATCTAAGTTTACCTTTAATGAATGAAAAGGAAAGAAAAAACAGAAGTTCAAGATACTGAAATAAAATGCATTAGCAGTCTCCCTATTTTACCTTTAGGTGTAATACAAGAAAAAAAAAATTTTCTAGCTTAACTGTAAATCATATGTGATAATGCTTTATACTTGTGTTTTGGTTTCCCTTTTGCAACAGTGGCAACAGATGAGAGTTCAAAGGGGGAATTCTATGTTGACACATGACTGGAAAACTCAAAAAAAGTAAAGAAAAGAACAAGGAGAAGCACAATAGAGAAGTTATTTCACTAAGATTATTTACATGTTATGTCTCAGGCAGCCTTATTATGTTTTTTCAAGGAAGGAATTTTTCTTTCTTTTTCAGCTCTCCTTTATTTTTTGCTTTTTGATATCAAGTGTTCATTTATTAATACTCAATTAATAAATGAAATGAAAAATGAATAGGTGATCTGATTCATTTGCGTTGTCTTATCTGTTAGAATAAATTTCTTTACCTCATTGGGAGCATCTGCATCAACATACTGCTGGTAGATTTGCTTCGCTTTAGTTGCCAGCTTGGAAGGTGACGTCTTCTTATAGTCCTCACAAGCGATCCAGAAGTAAACATTTTCCTGGCTGAACTCTGACTTTAAGAAGGTGGTGAAGACTGTACGACCCACTAGAAGTAAAAGGAAAAAGAAAAAGTTATATAAAATCAAATATACTTTTACTAAAGAATTGTGAAAAACAAATTAATATCATCTTTTTTTTTGCTTCTTCTCCAAGCTTGAAAAGAAAAACACACTCAATAGTTCTTCATTTCTTTTATTGTTTTGTAACTAAAGCAAAGTTTTCCCTACTTTTCTAAAATAAGATAATGTACTTTTATATAAAGCTTTCAAAGCATTTACATAGTGATATATGATTGTGTTAAATGTCAATTTTAAAACGACCCGGGTTCGAATCCGGCCTGTGTTCCTTTGCCGCATGTCCCTCCTCGTCTATCATTCCCCCTTTCCTGTCAGCCTAATGTCGAAAAAAACAAGCCACTAATGCCATGAAAACTAAAAATAAATAAATAAATTTGTCTGTTGAAAGCTAGAAGAACTAAGAAAGAATTTGTAAAATTTTTCTCAACTTCATATAGGCTACTTAAGACCCGTAACTTAAATTCAGAGGCTATCAAATATTGAAGACTTGATCATAATTAAGATGTTAATTGCAGGCCTACATCCTTAATTTACACTTTTGAATCATCTGAAAGAGTAATACTGTGGCGAAATGGAAGGAGTCGTTCAGTCGTGGCGCATTACACCCATCATGGCTGGGTGTTTTCAAGCTTTCTGTGTGTTTTGTGCTATGCTTTTGGCTCAACAGGCGTTTCACTCCTCTAGAGCAGGCCAGCCATGAAGCTGGGAAATCTAAACTTTTGTAGCTGGATGCAGAACGTTGACTTTTATTATTTTTTATTTTTTATTATTTATTTAGATCCCCTGATCTGGGATCTAATTAAATCTGGGCTGTCTGGGAGACTGACATGCAAGTCGTTATTGCATTGACATGGCTGTCAGCATAAAAGTCTGTAAAATGAATATACATATATAAAGGGGTTAAACTCCTATGATTAATGACTGAGATATGGCAAAACTGTTTATAAATACCTAACTCGACTAAAAATGGCAAAACCTGCAGGCCAAAAGTATTCCAGTTTACAATATGGTAATTGCAGTTTTTACCACAAGCCTAAAAAATGTTTTATATTCACGTTCAAGTGCTGCAAACAGCACTTTCCCCCGTTAGTATATGTTAGTCTGCTACTACGAACAAATAATATTTAAGAGGGATCATAATCCTGATGAACTGACTGCCCAGATGGTGTTTTTAGGTATACTTTGTAGCTTAAAAACATGTTAAAATTACTTTTTTTCCAATTCATCTAACAAAATAAAGCAAAGCCACTCTCTATATTGCAAGGGGAAGAGCACAGGAGCTCAACAACCAGAGCGCCGAACGTCCACAGTCTAGATCGTCTGACTTCAAAAGCGCCCAAGGTGAAGGGTTGGACTCCTTTATGACTCTGGAAACAACTTTTGTGGGAAGGCAACAAAAAACTGCTGCTATTTTTCAAATCTGAACACCATAATTAACAAAAATTAACTAATAGTATACATAAATTGTATTAAAACAAAATAAATATAATCATTCTTCTTTTAATCAATATTTTCTTTTATTTCTATTTACTGGTATTCAGACAATGAAATACATTTGCAACAGTATTTCTTTAATCTCTCTTAGAAATAAATGCAGATTGTTCCATTGGCCACGTAATCAGACAATAAAGAAGATTGATTCTTTGAGTAACAAAGTACTGCAGAACAAATAGACGGGAGCCTCAGCTAAAGACATAATATCATAAAACATAATGGATGCAGCTGTGCTCATCCAAACTTCCGCAAGACTAAGATGATAGATAGTGGAAACTGATTACGGTAAACAAAATCTTCCAAAAGAAGATCAGGTCATTAGAAACTGACAGATGGAGGAGGAAAGAAGGAATGACAATGTTGGAGGTCAATGACTAAGTTCATGGGATGCATCATGTCAGAACTCAGCTGGTTCCCGCAAGGTCATTGCTCTGCTGTCTTTACCATACACTCGGCAAGATTCTCAGAGGACTTGGATTAGCAAACACACATACAAGCACACACAACGCAGACACACAACCTCTGCACTGGTCATATTGCCCTGAGGGGCCTCTCAGCAGTGCCTTGTGACACGTAGCAAAAGCCCAGAGCCTGAGAAGCGCCTTTGTGTGTTTGTGCTTAATTTGCATGTTTGTTCAGACTATCAAAATCTGCCTTAGTTCTATTTCCAGAGAAATCTCCAGGGTTGCATTATTATTTGCGGGAAGAGACACTTAATGGGTAATCATGATAAGGTAAAAGTTAATTACCCACTTCTCAGGTTCCTTTTTCCGGTTCGAACCTTAACACATGGAAATTGCAGTCTTCGAAAAGCTTATTGACGACCATTAATGAGTAAAGTGTTTGTCTGGCTCTTGTTTGATCATGTTCCCATGACTGCTGAAGTCTTATTGTGTCTAATGAAAACCATCCTGTTGTTTATATAAAATACTTTCCTCTTGTATATAAACCCCAAGAGACCTCTTGCTGAGAACTCGTTGAATCAAGCATGACTGTAAATACCAGTGTAACTGGTGTCATCAAGTTGCTTCAGGCCGGTTTAGATCTCTATCATTACCTGGACTTTGCCTGATTCTCCCTGAGTATCTTTTATATGTATTGATGTGAAACTGTAATGTACTCACGTTCACTGCTCATCACATGACTGAACGACTCCTTCCATTTCTCTACTTCAGTAGCATCAGGGACCCTGGAAACAACAAATGTATTTTTTTTTTTTTTTTTTTTTAGAATTTATATGTACAAAGAAACAGATAATAATTTTCTGCTTTTATTTTATATGTTTACTAAGGCTGACCTAGGGATTCTGATGTTTTTTTATTTTCTGTTTTTTCAGCTTACTAAATTTGATTAATCTTCTTATTTACAACATCTTGAAAAAATAGCTAAAAGTTATTCTAAAAGTTATGTTAACAGGTTGGTTTATTTTTCACTATGCAATTTTGCCAAAAAACATGTTTTGAAGAAGATAATATTAAACTACTGAACATTTCATCCACAATTTACTGTTTACACTGTTCATCATCTGACCTTTCCACCATGGAAAATAATGGAAATAAAATGCCTCACTAAAATTTCTGGTCTTTGCAACTATAAAGGTCATGAGAAGAACAGCTATATCAAGAAATAAGAAACCTAATTTCTATGCACATTAATTTTCTGAACTAAGTATTGATTATGTGTCACCTTTAACAGATGGGTTATATATTCCTAAAAAGGAAAGGTCAGTGCCATCACCTTCTCATAAAGGACAATTACAGGCTTGTAATGGGAATTACACCTGCGGGCAGATCAGGGTCAAAACAACACCTGCATTTCCGCAGGTTTTCCATGTTTAAGTTTATATTTTCAGTAAAAACAGTAGAGATCATTAAAAAAATTTTGAAGTATTTTTAGTCCGAACTGCTACAGAAGAAAAGAGAAAAAGTTGGTGTTTTCAACAACCCTTTAACACAAAACATTCTCTTTGAACATAAATCAACCCATCTGTATTCTATTTGTCTTTCCCAAATAGAATAGAAATAGAAATAAATATTTTAATTTATTTAAGAAATCCAAGATTCCATCATTTTAAGAAGTTAATTCAAAGCTAATGGTCCACCAACCCTTTTCAAGCATAGAAGCAGGAATTAATCATAATGTTCAAAAGCACATTTAAATCCAGTTAAAGCAAAGTTTATTTTATTATTTTTTTATTGTGTTTAAAAACAACATACTACTCTAAGATGGAATAGACCAATGATGATTAAAAGTAATAAGAACTAACCTTGAAAAATGATGCCTTAATGCACTATCAACAAGTATTTTCCTAGATTAAAACTGAGCACAATTCTTGTTGTAGATGCTGCTTCAAAAATACGCACGCTCTTGTTTGCTTGTATGTTTATCTCCACTGTTTGCTTTTAGAAAGATATTTGTATAAATATTTTTGTAACATGTGCAAATATACAGTTTTATCTATATTTTATTAAAAATCACTAGGATTTATTTTCTTTCTTAAGACAAAATAAAAAAAATCACAACACCAGAGTATTAAAAGTAAAAGACATAACCAAAATATAACATTATTCTGACCTCTTTACAGCAGCCGTCACATTTTTTTCCTTTATCTCCTTCTGATCTGCAGCATGGGGTTCAGGCTTCTGCAGTAAGAAGCTTATTTTGTGCTTGATATCTTTAGCGCTGAGGAGACATGAATATTGAACATTTTGATTTGTTTGCAACAAAAAAAATCTAAATATTCTAAGGTAGAATATTTGTAACAAGATTAAAACATTTTTTGTATTAAAGTTATTTAAAAAAACTGAAATATTTGATCTGTCTTGTTAAAGCTAGTGTTACAGAATAAGAGCAGACATGATATTTGACTTAGTTTACATAGGCAAAAATCCTTCTGCTGTTTAACTGCTCTGAGCTTACCTTTTCAGGCAGGTTGCAGGAAGGGTTGCAAGTCCTTTACACATGATGGAACGCTAAGAATCCAAAAGTCACAACTTGTTTTTTTCTCAATGACAGCAGGAAAGCCACTGAGCGATCGTGGACAGTGGAGTTTTTAGAGTGGCGTCCTTCAGTATTAAACAGCAGGCTGTACTTATCTCCACCCCCAGCAGTGATTTATACAGGAAAAGAGGGGAGAGAAAGCCAGCCAATCACTACCGATGAAGAGAGAGTGAAGAGACAGGCAGAGTAACACATGAGAGAGGGAGGGAAAGACAGTGAAAATACATGAGAAATGTAATACAGATGAGGGTATAATCAGCCCAAACAAAAAGTTCTATTGGGACCATTCAGGTATTTTAGGAACTTGCAAAGTTTGCCCTATGAAGGAGACAAAGAAGACAAACCCTTAATTATCCAAAATCTAATCCAGGCTTTGGCATTGACGTATGCCTGTACTTCTTTTATTGCATTAAATGAGGTATTTCTGGGAAAGCATCGTCATTTGTTTTCATTGAAAGATACAAATACAATTTCACTGAGCATTCACTGTTAGATATAAGCCTTTAAAACCATTCAAAAACATTTTTTACAATTTTACATTTGGTCAATCTCAAACCTAATGTTGATTTAGGCACCAGCTCATTTTATTTGCAATTTTTAATTATTAAGATCCGCCGATTTAAAAAGGAACATATAAACCTTTTTATTTTTCTGCATCACTATGCTGAACAAATATCATGGGACTTTCCATACATCAAGCAAGAAAGTACACCAGTTCAATTGAGGTCCAATTACAGAATATTTATCACTGAAACACTCTCACTCCCTATTCAACAGTAATTCACATAAGGATCAAATATTTGAGCTCTAAGAAGAGGTCTTTAGAAAACAGTCAAAAAAGCACATTCCATAGAATTCAAGAAAAAGAGAATGATCCTTTGTGGACTGTACACAAGAATAGAGAGCAAAATACTCAAATATTTGTTTGCTTTTTGGAAAGTTGGGACAACTTTACTCCATTTATGCTTGATTCAAAGTTCTTTCTAAAACATACAATATATTTCACCATTCTAAGTTAACAGTCTTAATACTACAGAAATTTATGCAACCATTATATGTAATTTCACTTGCACATAACAGTTGTTGATTTAATATACAGGTTAAGGCCTGAAATAAATCACATCAGAAAGCCTTGCTTATGAATGCACACATTCTTAAAACAGAGATAGGGCAAGGGCAAACAAGAAGTAGAAGAAAAGCTAATGTTCCAAGGTGGGGGGAAATATGGGGTGTGACTGTGGAAAATAGTGAACAGAAAACATAAAAAACTTAAAAGACAAAAGAAAAATTGGATCCACATTAGAAAGGGGAAATCTGTTTTCTTGTATTTGATGCTGCAATTTTGTTGGTAATATGAATGTTATAGAATGAAGGCTCAGATAATATTGACACATGAAAAATAACATACCAGATTCCTCAAGGCTCCATTCTGGGGCCCCTCCTATTCAACATCTACATTCTCCCCTTAGCTCAGATTATAGCACACAAGATCAGTTACCATAACTAAGCAGATGACACACAGCTTTATATCACAATTTCACCAGGTGACTATGAACCCATCAGAGCGTTGGCTAGATGCTAAAAACAGATCGATACATGGATGCACCATACAGTAATTTTCTCCAACTGAATAAAAACAAAACCAACGTAATAATTTTCAGACCAAAGGAAGAGAGATTCAGAGTTTGCTCACAGCTTCAGCTACTACAGCTAGAAACCACTGATTATGGCCAAAATCTTGGTGTCATGATGGACTCAGACCTGAACCTTCAGAGGCACATAAAGGCAGTTTCTAAGTCAGCCTTTTATCACCTGAAAAACATTTCCAGGATTTAAGGACTAGCTGGATCTAGAAAAACTAATTTATGCATTTTTATTTCATTTAATTAATTACTGCAACAGTGCCTTCACAGTTTTGCATAAAAAGTCAGTCAGAGAATATAATTTAAAATCCTTCTGTTAGTCTATAAATCACTGAATGGAGCACCTCAATACATAACAGATTTGTTGTCAGTGTATCAACCTCCCACACCACTCACGTCTTCTAGTTCAAGCCTACTCTGTTCACCCAGAACTAGAACCAAACATGGAGACACAGAATTTAGTTCCTACGTTCCACTAATTTGGAATAAAATTCTAGGAGACTGGAAAATTGCCTGAGTTCTTCTAATCAAAGTTAAAAAAACATTTTTTTTAGAGCTGCCTTTGACTGTTTAAGTTAAACTATCAACTGAGGTCTCATTACTTTAAAGTTGTGGTCCAACTGATTTCTACTTATCCACTTTTATTATGTTTTTATTTTAAATTAATTCATTCGTTTTCTGTTTAAATTGTGTAAAGCACTTTTAATTTTGTCTGTGCTGAACTGTGCCATACAAATAAACTTGCCGTGCCTTACATTCCGGACTGTAATGACACACCGACACAACATCTAGAGCTTTTATGCTTTGTGCAGCTTTTCCCCCATCGGTCCATCCATCTTTTGCCTCTTTTTCTGACGGGTTGTGGTGGGACCTGTGCTTATTTCTGGCAGTCTATTGGTGAAATGCCGGGGATACCCTGGACAGGTTGCCAGTTTGTTGAGGGGCAACAGAGAGGCACAATACAATGCACACATACACTCACACCTAAGGACATTTTAGAAAAGCCAATTAACTTTACAGTCGTGTTTTTTGACTGTGGGCCGGGGTACCTGTAGAGAACCAACACATGGACAAGAAGAATATGCAAACTGCATCAGGACCATGAGCATGCCAGAGGTACTGGGCCGCAAATCAAACTCTGAAACTTCATGCTGTAAAGCAACAATGCTATAGACCGCTCCATTGTGTAGCCCGGAAGCTTTTTCCACTGTACCTTATTTTTTTGTCTGATGGTAGTTACATTACAGGCCAAAAGCTTACAACACCACACAAAATGTAGAAGTAGAAAACAAAGCTGTTTCCAACATTTTTACAGCCTCTACTAGTTATCAAAGAATGATAGTAATTTCTTTCAAATATGTTTTTCTTATCTGTTTTTTCAATTTATATCTATCGGCCAACTTATACAATGTCTTCAGATTTTTATTTCAATATACCCTCGCCAGTGCACATCGACATTGTCTTTTCCATGTGGAGCTATTTACTGGTATCAGGTAGCTACAACTTTTTTTACAAGGTGCATGGTGTGGAAAATCAACCATGCAGAATGGTGTGGGTGCTACAAATATTAGCAATTTGGGTCTGTGGACCACGCATACATGTCAAGCATAAACCAAGCCCTAAGAATTCTGACCTCATTAAAAGCATTAAAAGGTTTCCTAATTTTGCAACATTAATGACATTTTAACCACATCCAAAGATTCAGAGACTTTTTCATTTTACTTTTTTAAATTAAGCATAAGATGTTTTGATTAAAGTTGGAGAAACACTGACCAGTTTTACAAGGTCTGCATAGACCGCACTTGTTAGGGACAAATTTCAGAAGTCTGAAATGCCCCACTAAACTGTTTGGCCAGCTTTACACTGACTACCTGTCATGTTTATACATTATCCATCAGAAATAGGCTCGATCTGAATTGCTGATAGCCAACTAAGGGGAGAAGCATGCAGGAGCTCCACAAAGCTGGTGGGAATTACTGTATTGTTGAATGACATTCATTTAGGATATAATGGAGGAAACACAGGTGATGGTCTATGTGAATGAGGAGTCAGTGCGAGAAGGGGCGGAGCCTCACAAGCCTGTGAGAGAAAAATTCAAACAAATCAACTTTAGCCAAACAAAGTTGTTGAACTTGGGGGGCCGATATCCTGCTACATGTGGCTGAATCCTGATAATGACTTACCAATTAATTAAGCTGCATTAAACCACAGACACAACTAAAATTGCAGGAGACTTTCCCAGAGGACCAGTGTTTGGGTATCTTTGTTATAATTAGATGAATCGATCCCCTCAGTGCTTTAAACTCCCCAGACTACCAAGGGAGTCGAACACTAAGTCAGATGGGGCTGCTCTGAAATGTACGAAAACAGAGGTCTTCAGCCCAGGACCCATTGTCTTGCATGTGTTAGATGTGTGTCTCTGCTGCACTACACCTGAAACAAATGGTGGCATTACTTCCTCAGCAGTCATGGGCTTCAGAGGTCAGTTAATCACCCATTTATTTAAGTTGAGGCAGGTGAAAGAAGCTAAATGTCCAGGACAGTGGGTCCCCAGGTGCCAGTGTTAAAGACCCCAATCTGATATGAAAGATATGCACAAAGTGTGTATTTTCTTGTCACACTAAGTTTGTATAGCTATTTTTAATATAAATTTTCATCTCTTTTGTTAGGTTGTAATTCCAAACAATCCTCAAGAACTCATCTCAAGTAAAATACAAACCACCTGGTCAATTAAAAAGGATTAAAGTATGATTTATTTGCTGCTAATTGCAAAGCCATTTTTCAAATAGATGACCCTGTTTGATTTTTGATTTGTTGAGATAAGCCAATCACTAAGACAAATGAAGAAATATCTTCCTTCAAAGATCACTGGGGGCTTGTTGTGCTTCAGATTATCAGTTTTTCAACACAAGGCATCTGGTTGTTATAGGAGACAAGTAAATATCCCTATAAAGAATCAAAGTCACAATTTTACCCTACATATAACCACCGAAGGGAAGGCAGATTCCCATTTCATTCTTCAAAAAGTAAGTAATAAAATACTGATGCATCAAAATTTAATGTCTGTTTATTACAGCGTTTAAGGTTTCTTAGATGAGCTGTTTTTACCTTCAAATTTTAAACCAATTCAGCTTTTATCTATCTGTACCCTCAGAGATTAAAAAAACATTTTCTAATTGGAGAATTGTAAATTATTTGTACCCCAGACTGACGGATTACAATGTCTTTTTCTTAAATAATTTGACGTTTGCAATGTATATAATGGGTAATCATCCCTTGCTACCCTGGTCTAACATGCAGAAAGATTTTCACTCCTGTTAAGGAAAGCTATGTGTCAGGCTAATTTAGTTAATTAGCTCTCTCATCTTCTCTTGAAAGGAAAGCCTATTTCAACACCTCCAGTCTTGCTTGCAGCCAATAAACTAATTAGACTGAAAAACGACTAACCAGACTGAAGTTCTTGGAATTCTGTGCTCAGTTGTGAGCACCATTTATTTGTATAATTTTCTTTCCTTCTTTAGCTGATATATAAAAGAGGTCTGAAAGAAGTGATCTGAATAATCAAAAAGAGAATCAAGAAAAAATGTAAATTTTACAATTTGTATGGCTCATGTGTTAGCATTCAAAGCATAGAGGACAGCCGGTGCTCTAAGAAAGGGAAAAGATTTAAGGAATTATATATTTTGGCTGTTTATTTTATTTATTTTTTAAACTGGACAAAATTAATTGTACATCCTATATATAACCTTCTACAAACTGCAAAACAAGATGTAGCAAAGGGGTATTTATCCCTTTGATTGTGAGTGTTACATCATCCAGAGCTTCAGGTATGCTCCCGGTATGCTAAATTGACCAAAGAGGAAGTCTAAGAGTCTAAGGGTCTAAGAGTGACTCAATTAATCTATTCAAAGGCTAAACCAGTCCAAGCCAGAATCAATAAGGGTGCCAAGACCTGAAGCACCCTCTTGGTCCTAACTCGCATCCTAAAAAAACTACAGGCCCCAACCAAGCAGGTCCTCCATCTGCAATGAGGAACATCAAAAATAGGTACAATGCAAATTTAGTGTGAGGCCTTCCCAGTTAGATAAACTGGAACTGCTTCCATGTATAAAACATAAACCTAACAATAGAAAGTCACCTGACTGCTAGCTTAATATCATCCATAGCCCTTTGTTAGTCAGCACGTTCAGACACCCACCTTAGGACCGTTAACCAACATCGTTACAACAAAAATAACACACATAGCATAGGGGTTCATCTATCCACATAAACAAATTTACAAATAAGCACTAAAAAAGGTGGTTTGACATCCATTTTTCATGCTGCCATCCTTGACAGACATCTGATCGTAGAACAGCCAATGTGTCCTCCATAATGTTGAGCTGAAACAGTTTACATAGCTCATCAAAGGGAATTTCTCACTTCCTTTCTCGTTTCTCATTGTCTCTCCATTTCTTTTTCATACTGAGCTGTCAGGGTTTAACATATCTCATGCCTTTGACCAACTCTCTGAAAGAGTGATTGCTGACAAAAAGCATCTTTATGTTTTTCATACCTCTAGAAAGTCTATATCAGCAGTATGGACTTTTTCAATGAGACATATAGTTCTACAACACACTATATTTTTAAAGCCCTGTGGTTTGTTATTCCAAACATATGCGGAGGGCCCCATAAAAGAGGTTTGTTTAGTTTCTGTCAAAGCAGAGCTGCTTATGAATTCTGCCTCACAGCCTCCTGCAGTGGACCAGCACTAATCCAGACAGCAGGATGTAATCAGAGCCACAGATGCCAGCTTTTTGTAGCATGAAAGTGTTGATGATGGCTCTTTGTGCTTATGGTACTCACTAAGTCACACAAACATACAGGTGTAACAGCCATATAATTGGAAAACCATGCAATTTGGGTGAAAGACTATTCTATTTCCAGTCGTTAAGAAAATGTTATCAAGACAGAATGAATACAAAATGCTTCCACAGTATATAATTTGTCAAATACAATGCTATATTATACAGTTTTCATGGTTGAAACATTGTATGCAACAACTCTTAATATACAAAGCACAAAAAAAAACATTATTCATCTAGATTTTTTTTCATTACCTGTAATATTTCATGCAAAAGTTTAACCAATGTTACCTGAAATACTTAAAAAAGTAAGATGGTTTATAATCATTTTAATGTTAAAATATAAGTTAAAAAATTGGACCCTATAATCATGGTTGGGCTGGCCTAGCAGGAGTCCTAAATTGCCTGTCTTTTCTAGCCGAATCAGCCAGTTTGTTGCCTGAAAGTTTTTTTTTTTTACCGTATCCAATTAAATGCAGCTGCCCTTTCTGTTGGAAGTAATGTTAATATAAAGGGGAGCTACAAGTGGCCTCTCATAACAAAGAAAGAAAAAGAAAAGAAAGAAAGAAGAGTGTTTCAAATGAGCAAATGTGCTAAAAATGAGAAGAAAATTATGGACTGAGCAAAAACACCAGGATATTTTCCATGCTGGAGGGGTAAGGTTAGAGTGACTCCAACCAGCCTGGACAGTTACGCAGTGTTATAATTTCTTTTAATGGTATATAGTTAGTTTGTGTTTTAGATTGTGTTCAGGGTTTACCGAATGTTAAATAAAGGCTATTAGCAATGTAATATCATCAATCCACGTAGCATTAATCTGCATTATCAATTAAAATAATTTCATAATGGCTGACCAGAAAAAATAAATTATTCACTGAAAAAGAAAGCTTCAGGAAACTGGCACTGTTTCCTGACAGTGATATATAGACTAATATCTAAGTATATGGGCTACAAATCGGTTTAACCTGTTTAGACATTTATGTAGCTATTTATCAGATCAAGAAAAATAAAGCAACTCTTTTTATTGTGTTTGTTTGTGTGGCTAAATTTTGATTTTTATTCAGTAATAATATTCTAACATTGAATTCTTCCTCAAAGTGTGTAAAAGTTTTCACTGTTGCCTTTATTGTTATTGGTAGCTGAGAAGGTCAGTTGCAGTTATTGTCATTTAGTTGATACAGAGGAACAGGAAAATCCTAGAGATTAAGAGGAAGAAGAGACAGATGAGGAATAGGAGTTTGAAGATGACAAGGAAGAGGAAGCACCAAAAAGGCAGAGCCAAGTAAGACAACAGTATCCAGTATCAGGTTGGCAATAGGGTGTTTCCTTCCAATTCCTGAACCCCAGAGATCTAAGAGTAGCACTCAAAACCTAGGCTTTTTGATTGTGACAACAGGCTGAAGAATTTCAGAGTAAGCTTGTATTTCAGGGTATAGATTCGGAGGTTGTTTTTAGGTCCTTGATATTTGCTTTAATCTGTATGATAGGCTGCTTGTTTATGCATGAAAGGTAAAAATAAAACTAATTAACTATAAAACTAAGAAGATCTGGGTGTCCAAAGCGTTGCCATAGTTAAGAGGTCGCAGGCGAATTTTGTTCAGTTGCCAGTAGCAATTAAGTGTTTCTCTTGCTCTCCAGTACAAGTGGTAGATGCAGATAGAAACTTTTTTTAACCGCTGCAAATTTTGTTGAAACAAATCAATATTTTCTTACAATTGGAAAATGTTAGTAAAAACCCATAGTATCTGACTTTATAACCTGGCTTTTATCCATATTGTCTAACAGACGCTTAAAAGGAGTGGACTTTGTACCCAAATCTGCTTTCAATTTATCTATAAAATCTGTATAAATAAGACAAGCAACTTCAAAGAATGAATGACCCAAATCATTTTCCTATTACTAAAAACAGTCAAAGTCATTTTCCTTAAATCTTTATGTCCAAATATGTAAACTGAATACCTTTGTTTTAGTAGGGCAAATGACCAAAACAGTCATATTTTACAAAAACCTAATTTATTTATTGAAATACAATAATGTATAATAGATTTATTCTAGAGCAGGTCAAAAAAAGGATTCTATAGTTTATTTTTTTTATATTTTATTTAGTATATTTTTTTTCTTTATCATATTCTCTCTTGACATTAAAATACTTTTGAACTGATGATTTTTGTATGTATGGAAAGTTTAGAAACCCTCACATCATTGTTTCAGATGTCAAGTGTTTGCAGTACCTGTTGAAAGGCAGGTTTATGTGTATATGAAGAATTGGACCAGTAGTATTCACATAGTGAAGATATGAACAGTTTAAACTTTGCATTTCTATCATGATTTAATTAAAGATCAGACCCAAAATGCAGAAGACCAAACAGAGAGACCAGTGAAAAATTTAACAGGTTTATTAGTATAATGACAAGAGTCCAATGCTGCTCTGAACACTGCTCAACCGGAACTGAAAGGTGAGGGGAAGACACTGCAGTTAGTTAAGGCTCAGTGGGAAATTAGATTCTTTGGCTTGAAGAGGAGGAATAGGTTGCAGACTCACGTTTCCAGAAAAGGTGTCCTTTATAGAATCCAGTCTGTGTGAGATGTTCCAGTGATTGTCTTGTTTGATGTTGGGCGGACAGGGTTTACTCAGACTGCGGTTGTTCCTTGGTGAAAGGAGAAGCTGACTGCCACTCAGATTTCCTGCGGTACTTGAACGGGCTGTGGTGCAGATGACTCCCTTGCTCAGTGTGAAACTCAAACAACCTATTGGGGGAAAGTGGATCCGAACCTCCTGTTTGTATCCCCAGCTCAGTTTGAGGCTCAGTTGATCCTTCCAGGGAGAGAAGGTCCGAAACTTCCAGTTTGCAGGATGACTTCCTGCCGAGAGGCAAAGACAAAAATAGCAAGATTAAAACTCAGGTTGACAAAAACTCAGTTTGACTCAGCAAAACTCAGCTTGGCTAGAGTACCCAAAACTGGCAAACACTCTGGCCCCGAGGTAGTGGCAGTCAGCAGCTTAAGAGCACTCCACAGGTAATGAGGAAACGAGCTGCAGGTGTGCAGGGAGGCCCAATGAGGACGGGGCACCACCTGGTGGAGGAAAAAAGGAAACACAGAAACAACCCACAAAAACTGGATTCCTGACAATTTCCTCACTGCATACACATTAGATATTCTTCAGAGATTTTTTTTTTTCATATTATTCTTTTTTCTGATTGATTATGATTGTTTTTAGAGTTTGTGGGGTTTTTTTCATGTGAGTTTTTTTAACTGGAGAAAAACATATATACATGTGTGGCTCCAAGTGGCCAACACTTGGAAAAGGTTTTTAAAAGGCTCTTTCTAAATTACATCTGAAATTTTGATCAGCCTTCATAATAATATTATTTTTTTTACCAAGTATTGTTGAATTATTTCATGGCTCCATATTTTTACTGGTTCTTCCCAACCCTTGAAAACTGGCTCTGAAACTCACCATTGATTAACTTTACAGGCTGTACCCAAATAACCCCAGCTGAACCACTGTTGTATGTGTTGTTTAGAACGAAACGAACTCAGATTGATTGTTATCAGTCAATGTTATATTTGGTAACAGTTTAACAGGCTTTCTAGTTCACATTCAGTTTAAATACAGTGTGTTTAATGGGGGGAGGCTACTCAGGATTAATTTAATCTAAACTTTAACATTAAATTGAATTCTCACAAAGGTCAAAAACAATCAATGTAGTTTCTCTATCTGGTCATACATCGTCATAAAGAACCTCAGGTGACAGGGGACAGCCCTGTTTTAAGTGGCTCAATCCCTATAATTGATCTCCCTCATGCCCCTCTTTAGTTCAGCTGCCTCTGAACTGAAGTGCACAACATTTTCCCCCTGCTCCTCTCATGACTGAACCCTCTTGTTAGATGATGACATAATTCAGCTTTGAAGAGACTGGTTATCAAAGCATAATTATGGGTGACTGAAGCTGGACAAACAGCTAATAAAAGAATAATACATGAGAAAATTGAACAAGTGTACTAACAGTATTAAGAGAAAAAACCTTGATGGAAGTTAGAAAATGTACAACATTCCAAAATTAAAGACAATTATTCTCTCCCACTAAATTAGAATAGAAAAAGAATTTGTGTTTTGTCACTGTGAATAATAATTTTTTCCTGCTCCTCTCACAATCATACTCTTACCTTTCAAAAAAGTGATCCTCAAACTCTGAGATGCTATCAGAAAAAATCCTCTTTTAAACTATTTTGCAAGACCATTTCTGTAAAATGTGCTGTTGTAAACTTAATCTGATAAGCAAGTAAATCTTAGAATGTTTATTCACACCCACCACCTAATATCTGTCTATTGGTTTCCATCAGACAGAGCTCAGACAGCATCAGCAGGAATGAGAAAACAGATTGTCAGTGCCTTGATTCCACATCAATGCTTTAACTTTGTCCAGAAATTATCACACGCGTGCACCCCCCCCCCCCACACACACACACACCCGAACCCCCCCGGCCACCACTTCACACGCACATTCTCATCTTGCTACATGTATTGAAGACCATATATGATACCCATTAACGTTCATTTGTTTTACCCTTTCTATGCCCTAACCCTGACAATCACCCTAAATCTAGCCATTACCAGAGCATACTTAACAAACTAACCTAAACTCAATTCACAAATTCCCACTTGTAAATTAGTTATTTTTCTTCAATTTTAACACAAAAGAACACATATGGATGCAAAAGAGAAGATGTTTCGAGAAAAGTACACAGGACCTGGTTAAAAAGGTGTACTTTGTGCACTTTCAGCTGTGACAAGAAGCATATCGAACCCAAACAAACGGAGCAGAGTTTTCCAGCCTCAGGTAATGACCCGTAGCACTGGACTCAGTGTGCTTTTGCAGAGGTCTACTTCAGTGATTGCTTACAGGCCCTATCAGTAAGTCATTCATGTCCGACCATAATAGGTCCTGATGAGGCTACGTGAGGAACAGCATGCAGGTTCAGTTATCGAAAAATGTTGCTATTGGAATGGCCTGCCTTCACAGTTTTGATCTCACATGGTGACAGTCGGATGATAAATCAAAGCCTCTAAAAGCAACCTTTATCTGTGTTATGTTTAAGTGATTACCACATTTAACTTTGTGCAAAAACGAAATGTCACAAAATTGCCTGAAAGCAAATATTTTGAAACTATATCTCACTGTGAAAAGGCTAAGTGCCACACAGATAATTTTATCTTTTTCTCAACAACTAGTACACATATTCACAACAAGAGATATTATAAGAATGACAGACAGCAAGTCTGCAAGCTTTCACATTTTGTAAAATGAAACCCTTCTTTGTTAGCACAACAAATATCTGTTTTTCTTTTTTTTAATAGATGTTACCAGATGAACTTGTTTAGTAACAGGTACAACAAATGTTGTACTGTACCTGTTACATGTTCTTACCGGGCAAACACATGAGTGCAAACAGAAGACCTGATGAAAAATCTTACAACCATTTTCAAAGCTTCTGCAGCAAAACTTGAGAAAAAATGTGCATCCAATTTTGGATATTTCATAAGTAAATATTGAGTATGCAGCAACAATTAGCACTCAATGGGTTAAGAAAACAACTATTTTGAAATATGAAAAGTCAGGAAATTAAACGAACATGTGTAGTAAGAGGCCAAAAACCTATTTTACCAAGTATGTAGGACATGCAGATCCAGGATTTTTATGGAAAACAGACACAATATTGTGTTGTAAACAGCAGCAGGGGATCAGGAACACTTCTGAAAACAATTAAAAGCAAATAGTTGCTACACAAAGAAAAAAAGAAAAACCACAGACAAAAATTGTAGTTGTCATTTTAAGACATGTAGGCCTATTCATTTGTGACTTTGGTAAATTGGAAAAGTGTTTGTGTCGTCCAAAAGGGCTTCAGGTTAAAACAATTTCAAGATCCAGGTCCAAAGCAACTAAATGCATTGGAACAGAAATCATTCATTACATAGTAACTGGTACAGATGATGTCAAGGTTTTCGATCAAAGTTTGTTTGACGTCAGGGAAAACATTTGGTAATTTCAATTTTTTCAAACAACATGGGTTTAAAGTTAACCACAGTATGCAACACTAGACCTGTCACGTTACGAAAAAAAAAAAAAATTAAAAGACAAAATAATCAGCAAAATAAACCCTCTATAAAACTTCCTGCACCACAATTATTGGTGCCATTTTGAAATTTATCTAAATTTCTTTGTAAGATATTGATATTGTTGTGTTCCTGTTTCCCTGTTGTGTAAATATGACTTTACAGTATATGGAGGGACATTTTTGCATGGCAACACTTTAAAGAAAAAAGCAACCAATTTTCCATTCAAGTAAGACAGTTGTTTGAGTATCTTCAAAGGTCAGGAAACAAGTCCAAGTTAGCATCTTGGTCTTTGTGCCTGCTGGCCATTTGATTTTAGTTTTATTATAAAAGGAAATCCAAAAATCAGGTGAAGAACCATTTCCTGATTTCCAAATACAATTAAAAAAACATGGAAAACCAGTGGCTTTTGATGCATTTTGTCATTGACTCTTCAGCAATCCCTTGCACCAAGCATGCATGTAGCGACAGTCGAGAAGAAAAACTGCCTTTTAACAGGAAGAAACCTCCAGCAGAAACAGGCTCAGTGTGAGTGGCCATCTGCCAAGGCCGACTGGGGTCAAGGAGGCAACTATCAATCAGGTGGCCCCATACCTCAAAGACACAGCCAGGTAGACAAGCCCCAAGGTAATGCTTTTGTCATGCTTTTGAAAAAGAGCACATACAGTTGGTCATAGTAAAAGAAACACTACTACACTGGGAAACAGGCAAAGCTCCTACATCTCTAAACAGAGATGTTGATGGCAGCAGCACATCTGATATTTCAATCCAAATGGCAGTCACAGTGGAACAGGAAAAGGCCAGATGATGCTTTTATGATGAGAAAAAGCAGAGAGAGCATAAAGTTATGAGTGAATACTGCAGAACGGGAGAAAAGAGATATCAGAGAATGAAGCAGAATGAGGAAAATCAGGGTAATGGTTCCTTATCGTTATCTTTTCAGAGAACCTCGAGCAGAAAGCTGAGCTTCAATGACTGTCTGTAGGCGTTGCTCACCACAGATATACATCTGAAAGTGTGCATGTGCAGAAAAAGACAGCTAACTGGACAAGCACGTAGAATGACCTTAAGTAAATATATCTCCAGAATGATTGACAATTAGGAGACAACACTCAGGGTCCCTAAGCAACACCCTTAACTCCACGCTGCTCCCCGGGCGCCGCACAATGGCAGCCCACTGTCTGCCGCACTATCTGTGGTCACCTAAAATTTTGGAGAGGTGCACCAAAGTGTCTCTGGAAGGGGCGGACGCATATCTGCATTAACTGCGACATATGCAGACGACCTGGTTTCTGAGCATAAACTAGCCTTAAGCATGCTTGTAGCAACAGTGGAGAGGAAAAACTCCCTTTTTACAGGAAGAAACCTCCAGCAGAAGCAGGCTCAGTGTGAACAGCCATTTGCCGAGGCCGGCTGGGGTTCAAGGAGATGGAAGCAGTGATGCAAAAGGCAACTTTAAAGGTGGAGCTGTCCAGGAAACACACAGCCACTCAGACGAGCTCCGTCTGACTGGTTGTCACTGTCAGAGAAACAGGACTATAATGAAAAACAGGCCAATCTCCAACATCTATAAATAAAGATGTTGATGGCAGCAGCACAGCTGATATTTTTCTCCAGGATGGTGTCACAGCCAAACAGGAACAGACAAGGCAAAGCTACTATGAGATAAAATAGAGACAGCATAACATTAGAGATTGAACTAACAAATTCTGCTGAGTGGGAGAATAGAGAGTGAAGCAGAATGATGAAAAACCGGTCCCTATGTCCTCCAGAAGTTTTATCTGGAGGACATAGGGAAGATTACTCATGAACATCTTAATTTTGAAGTGTTTCAAAGATGTTACACGATGAAACTGCAGTGTAAACTCAGAACTCCCTGAAGAGACTATTGGTCCCTTTTCACCATGAATTAAAATAGAATCCTCATCCTCAGATGACTTCCCAAAAAGAGGACTGTTTGGGTTTACCTCCTGGACCTGAAACCCTGCGACCTTATCTCTGATGATAGATAAACAGAAATGGATTGAAAATCCAAAAACATACATTCATTAAAATGTATTTTTTTAATGCTTCCACTCTATGAAATATCATAGGGTAAATGCTTTCCCATACTTTTTATTTTTCCAAACAGGCCTCAACTATGTTGTATCTAAAATATCCCTACAGTAAACATTTCTGTCTACTTAAGTTATTTTCCATAGGCTATTAAGGTCAACAACATTAGACTTTAAGCCTAAGAGTTAAGAAACACAATTTCAAACTGAGAGCTCTTTTGGTCCTAAATATGTTTTCTTTCTCACAATGTGACTTGTCTCTGGGCATGAGCTTTAATCAAATGTTAAATCCAATATGTCAGAGGGAAAAGAGGACATTTTTGCATTTTGTCATTCGTCAGAAAGAATTTTATCTTATTTCATATTTGCAATAATTTTTATAATGGTGATTATAAGAAGAATAAGATTTCTAGCTAATTCAAAGATCAGCTTCTCTGGATTTGCCTTCCAACAACTGCTTTCTTCTTGCCACCTTTCCTTAAAAGTTAAATATGTAAAGTGCAGGTACAATTACTATCTTGTCCAAAGATTTTAGGCTAGGATAGTTCCTCACTGTATGTGAAAAACCCATGTGTCCTGAGAAGGAGATAAGTAAACGTTGCATTCAAGGTTTAATATTTTAGATAAAATGTGAAGAAAAGTAAGTTTCCTCTCAGTGCTGTTATTTCCATTTTGGATGGCTATTTTTAATTGGAAATAATGCTGAAGGAAGAACCACCATGTAAGTTCCCAGTTTTAGGGTGGAAATTAAGCTGTGCTCAAGTTTCATGCTGCGTGATCTGAAGTGTAGTAAGTTATTCAGTAACACGTAGGCCATTTATAAGCTACAAAAGTTTAAAAGTAATCTTTCAGTCATTCAACAAGTGAAAATGAGTAGATTCTAGTATTCAGAAGGACCAAGTTAGTTGGGTTTTTTTTTCAATGAAATCACAAATAAGGTAATTTTTTTGCTTCTATAGATGTCTCTGCATGTGCTGGTGTTGCTAAGTGTGTCGGTCCATTTGCAACCGATTAAATAGTCACACGAAGTCTTCCATTAGCCTGTCATGAGGTGTGTAATTTGGAACATTAGGCTGCAGTGATGATCTTCGCTCTCTTTATTTGTAATGGAAAAAGCATTTTCAAACCCATTTTCCTCAAAACACTTGTTAAATACGTGAATATAATAGACAGGATGAGAACATCTTACATAAGAGGGCTAATTTATTTTTTAAGCTTATTTTTTGGGATATTCAAAAATAGAAACAAAAAAGCAATTGTATTATTTGTAAATACATCATGGTGTATTTGCAAAGATGCTCTGCAAACTTGCTTACATGTTAAGGTGTGATTAATTCACTATGGAGCAATATGTAGTTATTTTATGAGACAGATTCAGGGACACATAAAGTAGTGCAGAATTTTGAATTATTAGAAAAAAATATTAACATTCTTTTTTTGACAAACTGTATCAAATATTACAAAAGATTTTTGAGAGGAAAATTCCTTTTCTTTACATTTTATCTATAATATTAAACCTTGAATGCAATGTTTACTTACCGCCTTCTCAAGACACATGGGTTTTTCACATACAGTAAAGCATTGAGGAACTATCCTGGCCTAAAATCTGTGGACAAGATAGTAATTGCACCTGCACTTTGCATATTTACAAGAAAGCAATTGTTGGAAGGCAAACCCAGAGAAGCTGATCTGTGAGTTAGCTAGAAATCTCTTTGGGAATATAGTAAACATTTGGAAGAGGGTACTTTAGCCAGAAGACACTGAAAATGAACCTACTGATAAAAATGTTTAGAGTTAAAATCAAATAACTGCATGACAGTTCTAGAAGAAAAGTTTTTGACCTCTAAAAGACATTATTCTCTAAGGGAAAGGGACAAAGAAATGAAAGTGCATGCAATAAATGGCCATGTTACCAGCGATCTAAAAAGATTCCATCTACAAAGGAAAAAACATGCAAACACCTTTGTCTACCCAATTTAAGACAGTAAAATGTGTATGCTATCCGCAGTCTGAAAGTGGCCATTAACAAAAGATGAAGGGAGGTAAAAACAATTAATTATAAGAACAAATTATAATAATAGATAAAGAATTATAAATGATGGTGAATGTGAGGAAAAGCTGAACATTTTTTTTTTCTTGCGATTTTTGAGCTAGTTGCTCGTTAATTGGAAAGTGGGTTGACAGGAAAGGGGTTATGAGAGAGGGGGATAGACATGTGGCAGAGGGCTGCTGGTCGGATTCAAGACATATAGCCAAGTGGCCTGAGTCGGATTGGAAAAAAATTAGATCTGTGTGGTTCAGACTTTCATGACAAGATCAGATCCAGGTCGCATATCGGCAAAAAAATCGAATTTGGGTCACTTTTTTTTATCTCTCTTTGGAGAAATGTACCTCCTTCACTTTGGGGAGCAGTAGGCTGCCATTGTGTGGTACCCGGGGAGCAGTGTGGGGTTAAGGGTTATACAGTGGAGACTGTGGGGATCAAACCAGGTACATGGATCCTTCTAAGAACACAATCGCACCGCTCTAACCAACTAGGCCAGGCATCCCCAAACTCGGTCCTCGAGGGCCGCTGTCCTGCAGGTTTTAGATGTTTCTCTGCTCCAGCACAGCTGATTTTAATTGATAGTTGATTAACAGGCTTTTGCTCTACTGCAATCATCATAATCAGCTGTGCTAAAGCAGGGAAACCTCTAAAACCTTCAGGACAGCGGCCCTCGAGGACCGAGTTTGGGGATGCCTGAACTAGGCCAGCACTCCTCAAACACACTTTCACTTTCGCTTCCAAACTGCAATTTTATCAGTTCCTCCTACAATTTTTTAAATTAGACAAGAAGGTACATCTTTTAGTTATCAGGCTTCTCTCCTGCTTATCTAACTACCAGTTTAAAACTATGAGACAGACACTCTGTCTATATACAAGACTAGGCTAACATATCTTATGTTTCGATATAGTTTAACCTTAGTTACCCAAAGCTATCTCTGTAGTATTGTTGCTATAGGCTAGAGGTTTATTTCTGTTAAATAGTGTTTACTCTTCACTGTCACTGCGTACATGCATGTTCTCGTGAGGGATTACTGCAAAGTTAATGACACATTGAAAGCAAATATTTACTGTCCTACATGCTCATTCAGGAGAAGCAGATCTTGCAAAATTAACAACTCAATGCAGTCAGCTGAATTTCATGAGATAGTAAACTTTTAACTATTCTTTGTGTATACATTGAGTGGATTGATTCAGTAAAGTTCCTTAAAATGACGTGTTTCAATTTTGCACTACAAATAGGGAAACAGCTAGAGCCTGACCTGTTGAAAAAAATCTAGGATCTATGATAAGTCCTGTTTATATGCACTCTTCTTCCATCTTTTGAGCCTGCAAAAACACTGTAAAGGTGCTTCAAATATTTCAGATTTTATCTGCTCAAGATAAAGAACCGTTTCATATTTAAGTCCTAAATTGCCATGCTAAACTTGATTAAAATGCAGATTCATAAAATGCAACGAAACAGAATGTTAGTTTTAAAATTTTTGAGCTAACAAAAATGAAGCTTTGAATTTTTTTCTAGTAAGGCTTAATCATATTTTAAATGTCATAATTGATATTGAATCATTCTTTTGAAAACTGAGATGTTTATGTCATGTCATTTTTAAACATGTCCAAAACAAATCTGCAGTAGTCTGCTTAGCTGAAGATTATATTGTTTGCTACAGTACAAAATTAGGTCCACAGAAAGGAGACTCTGGAGGGTAATTTTCACAACACATGTGCAAATGATCTGAAGCACATGTATGCTGTACACTACAGCCTGCATGTGTCAGATTTCCTTTTATTAAAGTCACATGGCAGACAACCACATTTACAGTGCGTCACTGTGCAAATTAAACTAATTACAGTCACATGCACAACTTTGGTTTGAGCCAAGATATTTAACATAATGTTGATAAGATTTAAGTGGGATATTTTAGTCACATATAGTACAAAGTGCACTCAGTGACTCCCTAAGGGACAAACTAGATCCACCAGTAAAATAAACACAAAATGCCAAAGTGATATAATGAAGCAGCAATTGTAAATAAGCAAAAGTGATCATGTCATTCGTGTATTTCTGCACATTATGGTTTGTCAATTCTGTTTTTTTTTGTTATTTTTTTTACACATCTCTAGCAATCTCTTACTTCTTGCAAATAAGAAGTCAGCTTTCCATGATAACTTTAATTATATTTGTTCATCTTTAAAATTTTGATTAATGTCCCTATAATAAAGAGATTATCCTAAAGTTAAGATACCGTAATCAAATTCGTTGTCAGAGAAGTTGTTGAACTAGATATTTTTCTTTTTATAACTTTAAAATTAACTATATCTATGAGCTGAACTGGAACTGAACGACCTGCTGGAACGCCTGTTGACCACAGCATGCTATGTTGTGGAGTAATTGCTAAGTGAGCCATCTGTGTTTGGATGAATTTGGAGTCAGTGGCAGACTGATGTACGACCACCGAAATGAGGTGCAGAATATTCATGTCCTGAACAACATGGCAGTTTTTTTTTCAGATTGGACCACTTATCACTGAAATCTTTGGACCTCTCCTTCTCCCTATGCTGCATGTGCTGCTACTGCATTCTCTGTGATTCCACTGTGACATCCAAATAACATGATTTTGTTTTCTAGCCTCCAACTTACCAACAAGCACCTCAACTTCAGTCTCATTAAAATTTTGTTTTATTGAGTATTAGTCTCTATGATTAACATTTAAATACCATAAATTAGCCAATTTATTTAAATGCAGAAAAATCCATGAGACCTTTATGTTAGAATGTGGGTTTATAGAGGAGGGAATATAAACCACATTAATATGCACAAACTTTAAGGAAGAGTTTCAGTTACAAGGGGTAATTGCTTGGATCTGTGCGCATGCACAATTTTACACATGGCTTGCTGGCATGAGGGCCCATTCCTATTCCCATTCCCTAAGCACTAACCCAGAGCACTAAGCCTTCGTTTGCGCATACCCGCAGAAGGTCTGCCAAATTAAGTGTCATCCCAAACCATGTAGTGGGTAGGGCTAGTGGACCATTTAGCCCTTAAATACGGGTCTGCATCATTTGCAAGCTTGCTGAAATTTGGCAGGAGGTGTAACAACAGCCTGATAGATCTGATGCATCTTCATCACACTCATAGGAAATCACAAGTTGGTATATGAAAAAAGTAAGTTAATTCAAAAATTGAAGGTTCTCTATTCCAACTGTTTTATTTGACCTTATATTAGTTTTAAGAAAGAGGCAAATTTTTTATGTTATGTGAACCTGCGCCAGAGAGCAACAGCCATGCACATTGGGTGCGACTGTGTTGCCATAGCAACGACTGCTTTCCTTTTCCATTGGAGGGAAGAAGCCGACCCAGTCTACACCCCGCCCCTTAAATTAAGACACCTTCCACAGCTGCGAGTGTGACTTCACTGCTAGTGACGATTGATAGTGAGGGTTAGTGGTTAGGAACTAGTTTTGGATTAGGACATAGCATGCTGCCGAACATAACTTGTTTGTCAGAAAGACGTCATTAGTGTAAACATTGTCAATCAAACATGTCTGACCAATAAGTCAGCACCAAAATATCAAAACTTTTCTTTACCGAATAAAGAAAAATCACTTTAAATTGTTCTATACATCTATCTTAGGACCTGTTGGGTTCATAGTCATGTGGTAACATTGTAATGTAAAGGTGTGTGTTTGCATGTTTATGGTAACTGCTCTTATTTTTTTCTTTAATTGGAGCTAAAAGGAGCATGTAGATATCGAATGGGAGGGTCACAATAACGGAGCCTTGAGGAACACCCCATGTGTTTTTTTCTGACGATCAAATACCAGTTAAAACATCCAAATAGCTACGTAGCAGGTAACAAATATATAATCCATTTTTACATAGAAGGTTAGGAACACATTTTAATTTGATAGGTTTGATAGTAAAACCAGAATAATTTTCATCACAGTCCTTCTGCCTTCATTTATTATCCTTATAGAAATATGCGCCCCATTTGCTATTAGAAACAGACTTCCTGGTTGAATGAAGATCATTATTAAAATCTGCCTACTTAGAACTTGTTCTTACGGGTAAATATATTAAATATTTTGATTCTCCAAAACTAACTATGATGGGCTTTGAGTATTAATCATAAAAAAAAAAAAAAAAAAAAAAAAGTGAAACATGTCGATATAAAAATTAATTAAAAAATCTATGTAAATAGGCTTGGTACTAGGGCTTTTTTTTAAGAGCAAACTCTTGGGAATCTTGGGACATCTGTTATGCTTGCATTTCTATAATGTAAATTGTATATCTATAAGTATATTTTTCCCATGTATGTCTGGTTTGACCTACATTTCAGTCTCTATGCCATACGAGCTGTTTCTATCAGATATTGTGACTCATTGCTGATCAATGTCCTACACTGACAATACCATCTGTGGAAGAACTCTGCGTTCTTCCATTTGATGAAAACAGCTCTCTGTATTTAAACCGTGTATTTTGGGCATTTCATATGCCACACAAATATTTGCAGGATAAACCACTTTTTCTAAAAGGGTATTCAAATTTAATTCAAAAATCTGACAGGCCTCAAGGAGTGAATACATTAATTTTTTTTATTTTCCCTGGAAACTGTTCTCAAATAGACTTTATGGCATGTGCGTGATTATTTGGAGACAAAAGGTTTTGAGATAGCATCAGAATGTCTGTATAAGGAGTTTTGCTGGAGTGATTAAAGATTACGGACTGCCATTGCTTCATTTCACAATCAGCGTTACTATAAATATTTTCTTAGGCCTCATTATAAAAAGGCAGTAATCAGTCTTGTTAAAAAAAAAAAATCTGGCATTAGGTTAAGTAATGGTCTCATACTTGTATGTTTTTCTCAAGTTGGGCAAAGAATGTTGTAACTTCTAAATGAAATAGAAAACAGTAGAAATGAAATGTACAATGTATACAGAGCACAGATTGTGCCTGAAAACTATCTGTGTAGCTCTTGGGCTCTCTCTCCAATTATGCGTGGGTGTGTATGGTGGTGGTGGCAGAGGGGTTAAACTCCCAGTGCAAGCAGTGAGAGCTGATATTCAGATGAAGTAAACTGTTTCTCAGTCACGATTTTGTGCCAAGAGGAACAATTGTTCTTGATCGACCCCTGGGCTCATTATTTTCCTGCTTTTGCTGCATAGAGAACGCTTTTAAAAATCACAGCAGAACACTGATGCTCCCCATAATTTTAAATATTCAAAGGGTTACATTTAATTAAGTGAAAACCCTGTTTTGTCAGTGTATTTATTTTTCTTGTGAAATAATGCTTAGTGTCTATAATTATGATGATAAATTTAATAGAAAGCATAATTTTGTCATAATTAGTTTAATTCTGTGAAGATATATTTTTAGATGTTTTTATAGTTGACCTAAATAAATATTTTAGTTTTCTCTTCAACACTGCTTTAAATCTCTCAACAACATGTTGAATATTGGTCCAGTGGTGTGTTAGACTCCAGCTCCATCTTGTGTTTGAAATGAAATGGCGAAAATAGACCGATTTGGGGAGGAAAAATTAACCAATTAAAAAAATAAAAAAGTTTAATGTAGGCAATTTCCCCCTTGACTTATGCTCACATTTAGTTCTTTTGCATGGAGTGATCACTCTTTAAATAATGCTTGAAATTACACTTTGTCCTACATTTTCTGTTAGTTCTGATCAGGCCTGCTGAAAAGAGGGACAACCAAGTCGAGCTGTGGTGCAGGTGTATAAATGATAGAATCCTGCTGTACAGCCTTAACTGCTTAACTTTTTATTTTGATTTACTCATCATTTATAAATGTTATAGAGACCATATATTAAAAAAAACATTAATAAACAGATGGCTTATTAATCTTTAATAATCATATATAAACTGTATCTAAACCAATTATAAAAGGTAAATGGATCATATTGCCATGCCATGTAAGTTTAGCCCTAACCCTAACATTAGCAGACTTAAGACCAGAACCAAGCTTATATTTTTTAGTTTAACTTGCACTTTCATCTTGAACTTGCCCTAATATCATGTATTTCCATCACGCTAACCCAAGCGGGTTCCCGAGGGTGACGGTGCTCCAGCTGTCTACGGCCGAGATGCGGAGTACACCCTGGATAGGTCATCAGTCCATCGCAGGGCAACACAGAGACAAACAGGACAAACAACCATTCACGCAGCACTCACATCAAACCCAGGGGTAATTTAGAGAAGCCAATTAACCTAACAGTCATGTTTTTGGACTATGGGAGGAAGCCAGAGTACCTGAATCATGCATGCTCAGGGAGAACATGCTCAGGGAGAACATGCAGAAAGACCCCGGGCCACGAATCGAGCCCAGAACCTTCTTGCTGCAAGGCAGCAGTGCTACCCACTGCGCCACTCAGCAAACCGCCCTAATATCAGTGGTCGTATTCCCTTACTAAATGATTGATTTATCTCTTTCAAATGGTTTGGATGCAGTTACATGTGTAAATGGTTATTTTAATGTTTTGTCAGTTATAATTGTTTATTTATTTATTTAACAATTAGATACATATTTCTATTGCTTCTAGAAACTGTTACTTACAGATTTTGATTACAGTCCCTATGAAGAGTAACTGTCTTATTATCTATACAATCTATTATATCTATATTGGATGCCTCGTATATTCCCATTATTTTTTCTTTACATTATGATTAAGCAATGAAGATCCTTTATAATCTGTTATCGTGACAAAAGGGATCTTTGGTTTAACAAACCAGACTCCTAGGGGGTAAAGTCTGGGGAAAAGTAAAACATTAGAATTTATATATTACACTATGGGTATATGTCTATTTTATTTAACAGCCTATTCAGGGTCTGGCTAGCCTTTTTATTAATGAAAATTCCTAACAAGATTTAGCATTAGTCATCCAATAAAATATACAATTAAAGCGACATTGTATGGCTATCATTGTTGCTGTTATTCTTCATTGAATTAGAAAAGACACCACGTTTCATTGCAACAGATTTGATGGAAAAGAAAGCAGAATTAAAAATGTAAATGTCCACAAGATTTTAGAGCTTGTTTATTGCTTTTTTTATGCTTGTGACTGAGGACCAGAAAATGGAAATAAAAATCATTGAGAATGCCTATACAAGTTCTCACTCATCTGGCTCATGGCAAGCACAAAACTGGCTTAAATCAGAGTCAAACAGACTTCAATAGTTTTTTCTGAAAACATTTTGACCTATCCAGGGTTTTTTGTCAATTCTGGGTAGCTTTTCGTAAAGCAACCTGTAGTTGGAAAACTGTTGTTTTCAGGTTGCTGGGGGCCCATATTTAAATTTAGATGCAAATCAGTGACCCACCCTTTTTTTTTTTTCTGGGTCTTTGGAGCATGTAGTTTTGTGAATTTTGTGTTTAGTTATTTGAGTCCCGATGAGAGTTCTGGTGTACTTTTGGACTTTCCCAAGAAAGTTAGTCGAATTAATATGTCCCAACACAGAACCGAGGACCAACTATTCAGGCCTAACAGACAGTGGGATTACTCAAAAAGAGTTTATTCAAAACCAGCGGATTGGAGTAGCAGTGGCTAGGGCATCTAAGGCTGGAACTTTTGCAGGAGAGAAATACAGCATAAAGACCGTGAAAATCTGACAAAGGATGATTATCCATGTAAGTCACTAACCTAGAGAATGAGGTATGATCCAGCCAGGGCACTACAAGATGTAGAGGGCACCGCCCAGAGTGTCTCAGGTGCTGCAGCCCTGGAGAATGGAGAACAAGCAATGGTTGAGAGGCAGAACAAGTCAGGATCTGGTACTAAGAAACAACAACTCTAAAAGCAGAGAGACTGGCTTTCCAAAGGTGGAAACCCTAATTTATTTATTTAGCTATTAAAAATAATGTTGGTAATACTAACAAGAAAAGAAATGTATGTACTTAAAAATGTGCTAGGAATAATCTTTATCATTCATGTAAAGGATTTTTGAAAGCATAAAGTACCTAGCTTGTTGAATGTATTCCACATGTCTAGTTCTTCATTATAGTTTGTCCTACTCATAGTATAATATATGTATGTATATATATATGTATGTATATATATATATATATATATATATATATATATATATATATATATATATATATATATATATATATATATATATATATATATATATATATATATATATATATATATATATTATACTTTTGTGTATCTCCTTAAAGAGTCTGAAGTTAAAGGGAATATGTCTTTTGTCAAGATTACAAATATCTTCATAGCCAAGTCATAAATTTAGGAGAAAGCAATGGGAAGTGGTAGCCTAGTGGTTAGGGTATTGTGCTTGGCTCCCAGAAGTTCAAGCCCCACTCCCACGGATTGCCACTCTGGGCCTCTGCGCAAGACCCTTAACCCCCAAACTGCTCCCCGGGCACCATAAAATTGCAGCACACTGCTTCCCAAGGGGACTGTTTAAATGAACGAGTGTTTATTTTGTTGCTTTGTTCATGTGAGAGTGTTATGACAATAAAGTTGAATTCCATTCTTCTTCTAGATACAGGCTGCCCTGTGCTTTCACAAAACTTTAACTGGGTTATGGTCTCCATGGGCCTCCATCCTCCCCTTTTAATCAGTTTTGGTTCTTTTGTTTGTTTGTTTTTTACTCTGGGACAAACTTTAAGTAGGTGGGAATAGTGGAAAAAGCACAAAACATGCTCAGGCTTGTATTAAGCAATGAGACTACTATTGAGGGAGGAAAAACCCTATAATCAGTGGAAAGAGCAAAGTCTGGACATTGAGCAATTCTAGCATATGACTTTAGTCACTTACAAACAGTAGCCTTTCACAGATTAGGTCAGCAAAGCTGTTGAGTTTTTCTTCGTTTGAATTATTGAGTAACAGAAGCACCTACATGCTTCTGGTACAGAAGTTAAATGCAGTTTTCTATGTTCTTATCAATGGTTAGGACTTCCACTGCATGAATGGAAAATAACTGCAAACAAACTGAGTGGCCCGGAAAATCTGAATATGATGAGAGAAATGCAGGATTTTAGTTGACCAACATTAATCTGAGAGCAAAACACACTTAAACTGAGGAAAACTGGAAACAACCTTGGGAAAACATGGAATATATATTCAGAAGAGAAAATTCTTTGATAAGATACACTGGTTCTAGGCTATAGTCTCTCAATTTTTTTTTTTTACTCTTTTAACTAATATATTAAAGGTATAGTCTAGGACTTTCGCAAATTTTTGAGAAGACATGCCCTTTCCACTTAAAAAAATGCACATTTCTCCTTGTGCACGCTCTGTTTAAAAGTTGCTGTTTGAACGCTCATGTAAGCTTACTCTTCAAAATAAGACTTGCAATTCTTCCCCTATTTCAGACTCACAACCGGTTAGTGAAAATGGGGACTAGTACATAGCACCGCTACATATCACCAGAATGATTGACAGTTAGAAGGACCACTTATTTTAAAGATCCACCTGCAAATAGAACATCCCCCATTATTCCTTTAAAAATGAAAAATTTATTTAGGTGGATTCTTTTTATTTTCTTTTATATATGTTTATACATTCTTTCATATAAAAAAAAAATCTGTACCTTCCAATGTTTTGCTGCAATTTAAATGCCATTATCTTTAAACTATTACACAATGCTTACACTTTTAGAATTTATGTTGTAAATCTAAGCACAATTCAATCTTGGAACCAAAAAAGGGTAATGCTGTAAGGGTTTTGTATTTATTAAAATGATGGTGGAAATACACAACCTGCATTTAAGGCTGTTGTCTTAAGAGGTTTTTATAACCTAATATTTAATTATATTTTAAATAGAGCCGCTAACTTTTGGGCACATTACATTCATCAAGAATAGGACACTGAACTTACCATTGAGCTTTAGATTGCAGCAATATACTTAAGCGAGTTTGGCACCATACAAAGGGGAAGAGGGAATTGCAGCTAGCATGGAGATCCTGTCAGGGAAGAAGAAGAAAGCACTTTTTAACACAAAAAGTAAAAGGATCCCATTTGATTGTAGTAAGAGTTGGTAAACATTGTAGCCAAAAACTATATGATTGCAATATTTGACATATCTTCTTTTGGTTGTTCTGTTTTTCGATTTTGGTTTCCTCAGTTTTTGTAATCAGCTTCAGCCAAGGATCTTTATTTCGGTGCATTTGTCACTCTGTGTTTATTTCTCTTGTATAAAACTCAATTTCCCTGAACCTGTAAATAACTTTAAACTTATAGTGTTTCTAAGATAAATTAATTTTTAATTAAAATGCCATTATGATGATTAAGTAGTCAAATTCTAAGTTTGATAGCTTGCTGAAGTAAAATCGACTTTGATTCCTTACCTATCTTCTTATTTTTTAAAGGCATTTAATTTAATTAGCTTTAGGACACTAGATCCTTCAAGCTGCAGCTGTACTGTACAGTGCCCTAGCTGACTGATAATTAGCTCTGAAAACTACCTCTTTGAATCTACCTTTCATGATCAAGCACCTTCTGACCTCTATACCCCACCTCAGGATGGGCTGCTCTACATCTTCTACCTGGCTGTTTTTTTAAACCCAGTCAGGGTGTACATGCTGTACATCAACAACTGCTTCAACATCCATAGCTTCAAAACCCTCATCAATTTTGCAGATAATACAACCATTGTGGGGGTGATCAACAATGCTGAGAGGGCATGACACAGGGAGGCGATCCTAACAGCCTGGGACAGTAATAACCATTTAACAGTCAAACGTGTCCTAACAATACACACCTCTACCTCTCAGTTTAATTATTTTCTTTTTGTTCACACTATTAAAATTACATTTTTATTGCATCACAAGTCTTAACCATATCTAACTGACTTTAAGTCTACTGAAATCAGATGCTGCCCAATAACTTTTCATTGTATCCTGTAGATGAACAGTAAATCTTGTTCCTTTTATGATTTAGAAACCTAATATTACTCATCCTCCTTTGATATCAAATTAAATGTTCAAATCTGTTCTCTCTGAAAAAAAAGTTTTTGCTAAAATAAACTTCTTTAATTTATTTTTATACATTTTACTGTGGCTAAAGCTGGTAAATGCTTGTTTTTAGACTAGGGGTCGGTCTATTCTATGAATAAACTAAACTCATCGCCAAGAGTAGATCATGTGACTTCCACCAAACAACCAAAGGTCTCCGAGTCTACAGACTATATTGATCAAAAAAAGAAAGAGGGCTGATAAACTCAGTTGTGCAAATCCACACTTTAGCTGATTGGTTGTTACAAGATAGGAACAAAAATGTTGATGTGACCAACTGTTTAGGATAAAGCAAGGCTCAAGGGTTGTGTTTACTCTGTCACAGGAGGTACAGGAGTTTTGTAAGTGGGTATGCCATTCAGAATGAGTCAATCTGAGTCAGGATATAAAGAGTCATTCTTGCCACTGTCTTGGTATCTGTCCTCGTGTTAGGTGTGTGTGTGTGAAAGAAGCACAGTAAGTTTGGCTATATCAGAGTCAAGACAGGCCTTGACGATGAAGTCCTGTGTCCTGTTCCTGCTGATATTGGGGAGCACCTACAGTGCACCAGTTGAACAGGGTGGCCTAGAGCCAGGTTCTTGTGAAGATGCATCAACTGTGGCCGCTGCTCATTTGGCCCTAAGGAAGATCAACCATGATCGGACGGATGGCTATGTCTTCAGTCTGCACCGCCTCTCCAATGTCAACCTGAATAGACATGTAAGTGAAACCAAATGAGCCCCATGGATGAAGCAGTATTGTTTGATCTAAAACACTGTTTACTCTGTGCTTTTAGTCTTTTACATTGATGATATGTATATGAACAACTATTACTTGTGCAATCATACAGTATATCCATCTTCAAGTTGTGTAAAGATCCGTTTGTTGAATAAATTGTTATTTGTCTGTCACAGGGAGAAACTGGAGTCGTTTTTTATCTGACTCTGGATGTTGTGGAGACCAACTGCAGTGTCCTGAGCAGGAAGGACTGGAAGCAATGCGAGGCCCGCCCTGAATCTGAGATGCCGGTTAGAATTTTAATTTTCACTCTCACACATGAACAAATCAATAAATTCTGTCCTGGAATTTGTTCTAATTACTAAATCATTCAAAAGTAAATTTTGGTTTCAACAAAGACAGGCTTTTTTACTATCTGTTTGAAGTGCTGCTTATTCCTTTAAGACATTTTAAAGTAATGCTGTGTAAAGAGAATGGGCAATGAAATTAGTGCGTTTTAGCCTTTTGGTTGTTAAAAATATGCCTCTGCTAAACCTATCAATATGACAATAGGAAAAAATGCCTTTCAAAAGTAGCAAAACATTATACGGTAGTATGCATTTGATTTAATTAAAAACAAACTTGAAGATATGTAAACAAAGATAGAAAAATATTTTTTATGAAAATGCCTAACGATAATCTTGAAAGCCCAAATTTTAAAATGCAGTATTTCAATGGGCTCAAAGACCTGTAAGAAAATTGGTAGTTTCTTATCTGTTCTGATACAAGCTACTGATATTTCTAACATGACTAGAAAACAACAACAATTTTTTAAACAATTTTTGTAGGTGCATTCTATATAAAACAATCTGTATGCAGTTATGATAGAATCTTTGTAATTTATTCAGATGTATATAAAGATGCTAGTGTTTTATGAAGTGGTCAATGAGCCCATAACATTAAATAAGGAGTATTGACATTTCAATTTTAAATCAGGACATAGGTTAGTATTTGATGCCATTCTGAGACCAAAATTCCCACTTCCCCAATTCCTCTTTGTATAGTACTTTCAAAGTACACTGCTATTAAGAATTAAAAAAGTATACCTACAGCACCAGTGAAAACACAAAACGGTGGTCACAGTTTTCATGTTGTTTGTTAAATATCACAGTAAAAACTTTAATTAAAGGCTTCTTTTTATAAGAGCTTGTTTTGACCTGAAGTCTGATAGAAAGACTCACATTATTCTTAAGGTTGAAGTTAAAAATGATTTAGATTTTAATATCCTTTACTTGTTTAATATATATATACAACTTTTTGTTATTTTTGCAGGTTTATGGACAATGTAAAGCTGCCATCTACATCAATAAGCCACATAGAGTGGTTCGCCTCTATAAATACAACTGTATTATCCGGCCAGGTATGAAAAAAAAAGTTTTCTTTCTTTCTTTTATTTTTCTGAATTTTGTTTGGTATATAGTTATTATGACAATTAATCAACATGTTTTGTTTAACATAGTTCCTGCAGCTAGGGTGGCACAGATTTGTCCCGACTGTCCAACTTTCATCAACTTTGATAACGAAAACGTCCAAACAACCGTGTCTCAATCATTAGAGAAGTTCAACAAAGAAAGTGGACTGAACAATGATTTTGCTTTGCTCAAAATCTTACGTGCTTCTGCCGGAGTAAGTTTTTTAGAAACATATTAATATTACATGCTATGCTGTTTTACTCCATATCTTGTTTTCTGGATAAGGTTAAATATACATTTGTGAATCATACATATTAAATAGACTCTCCTCAAAATGATAGATCAGCTCTTGGAGTATCCTATTGAAACTTAAACATTCTCTCTTTCCTTGCACATGTGTATAGATGGCAATGAGCATGTCATACCATGTGGAGTACACAATACAGGAGACCACTTGTGGAAAGTACAAGAAGGCGCCGCCAGGTGAAAAATGTCCTATCATGACGTGTGAATTTTCAGTAAGTAATATTAAAATTTCTTTTTTAAACTTTATTTGTCTATTAAACTGTATTGGTCCTTTTATGAGTTTTGTATGGAATCAGACACTCTAAAAATGTTCCTCTCTTCTCAGCACAAAGGCTTCTGTAAAGCCTCCCTCTACACCATTAATGATACTCCAGATGTCAGTGTAGAGTGTGAGATCTATGAGCAAGAAGTAAGACCTTTAATTTATTTATTTTAGATTACTGGCATCATTTTAAACCAGATAAAAATCTGTTAGTTTTAACTTTTCCATCTGGTACAAATCTGGATTTGCTTGACTTCCTACAGGCTGCAGAAAGAGAAAAGGCACTGCATCTGCTGGGGGATTCAATTGATCATGCCCACAATGACACACATACACATGGAAACGATGGCCATGATAAAGGTCACTCACATTCTACTGAACATGACCACATCCATGACCACACCAAGGATCACTCTCACCACAAAGTCCCACACCCTGAAGGTAGCAAACATCACCATTCTCATGACCATAGGCCAGGCAGTGCCCACAGGCACGGGCATGATCACTCACACGACCATGGGATTGATGGCGACCACGACCATGTGCATGCCTACCATAGCCAAGCACAAAACCACACCGGCGATTTTCCAAATCAGCATCATCACTACAAGCATCCTGAGGGCACCCACACCCATGCTCATGACCATGAACATGCTCTGGACCATGACCATAAGCATGCTCATCTGCACGAGCATGAACATCACCACCATCACCACAAACATGAGCATGAGAAGGAACATCATGACCATCCAGAAGGCATGGTGACGATGATACCCTCCATGGATCAGCCAATGACCTTGCCTTCATTCCCTGATGTTCCAGTAGCTGGACCTGAAGTTGGGGTCACTCTGCCCCTTAAACCTGACCCCAGAATTCCTGGAATGACTGAACCAACCATCCATGCCTTTCCAACATCTTTGTCAGCACAGTGTCCTGTTCCAGCAGCAGGAACTGGTCTGGTGAACAACCTGTTTGCAGAAGATCCCAGGTTCAAGCCAGCAGCATGATGGAACCTAATTACCCACAAACAGTAAAGACTTTTCTGTCTAAGAAAATTAAGAAACATTCCAAGGACACTAATTGGACACATTAGAACTCCCCATAATAATTGCTTAAGTATCACAACAGCAATTTTTTTTGTTCATTCTAGAACAGCAAAATTGTTAAATGCCATGTATTCTGACTATCGAATAAAGACAGAGCGTATAAAATAAAACTGTCTTCTATTTTGTGTGTTAGGATTTCTAAGCAAGTTATGATCAGAACCTGTAAATGGGTCATTTTTCAAACATAAGTTTTAAGTTAAGTCTAACTACTGATGTCTAAAACAACCTACTGAAGAATCATAATTAGTGTTGCACTGATACCAATGCCAATATCGGGCGGGGCCCCGGGCGAGCACTTACATGGTGGTATTGGTATTGGGGAGTACCAACAAAAAAGGCACCGATACCATTTTGAGAGCCAAAAGTGTATTCAACTATCGTCACCCATTCCAGGTAGGCAATAAAAGTTCTACTGGATTAATTTTGTATTAGACTTTTTCCTCCTTCACAAAGGTAGGCAGCAGCTTGCCAAAGCCATGATGGCAATTATTTTATATCCAAGTAGCATGCAGTCCTTCATATATATACACACACACACATCAATTTCAAACAGATGGAATCGGTATGGTATCGGTATCTGCCAATACTGCACAGCCAGGTATCGGGCATCATTTTTTTTTTTATAAATATGTAAACCTAACCATGAATAAAGGCTGTATCAGCTTTTAATGCCTGTATTTATCCCATTATCCCATGTAGCCTATTTAGGATATGGGTTAAGGAAGAAGCAGCATACCTGAACATTCTTGGATGATGTTGCTTTTTTATTCAAGCTTAAATGAACTCCATGAGAAAATCACAAAAATTAAAACCATTTCTTTTTATCTGTTATATGTCTTTTTTCTAACCTTCATGATTACTTTACCAGAGTTCCCCACTTCTAAAATGCTTCATTTTAGCAGAAAATTAACAGATACTGTAGTGATAATTTTAAAGAATCTGTTCCTTTTCTTACAGAATATTCTCTGTATCACAAAATGATACTGCAGAGTGCAAAGCATTTCATTACTTTCCCTTCACAAATTAATTAATTTGTTGATGAGGTTACTTCTTCTCTACAACTTTAGACAACTTAGCCCTTTTGAAGAACAAGGAATTAATTAATTGAAAAATGGCTCCTTTGTTTAATTTAGAGCTGCACAAACTAAAGCATAATATTAGGAAACTGGAGAGAATAGCACCAAATATCTCTCCTCATTGCTAAAGGAGAATGTGAATAATCATAGATTGTATTTTATAGAGTGGCCAAACTCACCCAGATCTATAGTTCTGCTGAACATTGTATTCCCTAAACTCATATGAGTAATAACTTTATGGGATTCTTTATAAAGTGATTGATTTAATCAAAAATAAGATCATTGGCACACTTCTAAAAATGAAATGAGGTTCCTTTCTGGAAGGTAAGGCAGCATTAGAGGTAACTATAGAACCTGAAGGGTGTTTGGAATGATTTGATCCAGTTGCACCTGTAAAGTGATCACAGTTTTTATTGTCCTCTAAGCCTTCAACTTACATGTTGGATCCAGTTGCAACCAAGTTAAATATGGAAGTATTCCCTCTGATTTCCACGAGTAATTCCGTTAAAATTAATCTAATACAGTGGTTTTTAAACTCAGTCCTCAGGACCCACTATCCTGCATGTTTTAGGTATTTACCTGCTTCCATATACCTGACTTGAATATATGGGTGATTGGCAATTAGATTCAATTTAGTTTATTTCAATGACTAATAACAAAGATGGTCCAGACACCACACAGTGGAGGAGGACCAACAGGGAGCAACTAACTAAGTTTGTTATAAAGTCCACTATATAGTCCCTGCTCTATCAAGTGATTGAAGGATTTAGGGGTTAGGCGGATGTTCAGCAAGGCATTTGTGACCATAGAACTGCTACTAACTGAATAATTTCTCTTTGTCAGACAATTCTCTATAATCCCTAGAGTGGTTGTCCTCAAAATCCCCAGTAGATGTCCAGTTTTTGAAATTCTCCAACCATCTGGCATCAACAACCGTGCCAGGTTCAAAGTCGCATCTTCCCCATTCTGATGGCCATTTTGAACTGCAGCAGATCATCTTGGACATGTCTAAATGCCTAAATGCATCCAGTTAGTGCCATGTGATTGGCTAATTAGGAATTTGCATTAACAAACAGTTGGACAGGTGTAACTAGTAAACTGGAGGGTGATTGTATATCTATACATCGACATAACAGAAGAAAAAAAAGAAGAGGAGTGTGGCTGTATGACAGAGGAGTTGGGGGGCATGGATGAGAATACGTGGCCCAATAGACCGGAATGTCAGAAGATGTAAGAAGATTATACTGAAATTCATACAGCACTGCAATTAACAATAATTGTCATCAAATCTTTAGCCATAGATTGGATCAGAACATCCCTAGAGTACACTCTTATATTCACAACATAACTAATAAATCCAGCTGTCTTATCTCTACATAAATATTTACTTTTGAGAGATAAACTGAGCATTATGAGAAAAAAGACTACCTTTTGCAGGCAATTTGTTTTGCATTGCAAATGTTGAGAGTGATTCGAGAAATATAGCAAAGTGTACAAGAAAAACTGTAAATGTACATGTACTTTATCACAAATCTGTCCTTTTCATATGCAACAAGCATATCTGTTTTGTTTTGAGTTTTTTCACAAAAAGGTCCACAACAAACTTTAAAAAAAAATGCAAGATATTTAAACTCAACACTGAAAACGCACACTTGGGTTTCTAAAGCAGAAAAAAATACATTATGACCTTTGTAAACTTTTACTGATAAGATCAGATTTTGAGACATAGCAAACAGCCCTTATCTAAGGACCTTTGTAGTTGCAAAACTGAAAAACAAAGTTTTCCAAGAACTGACCTATTTAGCAATTTCAAGTCAAAGGTTGTGATGAGATGTTAAAAAACATGATAAACAGAAGTTTAAGCTTAGCTGCATATGGAATACACACATATATAATTGTTTTAAATATAAAGTAAGGACCTTACATACACAACTATTGACTTCCATTAATTTTCTACTCTATTTACATCCTAACCACAACACTTACCCTAAACCTAACCATTAATTGTAGATACCACACCCTATCCTAAATCCTAAACCTAAGGCAACAAAGTGCGGACCAGTAGAAGGTCCTCACATTACATCATAGTGCTGCGAACGATATTGTCCTAAACTAAGTGTATTCTGGGATGAGATATTTGAAGCCCTCCAAAAACCAGAGCTGCACGGTGGATCAGTGGGTAGCGCTGTTGGCTTGCAGGAAAAAAGGTTCCTGTTTCAATTCTCAGCCTGGAATCTTTCTGCTTGGAGTTTGCATGTTCACCTTGTACATGTGTGGGTTCTCTCCGAGTACCCAGGCTTCCTCCCACATTCCAAAAACATGACTGTTAGGTTAATTGGTTAGTTTAATTGGCCCCACTGCAGCCCAGACAGAATAAGTGGGAGAGGATGGATGGATGGATGGATGGATGGATGGATGGATGGATGGATGGATGGATGGATGGATGGATGGATGGATGGATGGATGGATGGATGGATGGATGGATGGATGGATGGAAGCCTGCTGCTATGACCTCTGTGAAGACTAACAACAAGTAGTGCAGGCTAAAATAAATGAGCCATCATTGCCAGGTGGATGGAGTAGTTGCCTTCACTGTCCTGTTTCTAACATTACTTCAAAAATTAACTTATTTGTTATTGGAGATTATAACAATTAAGTTAATTATATGACAACTCACCTGTCCAGCAAAAGTCTCCTACCTCTGTGTCTGTTTTAATGCCCTGCTCTTTTATGAATTGTTCTATTATGTGTCATGGTTTTGGTTTTGTTCAAGTTTTATCTCTGAGTTTTCATTGGTCTTATCTTTTATTCTTGTGTTCTAGCTATTTTTGATTATATTTGAGTTCTTAGACATTTCCTGTTTGCCCTTTTGTGTCAGTCTCCTTTTCCCTAGCTCCCTTCTTACCTCTGTTCACACCTGCTCCCAATCTGCCAATTAGCCTGTTATTTGTTTCTCTCTCCCTTTTATTCTCCTCCTGCTCAGTCAGTCTTTGCTGGTTTGTCGTCATAACTTTGTCCCCTTCATGTTGTGAGTATTCCTTGTTTTCAGCATTTTTGGGGATTTTTACTTCTGTTGAACTTTTGTTATTAACCCTTCAAGTAACCACCTCAAGCGTATGTGTCTGCATTTGGGTCCTGTCAAACCACCTCCATTGTGACATTATGACTCTACGTGGTAACAGACACTCCAATGTAGAGTCATATTCTCCCACTCTTTACTTGTTTTGTCTTTCTTTGGTTATGTTATACTATAAACCATGGTATCGATTTTGGCATTGTTTGGTAAACTTTGAATATTTGTGGAGAAAAAATGTTTACCCCCCTCTCAAAAGACCATTGCTAGACACACTTGTGATCCTGCTCCCCACTGTACTAGGGAACAAAGACTTATACTCATGATCATTTCGGTGGCTCTTCACCCAACCACATGAATGGAAGGCCATGCAGGCCACAGGAATCAGAACCTCCTGACTGCCAAAAGTTAAAGTAGCCAATTGATGGTCTCAGAAACAGACTCTGCAAAGCAAAACTATCTGCAACATTTCTTTCTGAGTAGGAAACTTAAAGATCTCAGAGACTGGAGGCTTTTATATTAGCAGAAAGACATTCTGGGACTACAGATGAAAATTTGCCTGTATGGCTAAATCTGGTATATTTACATGCTACTCTTGTTGTATCTCAATTAATATGTATTAAAGAAAGCAGAGCAAAATATTAGCTTTCCTGCTGCAGGACTGACCTGCTTGTCATTATTTTGGCACTGATGACTGTCTTATATAATCATTCCATTCACCTGTCAAACTGCTTGGTTTCTCATCACTGCTCATCTGATCCACCTGCTCCTGCCTCTATTTAAGCTGCTTGCATCCAGTCATCATGCCAGACTATCCTCTACTCTCTAGCCAATGGTGACAGTGTTTTTAGAGATGCTTGGTATTTCCGATTTCCTAATCCTGACGTACTCTGCCTTTCAACAGCTGAGCCTGCCTGTTCCTGTCTGAAAGTTTTTTCCTGAACTGCCTTTGGAGTCCTGAGCCTCTGAGCCGGCCTGTTCCTGTTCTGATCTGTTTGCCTAACCTGTCTTCAAACTCCTGCATGTTCTCCGTGGCTGGAGCCTCTGTGACACTCTGGGCGGTGCCTTCCAGATCTTGTTGGCAGTCCACCACTAACCTGGTTTTGATCTTTCAAGTTAATTTTTGACCTATTTTTAGGATAATATATTTTGATTGATTGACTTGATTGATCTCATAGCAGAGAAATGTACTTGTTACATCAGCTCAATAGTCAAAAGCTGCCCAGAGGAGGAAAAGGTGCATGGGAAATATACAGTATATACAGTGTCCACATATAGATATATAACAGCTGAAGTCTATAACAACTGCAATCTTTGTTGATTAAAAATAACTAAGAGATGTTGGTTATCTATTTCTGGCATGTTATTCTGGTGACCACACTGCCTTAGTTATGCTGTACCTTACTCATGCTATTGACACTGGGCCAAAATATTTTAAAATCATATTTGAATCATTCTGTGAGAACATCATATTTGATCTGTTTAGATTGTTTAGATCCTATATGATTGATCTGTCTGTCTCGGTCTAAATTTAGGGCTTCTACTCTTTTCTCTTATTTATTGAAACAAAGCTACTGCTATGAAAACATATAATGACTTTCATTTTCAATGCAAATGATTTCAAGATCTGCCGTTAATCCAGAAGCCTGGCTCTTCTATGACAGCCCTATTGGACTGTTTGTAGATATTAAAGCTTGGCTAGCGCTTGGCTAGACGTATTAAATCTTAATCAAAAATATAGCAACACTCAAGGAGAGCAAAGCTCGGCAGCAGAGTTTTCCCTCGTATTATGATTTACACCTATACCTAGAACTCACTCTTGAGCTGGATCATTATCAAATTTGATAATATATTATTCCTTGGCATGAGGTGCACCATAGCTTCCTTAAAATTCTTGCATAAGTTAAGAAATAACGCACAGATTGTGTCTGCAGCCTCTGGTGTTTGTTCTGCTCTCAAATTCTTTATCCACTCTGCACTCTGGTTTCTTGTTTGATCAGCAGATCAAGACTTCGAGGCATGGCTCACCTTTCCTGTGTTTTTGTCTTCAGTATAATACTTTTTGACTTTTTGAAGTGCAATGCTGAAGCTGTCAATAGTCACTGCTGCCATCCTCTGGTTTAGGGTGGAACTGTCATGATGGGTTTCAGAAAAGCCCAGTATGCAGAACACCACGGAGACAGATTAAAAGTTTAACAATGTTTATTGGTTTGCAAGCGCATGGAATAAACACAGGAACGGGTTCTGGCCTGGGGGCTGGTTCACTGGAGTCTGTGAGGATAACAGTTCAGTTAACTTAAGGACTGAAGATCTTGAGTTTGAGAGTTTCAGATGGATACCTTGATTAATCCGGGTTTTGCTTTGAGAGAGGAACTGTTGGGTCCAGAGACTGTTTAGTTCAGCAGAGTCCAATAACCGCTTCAGCGTCTTACTTCTGACTTGAGGGCAGACCTTGGGTTTTGGTTTCCAGCTCTTAGCCAAGAGCTGCATGGGAATCCAGGGTAGAGTCTTCAGGTTTGGCTCAGAGGGCAGGCTCGGCAGGTTAAGCTCATCCAGAGCTTACAAGGGAAACAGGATTCCTGAAAGCAGAGACAAGGAGGTATTAGAATCCAATCTAATCTGAGATAACAATGATTCACTAGGGATGCTAGGCTCAGGTGCTAACCAAACTGGATCAACACTGCGGCGTTGAGGCAAGGTCTGAAGGCAGGTTATATACTGGAGGATCCTCTGATGACGAGATGCGCCACAGGTGTGTTGAGGGCTCAGCTCAGAGAATCCACGGCGCACTCTGCTGGAGAAAGGTGGTACAGCTCCAGATCCCAACAGGAACTGCTTGCTCCAAAATTATGATAAAGTATCCTTTAAAATACCTACATCTGGATTATGATGTGGACCATCACAATCACCATCATTTAATGGATTGGTCCTTGGACTGAGATGCACCTACGTCAAAAATTTTCATAGAATATGTTAATAACTTTTCAAGTTATCCTGTACACAGACAGACAAACACACACACTTGCAAATGTAACAGAAGTGAAGGTGTTAGAAACAAGCAGCCCCTCTGAACCTATTATTAATTATTTGGAACTTTTAACAGCTTATTTCAAATCCACTGGTACTAATTCGGATTGTTAATTAGACAGTGATCTTAAAAGATCCAGTTGTAATCACCTATGCTGATCGGTAAAAGGGAAATCTTTTCTGCCCAGGTCACTCTTAAACTGTTAGAAATATTTAATTCATACTCCGATTGTATTTCATGGGTTGTGTACTAATGAACAATTATGATTTATAATGTGTGATTCATTGTTTATTAAGTCTTGCTTAAGATCATTCCATATAAAGGCCATGCAACGGACGGGTTGTGAAAGAGGCCTGAACATCCTCTATCACATGTTTCTTCTAAACATGTGGAACAATTCAATTGTAAAACAATCACATTCTTTGTTTTAACATATGTGCTGAGGTTTAAAGTAAGATAATTTTTTATCCCTTTCCCTTAGTTAAACCTCAGCTTGTGTAATTAGGGACATCCCCTGACTTCAATAAATAGCAAGTAGAAAGCTGAAGACCGTCAGAGTAGGTTGGAGATTTGTAAACTCTGCAGTCTCTTCCTACTCTCCTCGCGAGTAAAACTAAATTGTCTCTGTGCTTTCTTTCTTTCCCTGTATGTATGTATGTATGATGTTTTAGGTGCTTAGACCTGACAGAAACCTTACATTTATTACATCCCTCTTAGATTATTGTAATGGACTTTAATTTTTAGTTAATACGTTTTTGCTCGTCATCTGTAGATGAGTCAAGATGCTGCTGTATATCCCTTAACAGGTACTCCAAAAATAGAGCACATCTCCTCTGTTCTGTGTCACTACAGTTATTGCCTGTGTATCTTACAGTTAATTTATCATTCTTATTTCTTCTAAGTGTTTGAATGACTTTGTCCTGCTGTATCTCTCTGAGATATGAGCTCTCATCATTCTCATTGTTCTTCTTGGTCATCCTGGTCTGTTGAATAGCAGCTATTGCCGTAAATACTGAGGTCTAAGAAAAGGCTAAGAGGAAGTGTAGCCTCTTCTGTCTTTGCTCCTCAGTTGTCGAATAACCTTCCACTGTACATTAGAGGTTTCCTTTTTGAATACTTTTAATGATTCTCTTAAAATTCACGTTTATAACATGGCTTTCAACATTAGCAGGACTTGGGTTAATGTTGTTTATTATAAATGGTTTTATTGAATCTCTCATTGTTATTTTTCATATTATTTAGTTCTTCTATATATCTATGTTTATGGTTCCTAGATATGTTCAGAAACTTTGTTTCAGCTATTTTTAAAATGTTTAATAAATAAATGTATCATTGCTTAGTATAACATGGCATGACATGGTCAAAGTAAAAATCTCAGACACTCTGGACTCTTTATGTTTCTTATCTCACTGATTTCAATATAATGTTCTATCTAAAACATATCCACAAGTCTCTCTTTGCCTCTGTATACGATCTTTCAAATTATGAATAATAGTAGAAAGTCTGGACATACACTGCAAAAACATTAAATAAACTACTTCCAATTAATGCTATGAAAGCAAATCATTTCATTTCTGAAAACACTGAAATAGATTTGTATTTAAAAAGGTGAATCAGGATTCACATTTAGATAAACATTTTAAATAATAAAAGACAATATTGATCTTATTTCTTTTTTGTGTGCATATAATGTGGTTGTGGAAATGCCAGCAATTTTAGAAATTTGGGAAGGCCACACCCCCACAAATGTAAATCTAAAGTCTTCTCTGACAAAATATTGGGACTTGGAACAGAATTGTTTTTCTAAGAGCTACAAGTAAATGTATGTGCAAAGAATTTTTTTGGGGCTGAATTTGCTCCTCAACATTCAGTATCATTTTAGACAAAGGGCTTGAAGATTACCTGTACATTTAAAATTACTTTTGATAAAATTAGGAAGACATCTAACACATACAGGTCAGACAGTTCAGAACACCATGATTGTGCTCAGATGAGTGGACAAGAAGTGACTTAAAATAAAATATGAAATGGATATAAATAAACCAAATTGAATTTAATTGAATATGCTCTTTAAAGTTGGATGGATAAGTACAAAAAGAAACAGCTGATGGTTTTAACATGGCTGTTTACCAGGAAGAACTACAAAAAATACCATCTGCTAATAAGATCTTGATGCTAACATATAAAAAGTTAAATTTTACAACTGTTTGTAGGATTATTCTCATAGAATTAGAGTGGGAAGATTAACTGTGTTGCCTGACTCAGATTTAAAATATTATTTTAAAGCTAGAAGGAGACTTTAAATTATATAATTTTTCTCTATATTTTCTTGTAAAATCTCAGATAGTAAATGATTGTAGTGTGTTATGCAACTATTTAAATGAAAAAGTTAAATACCTTGAATTTATTTATTCACTGAGTGAACGCCTCTGAAACCCAGTAGACTATGACCTGCTCAGTCAGTCATCCAGGCATCGACCTTTCATGCAGTAGATAGCAGCTGTTTGCTCGTCCTTCAGGGGAGAGGTGAAAGTCCAGCATTTGTCTTTTATGTGTCCTTCGGAACAGTCGTTGTAAAAACTAGGATTAATTTTTTGTATTTTAATGTCAGTCCAGAGTGTGCGTGAGTGACTGCGTAAGTGCTGAAGATAATGAGTGTGTATCTTCTGTTCCTCTTACTGGCTTTGCTGATCCACGATGGGAATGCCAAACCTGAATCGCAAGGCTGCAACAACCCAGATGCTGAGAGAGTCGCAGAAGAGGCCCTGGAGCAGATCAACCAGGACAGGACTGATGGATACATCCTGACTCTCAACAGGCTTTATGATCTATCTCACACACCGAAGCAGGTTCGAGGGGAGGAAATGCATGCTTGCACAAAAATAATGCAGTGGAGTTACACTAAATAGGTCTTTAATAATCTAGTTTGCTTGCATTCTGACAAAATATTGGGATTTAAAAACATAACATCTTGCAGAAGATTCATCATATTGAAAGAAAATCCTTACTTGTTTTACTTGACGGTAGATCATCTGACAAAGGTTAAAAAGTTTATTGTAAATAAGGCTTCACTGAAAATCCTGTCAGCCATTCTAGATGTTCCTTTGGGTTTAAACTGTATAACAGTTTCTACTGTATAACCTTTATATCCAGGAGAATGGTGGCTCAGTTTACAACCTAACTATTGATGTGCTGGAGACGCAATGCCACATTGTCAGCAGAAATCCATGGAAGCAATGTAAAGTCAGAGACATCTCAAATATTCCTGTAAGTCTAAAACAGTTTTGCATTCTACTTCATTTAAATAAAAGGCTCCCACACCAGACAAAAATCTGGGACTTGTCTTTTTTATTGTCCTTTTAACAGCTTACATTATTAACAGCTTATATTATTTCTTAATGTCCCTTTAGTTGTTCAAACATGATACAACAATTCAAAAATGCTTTCTATTCTAAGTCTCAAAACCTGAGAATAAATCAAAAACACAGGTGTTTTAGATGTTTTTTTTTTGTTTGTTTGTTGTTGTTTTTTTGTTTTTTTTTTGCTTATGTGGTTTGTTTTAGTTTTAAGACTTGCTTAATCGTGAAAAAACGCATTATAAACATAAGCTAAGCAATTTCTTCACCAAAAAAAACATCAATAACTGCAATTATCCAGTGATAAAATTCTGGAATGTTAATTTTACAGTCTTACATATGCAAAGTGTTTGAGTCTATCGCTGTATTGAGTCTATGCAAAGTGAATGCATAACTGTATCTGTTTTCTTTAGGTGTACGGAGAATGCCAGGTATCTGTTCAAGTTGATACTCAGGTCAAACTTGAAAGCTACTCTTGTTCCCTTCGAGAAGGTAGGTGGAATGATAAAAAGATAGAGCTAAATAACAAACAAAACATTTGGATTCCCACATAAGAATCAGCTTTAATGGGGAAGGTTTTATTTCATGTCGTACACAGAAATTGCAAAGTTAGCATTGCATAGTGAGACTAAAAGGGAGTGTACAAAATATTTGTGGAAAAACAGCGCAAGGCATTCAAATTTGTCCTGCTGTAACCACTTGTAATATAATGGAATTTGCTCTTTGGGGTTTTGTCTTTAATTTAAAAAGAAAACCTAATAACTAACAGGTTTGTCTAATACTTTTAACTTTGGTGACATTGTTCATTTTTGTGTGTTGAAGAAATGTGATCTTAAACTACCTATAAGCCACTACTTTTTTCCCCCACGCTTTGAACCAAGCGGCTTATAAGAAGGCGCGGCTTCTCTGTGGATTTTTCCTAATCGCCAGAGGGGGAAGTCAAAGCTGCAAATGAAAGAACAAGGGGCAAATTTTAATTTGGCACAAGAACATGTTAGCAGCAGGCACGACTAAGAACACATGTCCTGGATTTACACATATTGACATTTAGTTGCCGCATTAAAGCTGCCAAACTAATGAAGAGACTGGGCTCAACTCCTTTAGAGCTGAAATAAACAGCAGACCCATCTTTCATTAGAAGCTATTACTGTTTTGAAGCAAACTCTTCATTGTTGGCTTTTACATTAAGTTTTGTCGTCCCTGGATGCTAAAATAACTTGTGCAGAGATGCAAGGTGGACTATACTATAAAATCACTAGTCCTATGGAAGTGTAGACTGTGACGTGAAAGTGGATTTCAGTGATTCGCCCAAAGCTAAAGGAATGACCATAAAGACAGGTCTGCTGCACACACAGACACTTAAGATTAGTTCCCAAAACACTGAGGCTCTTAAAAATAAAGCTATACATTTAGAGCCATTGAATGTGTTTTCTACAATCTCATGTTGATTAAAAAATATATTAATATATAATATATTAAGTCCACACATCTTATGCTTTGTGGTATTCTGCACTTTTTAAACACCACAATGTATCAAATAAATACAAATGCTGGGAACCAATTCTTTTTTACATTTCTTTAATACTTTGTTCTATTCAGCTACACAAGCATCCTCTTTAAACTACTAAGAATTGTACTATAAATGTGACTTTACCCGATTCTTATGTACGCCATAGTAATTTATTGATATGCCGCACAATGTCCTCCTTTTTGGTGCTATAGAAATGGCCACCCTACCTGTCGCAGGAGTGTGCATCGCCCTAAACTCTCGCACACTGATGAGAAAACGGATTGAAATATGAACGAAAAAGAGAACTTTTAAATATATCCTTAATGTTTTTTCGGAAATTATATAGAATGGTGTTGATAGTAAAAGCGGGAAATGCTATCCACTGAGCAGAGAATATATTCATTTGACACTGACTGTAGCATATCGACTAAAATGTGTCCCCGATTTATTAAAGATCATATTCCTTCGAATTCATCTGTCCACCATAACTCTAAATTTTAGGGCAACCATGCATTAGAAATATGAAAACATTAAGACCATGTTTAAAAGTTCCCCTTTAGTTCATATTCTGTTCTGTTTTGTCATCAGTGTCCGAGAGTTCAGGGGGCAGATTCCCGCGACAGGGAATACGCATCAGGTATTTCTCAGCATAAGAGCTGTATATATATGGCCTAGTGGTTAGGGCATAGGGCTTTGAATCCTGAGATTGGGAGTTCGACCCCCCAGACTGCCACTCTGGCTCCCTGAGCAAGACACTTAACCCCACACTGCTCCCCGGGCGCCTCACAATGGCAGCCCACTGCTCCCCAAGGGGATAGGTTAAATGCAGAGAAGTAATTTCCCTCTGGGATTATTAGAGTATATAAAAAAAAATGTACGTTTCCAGTTTTTTCAAAAAATGTAGTGCTTATAGTGAGGTGCACTCTATAGTCTGAAAAATATGGTAATCTTTTAGAAGTGATCTCATGTCGCCAGGGTGCATGTGGTTTCTTTTGCACCTTTTAATCCTTGTGTTCAGTTGCAGCTACTTCTATCGTGCACCGGTGCCCGGATTGTCCCACAGCCGTCAACTTGAATGACCCAGTAATCAAGGAAACGGCCAAGCTCTCTTTGCAGAAGTTTAATAAGGAGAGTCGACTTGCCAACTACTTTGCTTTAGAAAACATTACAAAAGCCAGCTCACAGGTAAAAAGAAACACTTGGACATTAATAAATTTACGAATCAGATTACTATTTAGATCAAAACTAAATTAACATATGTTTCTTGAAAAAGTATTCCTATTCTTGAGGGTTTTTTGCATCTTATCATGTTACAATCTCAAATTTCAGTGCATTTTAAAATGGCCCAAGACAACACGATTTTGGTGCTTTTCAAATGTTGTGTTGTTTTGTTTTTACAAATAGCTGTCTGAAAGGTTTGGCTGCAGTATCTACAACAATTATTGGCAAATATTTTTTTTTTTCACTTTGAAATTCAGTAAAGTTACGGTATTATGAATATCCATTTTGTAACAGGATTTTTATGTGTTTTTTTTCAGTGGGTTGTTGGACCAGCTTACTTTGTAGAGTTCACTGTTCTGGAAACAGAGTGTTCAAAAGAAACTGATGTCAGTGAGCTGAATAATTGCAGACCAATGAACTGTCAGTTTGCAGTGAGTAACATATTTAATGTTAAATTAGAGTTGTTTGAATATTGAAATTTGTAAATTGTCTTTTAGATCAACTCCTTCTCATTGCTGGATTTTTTTTTATTATTTCTCTTTCTGTTCATCTGCTGTAGACAGATAAGGTTGGATACTTTGTCTGCTTTGTACTTGGTCCCTAACTATTTATAAAAACAGACATTACATGATAAACCATTAACAAAAATGTTTTTTTTATTTAATGAAAAAATAAGGCAAAGATTGTGAAACACTCTTCTGGACCTTTTAAGAAGCTGCCAGAATAACGATCAAGAATGTCACGTCTTGGTTGTGGTTTAGAGGACCCAAATGCAGAGGCAGAGGTGATTTCTTGGTGTTTTAATGGTAACACAAACAATAGGGGGGCAAAATCCAAAAATACAACTTAAAATGTTACACAGACCAGAATCACGGAGACATCAAGGGAAACGCGCACCAAAAGCCAGGGAGAGACGAGGTGAGAGGACAACAGTGACGACAGGACCAGCAACAACAAGGAACCAACAAAGAGTAAGAGCAGAGGGAGAGCATATATAGCTGACAGAGACAAAGGGAGGGCTAACGAGCTGACAAGGAGCAGGCGTGAGAGGAGACAACGAGGGAGCCAAGGGGAAAGGAACACACACACACGAGGGCAACAGAGAACAGAAAAACATGAGAACTAACATAAATCTAGAAATTACAAAAAAAAGGAATTAAACCAATAAAACAAGGGAACATAGAGCAAAGTAAAGCACAATATAACCAAAACCATGACAAAGAACTTCATATATCAACACTAAAATTGTAAAGTAGCTACATTGACCAACTATTACATAGGTTGTGAACTTTAATGTGATATTTGACCGGTGCCACTCCAACTGTAAAATTCACCCTAAATTAATGATCAGAGCTCTAAACTGTGTGACAATAGCAACCAACTTGAAACGTGATGTTTTTTTAAGATTAACTAGCGTGTATTACATGTTTATCTTAGAATCTACTTTTGCAACAGCTGAATACTTTATTGATGGATAAAAAATGACATACTAACTATTCTTAACTTCTGTTTTAGCACAAGGGGTTCTGTACAGGCTCACATGTGACTGTGGAGGAAACATTTAATTTTGGGAGCCCTGTTGGAGACCCTGAAAGCTTCTTTCGAAAACAAGAATCTGTTAATGTGAAATGTGAGATTTATGAACCACAGGTATTTGCATTGATCATTTTTACAGATATTTCAACAAAATTTTACACGTCATATTTGAGACTTTTATCTCAATCTTGTTATAGAAATTTGGTATCAACAATTTCTAAAGAAAAAAGTGTCAGGGACCCTTTTCATCACTCTTTTATCCAACTCATGTCCTTTGATGAGCTTTTCTCACGGCGGAGGTTTAATGTTTGACTCCCATGGTGGAGAAATTAAAAGGGGTGATGTTTCAAAAACAATATGTTTCAAGTTAATGACAAATTGGTTTTTATTTATGGAGTAAATTATTTCACAACCTCAAACATATGCAAACATCCTGATTGATATTAGGTTGTAACTCCCTCTGCCTATTATACCTTATCCACAAGCTATTCTGAGCCATATAAATGGTATTAATTCATTTTAAATTTGCTTTTTTTTTGTATTTGATTAAGTGATGTGTTAGTTTGTTCTACTTATATGATCAGGGAAAAGATTCACTGCACCAGATTCTAGCTATTTAGTTAAGTTCCAACTGCATTTCTAGTTGCAGGAAGTAAAGAAAAATCAGTCCACAAACTAGTTGCAGTGTTGATGTCAGAGATTTGGGTAGGCCTTTCCACAACCTGAACACAAGCTCGCTCTACCAAATTCCTTCTACTTTTATCTTCTATACTTTGTTTTGAAGTACATTTAAAATGTTTCAGGTAACCGTCCTACTTCACACCACTATGTTAGTGATCGTTGTGGTACAGGGTCTTCGAGCTGACCATGGTCCAAAAGCTGTTTCCAGTGTTGTTCTAAACCAAGGCTTTTTAATCTAAGAGTAACAGTTTAGTTCAGATGGCAGAAAGAACTGGTTGCTTAGGCAGAAAAAAAACTATCCCATATATATCCACCCAAACTTGGTTTTGTAACTGATTAAATGGGCTGACTACTGGCCTCAAGGGCAGCTTTAACCTAACCTAGCCTTTTTGATCACAAAAAAAGTTTGTTGTTGCTAAGATAAATATTAGCAGGGGTGTATGTTTGTGTTTGAGTTAAGTTGAGTTGAGTTGAGCTGTACCTCAACAATCCAAAAACATGACTCCACACTTTTTACAAACTGCTTGTAGTTTTAATTGATCTATTTTAATATGGAAAAGAAGAAAAAAGTTAATTCCCCAAAAAGAAGGGTGTGTATAAAAATATTTCACTAAATAAATTGTAGAAGCTGAATTTTGAACTCTTTTTGTTTCTTTTATGTAGGCTTCCACTGTGGAGGAGCAGGCCCATGCCCAAGCAGCTAGTGGGCACCGAGACAATCATCACCACAACCACACACACCTGCATCCCCATGAGCATGTCCACTCTGTTTCAAAAGCCACAGACATCACTGTTTCGAACCCAAAAGGCCACCTTGGCAGGACTGTGTTTGAGCCGGCCACTTCCAGATCGGCTCCAAGTGCCAGTTCCTGTCCTGGTGCTAGAAGACACGCTTTACATTTAGACAGTCCTTTCCTCTGATTACTGGGATTGGTCTTTGTTTGGTAACTCTAGCTACATCTTTTACATCTGCTGGAATACTTAAGACTGACGTGAAGGGCTGTAATTAAAGATTTTGGATGATACTGACCCCAGTTATCGGGCCTTATTGTAAGACAGTGCATTTAACTGATCACCTGAATAAAGCCTTTTACACATTAAAGATTAATTTATTTTTTGTAATAATGTGAAATTATTGACAGATTTTTTCACAGTTCAAAAATATGTATGTAACAGGTAAGGTTTCAAGCAACATAGCTGTTTCTAAAAATATTGAAAGGGATGAAGGCACCAAATATGTTATTTTCCAAGCAAGGAAAACTTTATTTAGGACCTCTGCAGAAGTAAAATCGCATGTTTTTATGATGATATGTTTAGGTAAGGCCATCCCACATGCTGGTCCTCATTTTTACTTACCGGTGGTGAGTCTGAAATAGTGGAAAAAAGGCATATCTTCTTTTGGAAAGTAAGTGGAGAGGGCATGTCTTCTCAAAAAGTTGGGAAAATCCTCCACTATACCTTTAATAATAAGCTGAAACAATAAACAACATAGAAATGGATTTTAACTATAATGTGCTTTCCTACAAACCTGAGCTAAAAACCTGTTTATTTATTAATTATATAATGGAAAACCAATGTTTAAAATTGGTTATAGGTTGTCCCAAATGAAATATTGTCTTAAAATAGCATACATTTTTAATTGTCTTCATCTGAAAAAAAAAAACTGCCTGACAAAAACAGATTTCTCTCTCAAAAATGTGTTTGTTTCTCACGATTCAGAATGTTTCTCTCAATGTGAAAAATGTGTCATGGCGGGCCCGTGTTCCTTTTGGCCAGTTCCAACAGAACTGACAGCTGAGTGGTTTCTGCACCTGCACGAAATAGCTGGCCTCGCCTTTGTGTTATGCAACATACAGTGTTGTATTTACAACAACGGCGTAACGACACAACAATAGGCCCGTAAGCAACATTATCTGGGTGGTCCCCATATGAATTAAAACACACTTGATTACCCATAATTTCCAAGTCGTAGTGTAAAAAATAAAATACTCAAACACATTGTTCTTTTAAGATCTCTATTGCGGTTTGAAACATATTATGAGTGTTTTTTTTACCAACCGTCTAATAAACTATACACAATTATTAACATAGTAATTAAAAGTACCACTGCCTGCTTTGCTCTTGGTGTCATGTTTAAACGGCTCACCATCATGTTGAAATCTGGCATGTCTTGGGGAATAAATAAGGTACGGTCAGTCATCTTAAAATCAGGGGTTTTAAGAGAAATTTTTCACATCATTACATCTGCAATCAGACGTCCTAGTCTACAATTGCAAAGGGGGCCTACCAGGTGTCATTGACGGGGCCCCTAAGAGACTGGGGGCCCCTAAGCAAATAATAATAAAGAACTGGATTTTGGACCTTTTTTATTTTATCTTTTTGGACTGTGTAAGTAGGAATCCACGGAGCATCAGAAGGCCATTTGAGTTAAAATCACCTTTTGCCTTGATCACCTTTAAGTCTTAAGTTTTTTGATTTTCAAATTTCAGTTCCAGTCGTGTGTGCTTATACTTTTTCATGTACTTCAAAACGTTGCCACAAGGTGTCACTCTTTCTATTAAAGTCACTCAACAAACTCGAGGACATCTAATTCCACACACTCAGTTTTATTTCAGGCATCTAAACATATTGACCTGAAAATTTCTGGAGTAATTTCAAACTAATAATAATGATCCTAAAAGTAAATACCAGCTGGAAATGTAATCAATTTGGCTTTTAATCTTTCATTTTGACCAGCATCATTTCAGACTACATCACATTTTTCCCTAATAAAGACTCTTGGGGGAAATATATAGATTAACTCATAAACAATCATCAGTACATTTTAAATTCAATTACATTCCTTATACTGAAGACCAAGTTGAGACCAGTTTCACTCTGGATGTACAAAATTGGTTGAGATGTACCCCTTTATATATATTTGCTCCTGTAGAATTATTAGACAGCATGGAATTAATTTTTACTGTTATGCCACCATAATACTCAGGTATATCTGTTCATAAATTCAGATGAAGATAAACCATTATGTAGGCTATAGGCATGCCTTGAAGGCATAAAACCTGGATGGCTCTAAACTTTCTGCTCCTGAATGCAGACAAAACAGAAAATATAGTCTTTGGAACAGAGTTTCTGAAAAAGAAGCTTAAAGATTAAATTGATTATACAAGCTCAGATTACAAAGTTTAGTTTTTGTTATTTTCTTATCAGGACCTGTTATTTAAATCTTACATTAGGTAAGTTTTTAGTTTCCTTCTTTCATCTGCAGAATATTGCAAAAATTAGAAATATCCTGTCCAGGGTTGAAGCTGAAAAACTACTCCATGCATTTGTTCCTTCAAGGATGGACTACAGTAATTCTTTACTATCAGGAAGTCCACAAACTTTAGTTAAAAGCCTTCAGCAATCCTGCAGCCAGAGTTCTGATGAAAATTAAAAAACAGTGATCATGAGGAAGATTAAGCATCAGACAAAAAATACAATTAAAGCTGCCATGTGTTTTTCCTCAATTTTCTTTGGAATGTGAAAAGCGTTCAACTCCATAAGAAGCCATTGGAAGATCATTAGTAACTTAGAGCATTATTGTTTTCAATCCATCCATGTTTTCCCACTTATTCGATCAGTTTTGCGGTGGGATTGTGCCATCTATGGGCAGTCTATGGGCGAGAGGCAGAATACACGCTGTCCAGGTCACCAGTCTGTCACAGGGCAACACAGAGACACACAAAGGTGTACAAATATGCACACAAACACTCACAAGGACAATTTAGAGAAGCCAATTCACCTAACAGTCATGTTGTTGGACTGTGGGAGGCAGTCGGAGTACCAGGAGAGAACCCACACATGCACAGGGAGAACATGCAAACTCCATGCAGAAAGACCCCGGACCAGGAATCAAAAAAGGAACCTTCTCACTGCAAGGTAACAGCACTACCCACTTTCAATGCTGTTTTATTTTATTCATTTACTTTTTTTTTTATGTATCTTAGACTTAAAAAGCTGTGCTGTTTCAGTGGTATGATGAGCTCTAAAACCTCTCTACAAACTCTTCAAAAAGGTCATTAAAGTATAAGTCCTCGCACACTTGATTAGCAATGGTTTTCTCAAGAGTTTTAGATAAGAAAGGAAGAATCGGTTTAGGTTTATCATTGATAATTAACATCAAAAAGAGGTTACTTTAATAAAGTTGTCATTATGGTTACCATAAAAGCCTTCAATACATACCTCTGTATTAGGAATAACAAATTAAACTGAACATGAAGGTAAAACAGGGAGGAAATATTTTCAAAAATAATTTGGTTAAAAGAAATTGAAAGTCCAAATCAATCTGATTATCACAAATCAATTAACAAATAATCTCTTTGGGGAGAAAGATAAACCACATTTAATTGTTTTAAGTATTTTCTCAACTGGAGTCATATTTTTTTTTATTATATTATTGTTATTTACTCTTTAGGATTCTTTTCTAATTTATTTGATCTGGGCTGTAGGGAAGACACTGTCTGGATGGAGTAGTGGATTGTTAACAGTAGAGGAACTGCAGAGAATTGTGTTAAAGTAAGCCTCTGGTATCTGGTCTGGACCGTGGGCTCTAAGAGTTTTGGAGGGCTTATAAATTCAGCCAGATTCTTCCAAAGAAGAGCTGCACTATTCAAAGGGGTGTTTTTCCCGTCTTTCTAAATCAGGTTTTAACTTAACAATTTACCAAAAATGTCCCCCAATGTTTTCAGGACACAACCTACACAACCAGGCAACATGTAGTTGGACAACAAATTGTGGAGTTCGACATTAACTTGCTACTTAAATTTGACTAAATGTGATGTAAAAAGTAGGTAGCTACATGGAACTGCCTCACAAATACTGAGCACTTCTGTGCTGTAAAAAGGTTTAAGGTCTATGAGGAATGTGGTATTAAGCCTACTCATCTGATCTCCAATCTTTCATTTGAAGTCCTTTGTTTCAGCTCTGATTTGGTGCATCGTCAAACATTTAATTATGACTATGCAGCAACAAACCTGGATGTGCATGAATTGTGGAAAATGTTATTGGACACCTTTGTCTTTGTGCATAGAAGACGAATTATATCTAATCTATTTCAGTGTGTGCTGTTACCACCTCTTCCTATGCTTCATTATCAGATATTGTTGGGCAGCCTCAGGCTGATATAAATGTATTGTTCTCATTATCCATCCTGCTGCTTCAATTTCTGCGTTCAGTATTTCTGAATATAAAAGTGGATGATCTCATCTTATTCTGTGGCCTGAATTTGTCTGTACACCTCCTCTCCGAACAAGCCTTAATGTTTGTAATACCAAGCGTGTGCTTGTGTGTGCTTGTGCATGGAAACTCACACAGGGAGCCGTTAACACCCACACACAATGGTATGCGTTTGTAGTTGATTAAGAGCAAGAGAAGAAGAGCAGCTGCATTTTTCCCCCGATGAGACAGCAAAAAGCTTTTGCAGCTGTAATTCATGATCAGTTAACACCAAAAAGAAAATACTGAAGTGCACAGAGAGGTTTTAAATAGTTTCATTTGTTGCTTCAACATCTGAAATAACTTTTTGGCTTCATTAGAAATATTCATAAACCTTCCACAAAATATGTAAAATTGTACAGGTAAACCTTCAAGTGAACGAAAAGGGGAATAATTGAATGCCATCGTTGGATTAAATTAATAAATCTCAAAGTGTGTGTTTCAGAAAAAAAAATTCTAGATATTTACCAACACTTGTAACAAAGAGTGACACTTTAAATGCATGAAAATTTTAAAATGCCTTCACAGAGGTTTTCTGAAGTAATTATAAAACCCTGGGGCCATTTGGGTCAACAGTAAAAGAGGCAAATTAGCAAAAACAAGAAATATGGATAAAAATTGGGATTTAAAAAGGTGATATCTCTCTTTGTCTCTTTACCTGTTTAAATCTCTGGACAAATACCTATTTCAAAGTTTTAGCTTTGTTGCTTGTTTGTCTGTCATTCAGCCTTAAGCGTCAAATAAATGAAATGGCATTTTATAAACGGCATGACTCACTTCAAAATTCACTCCACTGTCCTTGAGAAATATTAGTGAATGTTCTGAAATAGAAGCCCTCCCTTTTTTTCTATTTAAAAAAGAATCCATATAAACCTTTTTTTTTTTTTCCTTGCCACTCATACACTTTTCCCCCCTTGTTATTTAACATAGAGTCAGTTAAAGTGGCTTAAGCATCTGATGAAGATAGGAGGATTACCTTTGAAGATTATCAGTGGGTAACTCAGGATAAACTGCTGGTCTGGGTTTAATAGGAAGAGGAATGTTTGGGTTTAACCTTCTGGAACTTTTATCTGTTGACTCAATATAACATTCTTAAGAATTGTAGATGTAAAGAAAGTTTGGTCTTCTAAGAATACATCATAGATTTAAAGTACACACTCCAAATGTTCTCTGCTGATTGTAGCTGCATGAGGTCTGCCCCCCTTTGGCATTGCTATGGAACCCTGCTTAGGCTGTACTCTAATCAGCGCAGCCTGACTTACAAGGTTTAAAAGCCAACATCCAACAGGGAGCCATGTGTTGGATAAAGTGGACAGGATTCATTTACACTGTATGCTTTCAAAAAAGCCATAGGAAGACACCGGGTTGCTGTGCAGGGTGACTGGCTTTACTCTGTACTAACTGCTCATGCAGAGACAGCAGCTGTTCTGTCTGCTTCTAAGCTTATTTGCCATCAAAAGATGGGAAAGGTTAAAACCATCAGGGTTAAATACTAAGCCTAAAGTACAATGTTTCTTTATTTTATTTTTTACATTTTTTATTTATATTAACCTGTGAATGTTTAAATAACACTTTAACCAATCAAATGTTTTCCACAGTTTTCATTGTTTTTAATAGGACTTTGTGCAAAAAAAAAAGTTGCACATTACAGTAAAGCTAACAGAAAAGCCCCACAGATGAAAAAATCAGTATAAAAAATTGAAAATCTAGAGGTTTGATGTATTTTTATGTTCTAGCACTAAGAGTCAAAATTCTGTAGAACAACCTTTCACTGTAAAACAGCTGCATGATATCCCAATAACACATGATGAGACATATTTCTTTTTAGCACTTCTGCCATATGAAATGCTCACATACATTTATACAACAAATAGTTATTTAGGCTTAGATCTGGACTTCAATTGAGTGATTTCCAAAATATCATAGCAATGTGTTTACTTTGATATTAACAAACCTCTAACAGGTGTTCTGACTGGAAAGTCATACATTTAGCAACATTCAGCTTCCCTTTTCCATCTAAATGAACAGATCTCCCAAGCACACTGCTGCCAAAACCATGTATTACTGTCTAATCCTAAAGGTTTAATTTTGGTCTTCTCTAACCAAATGCATTTATGATGTGTCTCATCATAAATAGCATGTAGTAAAGCAAAAAAAATGCTTGCTTTTAAAAAAATTAAACGTCCCAATTATGTTCTAAGTTATGGTGGCCCATCACATTAAATGGAAAATAAAATCTGTGATCTGTGTCATTGTAGAGTATTAAAGTAAGAATATATTCAAGGGTAAGGATACTTTTGGGTCCCTCTTTAAAGGTGTGTGTGGTCTAAGAGAAGATGATCATATCTCTTTATATACAAACTTAATTCTTTATCACTTTAACCTTGGAGGTTGTCTCACAAAAACTTTGTTTTCCCTGTTTAAATATACAAACACCCACATGGATAATTTAAAAATTCTGTTGCTAAGTGATGAATCATAATCGAATGAATCATCCTAGTTCTTTTAATTTGAGTTAATGTGCTTCCAAAAAAATTTAAAATGCAGAAATATCAAAGCTATAATTGGTAACTGGATGAAACTTCTAAGATGACTGCCTAAAGGCCCAGTTGTCCGCTACTTCACCCCTGAGGATGTTATTAGAAGCAGTGCTTTGTATCCTTCCAAAGTGGTGGTAAGAATGTGAATTTATTCCAACCTAGTTCCCCTTGTCTAACCGCCTGGGACCACCTCACAGGGAGTACAGCATCTCTACTCATGGGGAAAGAAGCTTGACTGCTGCGTTGCAAACCATGACTGCAGTGAACTGAGCTTTACTCTTTCTACTGACCACGTCAGTCCATGCCTCCAGTGATGATGCTTTTATTCCTAATGGTTAAGCATCTCTCTGTGCCTTTCCTCATGAAAAGGCAATATTACTGTGCTGAAAACTTTTTTTTTTTTTACCTCTACTCTGATGTAACTAAATCAAAGGCATTATATCCAGTTAACTTAGGATATTACGTAATAGAAAAAAACAATACACCTTATTCTCGGTGTAAAATAAATGCAAGTACATTCTTAGACATTTGTTAGAGACATACTTATGAATGAAAGCATTCATGAAGACATAAAAGAAAAGAGATCTTCCTGGTTAAATAAAATAAAATAAAACACAGATTTTTAAAGAAAATTAGAATTAAAGCATCTCAGAGACAAGTGGTAACCCCATTTGTAGTTTTCCAAAAGCAGCTGTTCAGACCCCAAATCCTCACTCTACAGTGTTCAGCATGGTTTGGCTGTGTTCCTGTCGCATACCTGACAGAAACAGTGATATTAGCAGGTGCATGGAGATAAGAAAACACCTAAAGCATTAAAAAGTTTGCCCTGAAACCCATGAACATGGACCAAAGAAGTAAAATGGAGCACTGCAGACATTGGAAAAAAAAGTGCAACAGTCACATGAGACAACGTTCTTACTTTATGGTCAAAATGCAAACTAAGTGAATGTATTATTATGTTGGAGATCGGCCTGTTTTCAGTGTGGTCCTGTGACTGGGTGGATGTGCTCTCTTCGTCCCCTGGCATGGGAGCTGGCTCGGAGCTCGTCTGCCTGGCTGTGTGTTTCCTGGACGGGGCCGCCATTTACAGCTGCTTTTTGTGTCTCTGCTTCCGTCTCCTTAAACCCCAATCGGCCTCAGCAGATGGCCGCTCACACTGAGCCTGGTTCTGCTGGAGGTTTCTTCTGGTTAAAAGGGAGTTTTTCCTCTCCACTGTCGCTACAAGCATGCTTAGTGTGAGGGATTGTATTTGAGTCAATGAGTCAATGCAATCAACTGGTTTTCCTTAGATAGAAAACTTTGTATCAATTTGACTGTATGATCTGGTTGAACTGTAAAGTGCCTTGAGATGACATGTGTTGTGAATTTGGCGCTATATAAATAAACTGAATTGAATTGAAAATTATGGCTAAACCCCTCAGTGTACCAACTCATGGTATGGCCATGGCAGTATCCTCCTGTGGGCATACTCTTTTTCAGCCGAACAGAGGTTGTTAAGAGTTGATGGTAAGATGTGTTGAGCAAAAAAAATATTTAAATAAATATTTAGAAATAGGGACAGTAAATGCATGCCACATTATTGGTAATATGTATATATTATATGTAACCCTTATACACCATGCATTTATTACATCCTTACAAACGTGTGCTACTTTGTGGCAATATATCACTTCAAGTCTTAATAAAATACATTGTTAGTGGTTTCAAGGTGAGGAAATGTGTTAAAGTTAACAAATACATTTTGCACGGGATTCCAAACCAAGTGGCTCCACCTTAACAAGTGAAACTTTATGATATTAATGACTGTATCAGACAGGCTATCATGTATTTCTGTCATTAAAAATAAAGGAGTATGTTTTGTTAGCTTTGTCATGAACAATAATTTCACCCTCCAGCTGATTAAACTTTTAATATGAATTCCAAATGAACAGAATTCATTTCAAATAATACAATTTTGAAACATGATATATTTAAAAGCCCCACTTTTGACCCTTTACTGCAGCCTTTCTTCTAGTTATGCAAAACTTGTTCAAGATTAAGGGGATTTTTCTTTTCTTTACAGATGTATGACTTCAAGAGGCAACATTTGACCCAAACAATTTGTTTGAAATCCAGCAAAGCAATAATCTAAACAATTTAAATCCAGTTTTTTGCATTGATCTTTTTTACCTTTTCAATGGTTTATTTTGATTTACTTTAGTAGTTGGCCCAACAGTTGCTCTATAAAAATTTGATAAAACGTAGATGGATTCAAGAATTTAATATCAGATTTGACCAATAGTTGGCAGCCTTGCGCTGCTGAATGTCCCCCAGATGTGCAGGACCTTTTCTGTAATAATTCAACCCTCATTATTTACCTCAAGAAATTGGATCAAACTAAGCTGTATTTAAATTTGCAAATATTCCTCTCACATCAATTTATATATTTTCATTTATTACTATAAATTAGCAAACAAAGAGATAGAGCAAAAAAAAAAAAAAGTTAATAGTTTTTATTTAATAGGCTGCATCTCAATAGAAAAACCAAAAACATTGGATAAAGAGTAGAACTCCACTTCTTTCATTCAGGTTTCTGTTTTTCCCAGCCGTGTATTCGTGTACGTGTGCATATGTAAGCGGAAGAGATGGCAGACCGGAGCAGGAGGGGTAGGTACAGGACTTACCCTCGGCTCACACCGACTCCGGTCTTACCGTTGCGGTGCGGTGGGTACGGCACCGCAGTGATTCCAAGTCATTAAAAAGACGTAAACCTCTCTCACCGGCTGCTGAGCTGTCCGGCTGCGGTTACCGAGACACTCCGGCGCTGCAGAAAATTCCGCAAGAAAGCTATCCTTGCGGCGTGCCGGAGCCCTCCGCAACAAGCTCTCGCAAAAATCCTTTATTTGGGCCGTGTTATCGCGTGAACTTACGTGAACTCAAGTGAACTTCTGTTAAATCTCCGGACCTGTTGCCGGAGCCGCAGAGCCGCACCGCACCGTAGTCAAAAGGGCGGTGTGAGAGGGGGTGTGCGGGAGTTGCGGTCTCCGTCGGCTCGGTAACCGCACCGGAGCCAGTGTGAGCAAGGGGTTAGAGCCACTCCTCCAGCAGGGCCACCGTGCGCCGCTGTTCCAATGGAAACAGGTGGGACTCCCGGACTCTCCAATCAAACCCTCCCTACGCTGCGGAGCAGGGAGGAGGGAGCAGAAGTCCACAACCGGAGGCAGGACACGACCAACTTCCACACTGAGCTCAGGAAAAGTCGGGAAAACGCATCTGACGCTGCGTGCCTTGGCCTGCATGTGTTCCCAAAGCGTTTCCTGCAGTTTACCGGCGCGCTGCTCAAGTTCTCCCTGCCGGTTTGGCTGCAGTTGGAGCGGCGTCTGTGCGTCGCTGCGCTCGGGACGCATAGCTGCTATGGAAAACACGCACTGAGCGCATTTTCGGATTGTTCTCTGCTTGGATGTTTTTCCACTCTGCTTGTCTTCAATTCCTGGGTGCTTCCTATAGTGAGGATATTTAAGCATTAGGAAAAATGCCTGGGAAAACCAAATACAACCTGGTTGATGATGGACACGATCTGAGGATCCCGTTGCACAACGAGGAAGCATTCCAGCATGGGATCAACTTCGAGGCAAAGGTGAATTTTCACAACTCTTTCAAAGTGAAACAGGCAGTGCTCACAATCGTATTGAGTTAAAACATAGTTAAAACATTAACAACTGATGATCGAAAGCACATTTGAAGACTTTTTGAATCCAGATCCTCAGAGATTTAGCTGCAAAGGGAAGTAATCCATGAGTTTAAAACGGGGGCCAAAATTATGAGCAGTGAAGTAATGAATGCAAATAATGTCAAATGTTTAGGGGAGGTAGACAATAATTGTGATGTCATTAACGGAGCTTTTGTACCTGTCATGTTTCACCTTCATGCGGCAGTATATTGGCAGTTTGGATGTGACGCGGCCAAACAGCAGAGTGGAGATTGTTGCTGCCATGAGACGGATCCGGGTGAGTGTTGTTGACACCGGAAAACAGCTCAGGTTCATTCAGGGATTCAGAAAGTTAGTGCTGCTCAGATACTTTGTCTCCGATCAGACTGGGAACGTTATAGAAAATAATCTTTCATTCTTGTAGGTTTGGTTTATTATGTGTTTTCAATTACAGTTTTAATTAATTGATTTAATTACAGATATTTTTGGCTCTTTTTAAGGTTGCAGGAAATTTCTACCTTTATCACCAAACTTTATAACTACTCCCTATAACAGTGAAGATATGTATTCCTATCCTTTTTAGTAGAAATTAATTAACCTATAATTTCATGCTTAATATTTTGGTTTCTCCTTAAATCTGACTGGAGCATCTGATATTAGTATGTGTCCTTTTAAATTTTTGTTTTTATTATTTCCTGTTTATTTATTGGTGTTTGACATTTCAGATACAGATCTAAAGTGATTGACTTAATAAAAAAATGTAGTAGATCAGGACTGCAGACAATTTCAGTTTGTTGATTGTTTCATTGTGTGTTGCTGTTTCAAACGTTGGAAAAAACATAAAAGATCTTGAGAGATCCGAATTACAACTGTAAATCTTAGGTTTCCTACCAACACAGTGTTCTGAATCCATTGTGAAATCAAAATTACAAATTTACATTAGGACTGGGTAAAAAAATGTATTTAATCGATTCCTTAAAATTTTTGCAAAATCGATCTCTAGGGAAGGAGATTGATTCATTTTATAGTGACCCGCGTGACGTTCACATTGAAATAAGCAGGAAAGATGCACTCAAGATTACTTCAAGCCAGACAGCTGTAAATATACCCAGTAGGTTCACTGAAGACATTAACAAATTACCAGAAAAACCCTGTAGTTGTTACAGGCAGCGCTGCAAATATGGCTTGTGTAGTGAAGATAATGCAGCTCATGCATGTCTGCTGTGTCACGTCTGCTTGCTTCACTTTTTCACTTTTCACAAACAAGTTTGCACTTTTGAGACAGTTTTGTTCACATCTCATGTTTAGAGTGTCTGATTTACAAGTTTGCACTTTGTATTTAATGTGACAGGAAAAAAACAAAATACATGAGTATTTTTAAAACACAGTTGGACCATTTTCGTTATTGTACAAACAGATTGAATCGAAATTTATCGATTTAGAACTGTATGAATCAAAATCGAATCGATTCGGGACTTTGGCGAAAATACCCAGCCCTAGTTTACATATTGTACAGCTTTGTAAAAGTGGTAGAAACAGTAAAGTAAAAGCAGTATATCTCCACTTTAGATAAGGTGCATTGAATAAAATCTCTGACTCATACTGTAAACTATGTTTAAATATACAACTTGCTTAGAAATAAGTTGAGAAATCTGTTTTGCTAATGACTTTAGGTTTAATTTCCTACTTATCATCAAATTCCAGAATTTTTCTTAAACTTAAAGTTAAACTGTGTTAAGTTGGATTATTTGTTTTATATATAGATCAGAGTTCAGTCATTCACTCTGAGGGCTTTAAGTTTTCTCTCCTGCACTTCTCTCTTTGGAGGTTTATGACCCACCAAGAGTTAATGGGCTTTAAAAACTCCTCCTGCACCACAGCACATTCAGTTCTATTCTTCTTAGTAAGTAAATTGTAGCAGAACTTTTTCTGAGTACTACTTAAAACCAGCCCAAGCGTCATGAGTGTTTTACAGTTTGAGAGCCATTGCCATATATGTAGGACTGAAAAAATTAATTGGATTTGTCATGATTAATCAATTACTGAAATAATTGTCAACTGATTTCATTATCAATTTATCGTTAAATGAAGTATAGAGACTCTAAAACATGCTTTTAGTTGACAGAGCGACCCAATTATAGCAGTAATTATTTCAAAATTGTACCAAAAAATAACTAAAAATTTAGCATTTATATAAAATCTGTCACTATGCTCTATCTCACACTCCTCAAGTGGAAAAGTTTTAGTTTCACTTGGTTTGATTTTGTAAAATATCTTCTTTAAGGAACCTTTGGCTATTTGATTATTAATTGAATAAATAATCGACAGATTCATCAATTTGTAAAGTAATCGATAGTTGCAGCCCTACATATACGTTAATGTGAGCTAAACAGCTGAAGTGAAGAGTTGCTTTTTTCATTTACTTTGATTTTGCTGTTGTTTTTAAAAACAAATAAGTCTTATAAAAGCTGATTTGTGTGTTTTGAACAAAAGTTTAAAGCACATCCAGAATTAAAGAAAAGTGTGATGATAAAACCCTTTTACATTATTCAACGTTAGTTAACTGGAGCTAAATGTGCTGGACTTGCCTGGCAGGAGGTTTGTTCTCCCATGTGCTCCATCACTGTTCTGAAGGTTTCCTTTGAAGCTGTGCGCTGGACTGGGATCTCTCCCCCCACCCTCTCTCTGCCTTTTTTCCCACTCTGAAGCTATATTTTATAGCTTTCAATTCCAGGAAGTAGACTTAATCTTAATCAGTGCCACTTTGACGGCAGACTTTCTTTCCTGAAGCAGGCTGATGTGGGTGAAGCTATTGGTGTTGATCTTGAGGATTATGGTGAACCTCACTTGTTTACTGCGATTTATGAAGGATTCCTTCTAAACCTCGTACACATGTTCACACACAGCTGCAAAGGCCACTACTCCTCATATTTGCCCTTGTTTCTATTTGAAGAAATATGGTGCAGGATATAGAGTCCCTAATAAAACCTTTAGTTTTTTTTTTTTTTTTGTTTACCTTCACAAATTTGGTCACGATGAAACTCCTAACTTCAATGTTGTGTAATGTTTTGGTTTTTGGTTAAAAGCACTATAAAATAAAGTAAATAATGCTTGGTTTTAAAAGTCTATACGAAGCAAATTTTGAAATGTGTTGTGTGAATTTATATTTAGTTAACCTGAGACAGTATTTCATTGATCCACCTTTTGCTGCTATTGCATTTTTTAAAATTTTAAGTCCTGAGATATATATTTACCAGTGTTGAGCAACTATAATATAAACAATCAGCTCATTCTTCTTTGAAAAACAAGTCGAGGATTGTCAGATTTGCTGAAGAGAAATTAAAAAGTAATCTTCAGATAATTCTCCCTACAAAGATTGATTTAAATTTAGGAATGGGCTTTGGTCAGATTGTTGAAACACAAAAATATATTTTGAACCAAAATAATTTGTTCTACCTTTGGCCCAAAGAGGAATTGTCTTCATTTAAGCAAACCCTCCACCTAATCTCAAATCGTTTATGGCTTCAAACAAATTATCTTCCTGATTTACTCTGTATTTAGTTCCATCCATCGTCTCATAAATCTTGCTGAAACAAACCTTCCCCACAGCACATATACCACAACTTACTGCTATGTTTTGCTGTAGGGAGGATATTTTTAGGTAAAGGTGCAGTGGTCATTTTCATCCAAACATATCTTATTGTATGAGGGCCAATAAGTATCATTTTGGTCTCATCTGACCTAAGCTCCTCTAGACAGGACTTTTTTGACAGTTTCCTTCTATAATTAGGCTATCTTGTCACTCTTCCATAGATTTGTGGAGTGTCAAAGTACTAGTTACCCTTCTCCTCCAGAGCTATGTTGAATGTCCTGGCATCTCCTCTTATTAATGCTCTCCTTGCCTTACCTGTCAAGTCATTTGGATTGCAGTGCACTCGGAGCTTCAAGATTATGCCATTGTCTTTCCATTAACAGGGCTTTGTGAGGTCAACAGAGAAAATGTGGCATTATATTCATAATTAAATTATATTATATTTTTTGACTGATGTTTGTTTCATTGGATTTTTTGTAGATATCAAAGTAGGGAGGGCTGTTTACAGATAAACTCAACTATTTGTATTTTCTTTTAATATGAAAACCTTTTAATACCATACAGCCCCATCTCTCAACAATGCCCTACAGTTTATTGGTCATTCACAAGTACCACCATTATGATGCATTCAAAGTTTTGTTTGTAACCTGTAAAAAAGTGCAGCCAGGACAGAAGTTAAACTTTCCCTTTAAAAGGAGTTAGATGTTCATATGAATCAGATCTTTTTAGTTTGCTACCATAGCAGCAGTGGCTGTTGATGTTGGCAGGAAAATGGGCTTTAGTTGGGCTCTTCCTGCATGAAAAAGGTTTGACACTGGAACGGCAACACAATGGTAGGAAGCCACAGCTAGCTCGCTCAGAGAGGAAGTCTGTATGGAAATCTTTAGAGAAGTGGAGAAGCCTTGATGAGATTTGTAAACTAAAATGATTTGTTTGGGTGTTCGTCTATTGACTTAAAAATTTATTCCTGGTCTAGTTTCGATCAAAAATGGAGCCAAAAATAAAATTTTTACATATATTTCGATTTCTGACTAGCTGAATTGTGTGTGGGTTTTTTTTTTATCCACTTTTTATATAAAGATGAACATAAAAGCATATTATTGTGGGAAAGCTGTTGAACATGAATAAAAAAACAAAAGAAAAAGGGTTACTTAATTAGTAGAGAGAACAGTCTTTTTTTCCTTTGTCAGAAAGTAGCTGACTACATAATCTGACTGGGCTTCTCTATTTTTCTTTACTGGCTATAACTATTACATGTTATGAAGTTTAATCAAATCACTGAGAGGGAAGCACCATGTGAAGTCCAGCATCAAAGACATAATTACATTTTGAGGCCAATGGAATATTTTAAAAACTTTTCCATATCTGTTTGTTCCTTATGTGTTTTGTTTTTGGGGAAAAAACATTTTTAAAGAAGCTGAAGTTCTTCTAAAATATCCCAGAGAGACTATTTCTCTATTAAAGATTTATTCAGATTTTTTGTCACTGTTACTTCATTTAGATCATTACGATAAACAGAATTGGATATCAGACAATTGTTTTTCCTTTGACGGTTATCTGGAAGCAACACAGTCCAGATTGAAAAAAGGATTGCACCATCTTTTAAAGGGATTGTGGAAGATTTTCACGAACTTTTTGAAAAGACCCACACCCTCCCCACGAAAACAAAATGTACATGCATAACCCTGTAACCGCTCCAGAGATGGAACGCCTATTAAAAGCATGCGAGAGCATGCACACGCCCATTTCTCCTCGTGCACGCTCTGTTTAAGAGTTGCTGTTTGCATCACTTATACAAGCTTACTTTCCAAAAGAAGACTTGCAATTCCTCCACTATGTCAGACTCACCACCGGTGAGTGAAAATGGGGACGAGCATGTAAGATGGCTTTACGTAAACATATAACCAGAGTAATGACAATTAGGAGGACAACGTATTTTGATGATACCTTTGGAAAAAGAACATCCTCCACTATTTCTTTAAATTTAATGGCCTGTTTGCGCTGTAGACATTGTTCTTTTGGATGTTTTTAGTCCTATGTGGAATTCAAGGTTACATTTATTAGGCCAAATTTCTACTTCCTGGAGTTTGTCTAGGATTGAAGTTTATTCATTTAAGATTATGGACAAGGCTTGTACAACCAGAAGAGCTCACATAATTCCTTTCCTCAAAGTGCTAAACTGGCTACCCATTTAATACTGCATACACATTAAAAGTCTAGTTCTGACCTTTATAGCCCTGCATAGACTGGCCTTCTCTTACATCTGCAACTTGATTCAGCCTCACTTTTCTTTTTGCAGTCTGAGATCTGCTGAAAGGAACTTGTTAATGGTCCCTCGAAGCCCTTTTAGGATGAGAGGTGTGTCGCACCCAGACAGTAGAATGCACTACCACTTTACCTGCGCTTGGTGAACTCCATGGACGATTTTAGAAAACAACTATAAACCAAAAGCATTCTAGACTTATTTATTTTGTCGAAAATCTATTTTAGATGGTGCTGTTTTGTATTTTATGCCTCATATTTTACAACGCTTTGTAACGCTTGTCTAATAAAGGTGTTAATAAACCTTACTAACTTATTTGTCACCTTGTACCAATTCTTAATTTTATGCATAAATATAGTCATAAAACCTTGGTAATTTAATGAGTTGATAACTGGTGAGGAGACGCATCACTGCTGGTGTGGAAAAGAAGAATACTGTTTGCTTCTCTATTTCCATCCCCCAGTGGTTCCATCTTTAAATAAACCTGAGTTATTCAAAGATTTATTTTTGAATTCCATACTTTTTTTTTGTTCAAGATATTTATCAGCCGTTGTTTCTGTAGAGCTCGAGCCATGAAGGTTTCCTGGAAACCTGTGCTGTCATTGTTTCCTTGTGCACATACGTAAGTAAGCTGTATACTAGGAGCTGATAATAAATGTATGACACAGCAAAACAGGAAATGGCAAAATACTGAACAATACAGCTGGAAATAGGATCAGATGTAGTTCCATTGCTCTCAGATGTAGGTATTTCAATTCTGCTAATTTAATAAACCATATAAAAATTTTATCTTAGCTTTTTATCTTAAAGAAAGTTTGGACAAAGTAAATGGCTTTGTAAATGTAATATATTATAATCTGGCAAAGAGCAGAAGTAGCTTAACTGGTTAAAAGAAGAGGAGAACTTTACAGGGAATTTAAAGGATTAATTTCTCATTAATCTGTCTGTTCTGAGTTAACTGAATGTAGGAAGATTGAGCAGCGTTGATTGAGAAGATTAGATTTGTCTGAAGATTTGTGAGCGGAGTATGTCAGACCACAGCAGTGTTGCTCGACTTGAAATGGAGAGAGAGAGAGAGAGGTAGCGATTTATGTATTCCCACTGCTGCCAGACTGAACTGGAACCTTTTTTGGGGTCACATTAGTGCAAAATGGGAGAAAAAAAAAGAAGTTTACAAATGCATGACCAGCCTTGTTTTTGATCCACTGGACAAAATGTGTCCATTTTTTGGGAAGTATTACCAAAATTGAAGAGTGAAGTATAACAGCTTGATAAAACTGTCCATGCAGTAATTGGTGTATTTTTAGATATACATAATTTAAACTAATTATTTTAGTAAGGACTTGCAGTTACATATATGACAAGTTAACTTATGTATGTGGTCAACTAAAGAAGTGTTAATCTCAGTGCTCCCCACATCTAGTTAAAACTGAAGAAGCCTCTTGGATGGTAGGAGAAACTTCTAGAAAACGTCACGTCCAGTTGCCTAGACTGAACCTTTTCTTGCCTGACCTTTATATACGTATACACCCATGTGTAGCTTGACAAAGCAGGTATTTTAAGCACTTTATGATATATTCTAAAAAGGCAGCCTGGGCAGAGAGGTTAAAACTATAGTGATCTGACCCCTTTGATCCAGTCAAGTCTTGATTACTGTCAGCTGTTTAAAGTCATGACGTTCTATCCGATTTTGGCTGGGCTCTCTTACCCTTTTAGTTTGAGGTAATAAAACAAAAAGAGTACTCACTAAATTATTATATAAAGTTATCTAATTCTGTAGACAACTAGACATTATGTTTTACCCAATTTAATTAGACGTACAGTTTTGATAAGGTACTAGTTACTTTATTTCTGGCTTGGTATGTGCGCCATGCATTCTGTAGGCTCTTTATCATATGCAAGAGCAAGGAGATCTAGAGAGTCTAATTTAGCCAATAAAATATATTTAAATCCTTTATGATATACAGTAAATATGTGTTGCAACATATCAGGCATGTGACATGAAGTTATATAGGAAAAAAAACCTCATTTTATTGAGAGCTTGGCAAGCTGTGCTACTATTCTCTTTGAATGCCAATATGCAATCCCCCTTCACCACAGCAACACTAAAGCAACAGCACTCTGTGTTTACCACATGTGAGTAACAGATGAGTCTGAATCCCTCTCTGGGGAGTAACTCTGCATTGCCAGGTCGGAACAAAACAATCTTTCTTTTCAAATTTCTTTGAATCTTCCTCATGTGAAAGACATGCATACCCAACAGACGTAACTAATAGCATGGTCAAACATGTTGTTTTCAAGCAGGGAAGTGTAAACTGTCCTTTTAGCTCTTTTGCTTTTTGAAGGATATGTCATGCCTCTTTGAGTAAGATGAACTTTTCTGTGCAGGATTATCCTGCACATTTCTCATAGTCAGGCTGCTCTGACTAAGCTCTGTTTATGTTTTTAACCTGAAACCACCATTGGGTGTCACTAGATGTTGTCAAACTGGTTTATAAATAACTGTTTGCTGTCAAATTGGTGTCTACACTTCATACATCCTTGACATTAGCATCCTGTTAAAAACGCTTTCCTTAACAAGTTTTACTGTTGTACTTTTAGAGTTTAAAATTGTTGTAAAGGATTTGCAAAGATGCATAAAATCCAAATTTTTTGTCTTTTTTAAATGTACTTCTTTTTTTAATTTGAAAAAGATACCTATGGGATGTATGTGAAATATCAACATACTGCAAAAGACACCTAATCGACACCAAGAGGAAAGGTGTTCAATAACATTTTCAATGATTCCACTGAACTCTGATCCAGAAATGAATGATATTCTGATGAATTTAGGCAGAGGAAAGCTAAGCTAGGTTGGTTTTAGGGCACACCTATTTGTAAAGGATGGTACTGTATTTTCACGACTATAAGGCGCACTTAAACGTCTTTTTTTCCCCTCAAAATGTGCGGTGCGCCCTATGGTGCGGTGCGCCCTATGTGTGTTGTAACTGCGACTTTTGAGACCACCTCATTGAGGAGATGATGAAAGAGTGGCTGAATGTAAGGAGACCAGCTGTTTTTTTTCCACTCATCACCATCGCTGTTAATATGTAACTCCATGCGTGCCCATCTCACAGCTGATGTGAAAAACATGGGGAAACAAATTAACCCTGTGCTCGCTGTTCAACTGCTCAACATCGGTGTGAACCGGACCCAGCAGGTGCAGCAGAAGCAGCGAGTTTACATGCAAAGTCAATGGTTGACGCGCGTATAGGTGCAGCAAAAGGTCCTGCAGCGCGTTTTGAGCCGCAGGTGCAGCACGTCGGGATCGTTTAAGCATCTGACGCACCGCCAACGCGCTGCTGCTGCTCCAGATGGAAAAATGTAAGTTTTGCTGCTGGACGCGCCGCATCAACCAATCAGAGAAGCTGATCTGGGAGCTGACAGCGAGACAGACACAGCGCTCTGATGAAGGAGGAGATGATGAAAGCGTGGCTGAGGGAGGTGTAGCCTATGTGGAGACCAGGTGTTTTTTTTCCACGCATCACCATCGCTGCGTGCCCATCTCACAGCCGATGTGAAAAAAAAGGTGAATCAATGAACGCTGTGCTCGCCGTTATCCCGGGGGTCTGACAAAGGAACTTCAACCGCTCGACATCGGTGTGAAGCGGCCGTTCAAAGTAAGGCTGCGAGCGGCGTGGGAGCGATGGATGGCCGACGGAGACCACAGTTTCAGGATAAGAATGCAGCGCCGGGCAAGTTACGCCACCGTTAGCGGATGGATTGTAGATGGACTAACGTGTCTGCTGGCTCTGTTGTTCAAGCTTTTGCAAAAGCCGGCATTATTTCTGAGGAGCTGCGCTGCACGGAAAGTGACTCTGACAGCGCAGAAGGGGAAACTGGCATGTCTGATTTAGCGCAGCTGTTTAATTCAGAAACAGAGGATGATGACTTTGATGGGTTTGATTAATACTTTGTAAGAAATAGCCTACATGAATAAAGCACATCATACTCAGTTTTGCTCCCGCTCTATTTTTCTACCTGAAAACTTAATTCAACAGCAGCCTCTGGGCGGGTCTCCTCCTCTTCACCGCGGTGGCTGGCAGGTGTTTTTTCATCTAAATAATCTAAATCTTGCAGCTATATTTGCTGTGATCAGTGGGAATAAAGTTATTTTGATATGTTTTTAAGTGAGAAAGTCCACCTGAAAACTTCATAATTGCAGTCAGTTCATCCAGATTATTTATTTCTGTCGGAGGCGCTCAGACCCCCACATACCAGCGGTGCACCAACAGCAGAAATCCTTTCGTTCACCGCGGCTGCTGGCAGGTGTTTTTCATCTAAATAATTTTAGCTGCAGGCACCAGGATACCGGTAATAAAAGCGAACATATTCTGTCGGCAGGTTTCAGGATTTTAAGTTAATTTAGGAGTGATCACAGCGCTGTGTCATCTGCGATGTGTCTGTCTCACGGCCAGCTGCCAGGTTTGATTAATACTTTGTAATAAATACATGAATAAAGCACAGTCATACTCAGTTTTGCCCCCGCTGTATTTTTAAATACGCAGTAGAGCTATTTAAAGGTAGTAGAGGACATGTACCGGTATATAAAAAACGCGCCCTATAGTCCGGTGCGCCTTATGTGTGTGTTAAATACAGAAATGGGACACATAACTGAGAGTGCGCCTTTTAGTACGGTGCGCCTTATGGTCGTGAAAATACGGTAGTTAAGTTTTGATGGGATTTCAGGTTATAGTTCAAATTCTGGTTTCTGTTCCCTCTTGTACTTATTTCAAATAGGTAATCAATAATTGGCTATATCGACTAATATGAAAGACTTATATTGTGTTACATTTTTCAGCCATATCCCTCTTTGCTAGGATGCACAATAAACACACTCAAGATTCATAAAAAGCTTTTTAGTTTTTCGCATTAACTAAGGATTCCTATTTTGGCTAATTAGTATTGCCAAATCATTTCTATGTATTTAATGCACAATAATTAAGTTTAAATGCAGTATAGTTACTGTATTTGTGATTAAGCCCAGGTGTTCTCTGACTGTGTACTTTCCTGGTAGGTTTACCTGCAATATTTCATTTAGTTGGAGGCACAGGTTTTGATGCATTTTAAGACAATGTCTCAAAATTGATTCAGTGTCTGACTTCATGGAAAAATCAAAAAAGATACCTGGAACAAAATGGTGAAGCTCCATTAATTTACTTTGTTTTGGTGTTATTTTCCGGTTTCTTGTTCATATGTTTAAAGAGATTATGTGTTTAAGTGTGAATTGTTCGTATCGATTTATCAACCTGAAATGAGAATGTTACTTTCAACAGGGAAATGAGTCCTGTACCAACCTGGGCTCAGCATTGAGGACAGAGCTAAAAAAAAGTTTGTCAGCAGGCAAGATTCTAACTAAGTTTAATAGATTTTCAGTGGAGTCAGAAAGTAAAATTTACAGAAGATTATGAAAGGATGGACAGTCAGGACCAAAATAGGAGCAAAGATTTGCCAGAATATTTTTTTTTGACACAAAGCAACAGAAAATAGATACATTAAAAACAAAACAAAAAACTGACTGTTTCAGTACAAACATTTACATACATCTCAGGACTTTCCTTAAATATCAGAATCTTTCAGGTTTTAGCTCTAAAACTTTATTGTAACTCTTTCAGTTTTAGGATGCAATACTAGAGACTCGTTACTTTTTTCAGTTTCACTTGCATTTATAGAATGTTTTTGTGTTTGTTGAGGGTTTTCTTCTCCTTTCAAAGCTCTACTTTATTGTTTGAGGCTTTTTCTTAACTAAAGGTCACAGTTGAGAGGTGATAAAGAATAAGAATGGTCCATGCGTGCTTCATTAACTCTTTCTATTCACTTCCACTTCTTCTGAAATTCTTCTCTGGACACGATTGAATGGCTAAATCGATTGAGCATGATGGGTCTTTCTGTAAATCACATTAATGTGTAACTCAGCACATTCTGAGTGTCACATTTATCTACTCTGTTCACAGCCAGTGTAGATTTAAAAAGCATGGTTTACATTCCCTGTAATAGTTTTAAAGAAAAATCTTACCTTTAACTTTCTACTTTCTTTACAATGTTGTAAATGAAATAATATCTAATATGAAAGGAAAAATCTCCAAAGATGAAACTTCCCTCGTTTTGCTAAAAAGCAAGAAAGAAAGGGGGGAAAAAAGCAGACAGACAAAGATGATGGATGTAACAATATATCAAAACAACACAGTAAACGTGTCAATTTGCTGTTGATTTCCTGCACTCACTCAAGCAGGTCGGACTTTTCAGATTTTTTATAAAACTCTTATTTCTAATGCTGGAGTCACAATATTAATGCTAATGATTGTTAGATTGGGATATAAAACCGAAGCACATCAATTGCATCCTTGAAAATGAAATTGAATTAAAATTGTATCAGAAATGTTTGTGATACTGAGAAACATCCTCATTTAAAGCAATTGATGCAATGCAATAGTGTGATGAAGCTGTTATTGACACCTTATCTTGGACAGGCTTTTATATTTCCCTTAAGTTTTCTATTTTTTTTTTTTTAGCTTGAGCCCTCTTTTTTCCCCCGAATAGAATAGAATAGAAAATCCCTTCATTGTCCCATAATGGGGGAAATTCTGGTGTTTACAGCAGCAAAAGGATTATAGAAAAAAAGGTCACACAAATGTGGACCTTATAATCACATAATAGTGAAGAGTAAAAAAAAAAAAATGAAATACTGAACTTTTGTTTTTGTTTTAACTATGTAAATGCTGTACATCTGGAGAATAAATAACCAATATACAGCTATGGACATTTTTATAGTGATGGATATTTAAAAAATAAAAGCAACTTCAGAGATGTGCAAAATAACAGCAGCATGTTATTTACCGCAGCAGCCATTCAAAATGTCCCTTCCAAGTCAAACGGCAGCCAAATGGCAGCCCTCTTCCCTCCAACTCCCCGGGAAATCCCCTGCAACTTCCAGCCACTGGAGTGACTCCCTCCTGCATATTTATTTTTACTTTGACTCCATCCTTTCACTGAATTTCAGGGTCTGACCAGGAGATAATGCTTCTCTTTAGATCTTAATGTTAACAAATCATGACAGAAAGAATGTTTTAGTACAAATATTGAAGTTTAAAAAGGAATTGTAGGGGACTTGCCAAGGGCCCAACAAGGAAAGTGTGGAAATTTTAAATGGCTACTGCTGTAATTGACTTAGGTAGAAACTGTGCAAAATAAGCATGAATGTAACAACTTATTAAGGTTTTTCTTATAGCAAGCAGCCTCCTTTTCAATCTTTTCAATCCTGTCACCTTACCCTGCACTTTATCAGAACCTGACTAAACCTTGGCTGATTAACACGGTCTTTTCTTAGCACCTGAAAGTGTCCATTTCTTTTTTTTTTCCCCCAGCTTTTATTGTCATTACATTGTCGCAAGTACAGAGGAACAACATTCACTCTCTGCATTTAACCCATCTCGTTGTGGAGCAGTGGGCTGCCATCGTAGGGCGCCCGGGGAGCAGTGTGGGGTTAAGGGTCTTGCTCGGGGACCAAGAGTGGCCGTCTGTGGGAGTGGGACTTGAACTCATAACCTCCGGATTCCAGTTCACCACTCCCCAGTTCACTTCATTTCAGCCTCAGCTGTAACTAATGTAGACGCTGACTAGATTTAATCCCCCACTTCTTGTCACAGTGCATATTAAAGGAGAAATATATCAAAACTTTCAAAGGCTGTAGATACTGTAACTTTCAATCTCCTTAGTAGAAAAAATATTTATATCTTTGCTTCTTGCATTTCCAAGAAAAGAACTTGGGGGCATCATGCATGCACATCTTAGGGATCGTTTTCAAACTGACTCAGTCTGGTACTTTCATCTGGTGCATGACAGACACTCAGTCCCTAAGTTATCAAGAGCAAATGAGAGAAACATCCTCAAACTGAGTTTCAACAGTACAATCTGCACTCAAATTACATCTGTCCATTTTTAATTTTTTTTTTCCAGCATTTGCGTCATGGGCTCGTAATGATTTTCACACTCCATTGCTCCCCCTGCTGATCGTCTTTCTCTGACACAATGATGTAAAGTAAAAGCTCTCAGATAAAGCAAGATTACATGTAACTTTTTGCTTATTTCTTACCCTTCTTTCCTTATCCCTTCCAATAAATGTCAGCAGCAAGCTGTAAAAATTAGCTTGGGCTCTGCCCTGAGGTGGATGGCAGGAGAACAGTGATCCAGGAAAGCTGGATGAGGATGTTAGAGAGCTGAGCTGGTTGCAATTCTGCTTCAGTTGCCCTGCAGCATAAACATGAGTCTGTGCTGTAAAATAGATGTGTTACCTGGCAGAGGTGTGGGCTCTTCAATATGAGAAAAGTTTGACATCACAGAAATACAAATATGTTTTCCATCTTTATTTCAATTGATTAATAGTGGCTGAGGTTATAAGATCCACATTGATAGAAAATGCATCAAATATAAGAGCAGGCCAGCATTTTTTTAATTAAACTGAAAGAGAAAAGATGCAGCAGTGCTACTTTTGCAGAGCTGCATCTCATAGCTACCCCCTTTAAAATGGCATTTTTTTTAATGATTAAATCTATTTCATCATTTTTTATGTCTGAAACTTTTTTAAAAAATTTTATTATATAAAATGCATTTATTATGTAAAATGCACCCCAAATTATGTGTTTTTTGTTATATATATATATATATATATATATATATATATATATATATATATGAGTTTGTGTGTGTGTTTTATTATAAGCATTTTTTACCTCTATCGCAATGGCTTAGAAATCCATGCTTGTTTTTATGCCACTTCCTCACTGCCTGCAGCAAACGTAATGGCCTCATTTGATTTGGCCGGTTATCTGCTGTAATCCTTCTAGATCACCTGTAACATGGCCACTTACTAAATATACAAAAATAAAAAATGTGCATAAGCAATGCAATGCTCCATTTTTTTTTTTTATCTTTGAAGGCCTATAGTAGGATCTTGTAACCATATATCAGCTTTCCGTAAAAAAGCCGTAAGAATCTGAATTACCATTTTTACCTATTTACTTATTTTACTTATTTCTAAACGATCCGCTGCTCTGGAGTTTAATCACAGTTCTTTTTATGATGGATTGAAAGTTCAGGTAGAGGCTTGTTACCTCATCTTCATTATTAAAGGTTCTTTATAAGGATTAAGTTCACATATTTTTTTTTTTATTACATATAATATTTTTTTCCAACTAACCATACTTTTATCTCTCCTGTCGCTTTTTTTTTTCTTCAATACCGATCACCTCTTTTCTTGTTTTTTTTCTTGCCCATCGCCTCCCCCATCAGTCTCCTTTGTGTTCATATCGCCTTGTGTCTTTCCTTTCAGTCAGCTTTGATGGTTCTTTCCTCTTCAGTCCTCCCCTCCACATTTTGTTACCTTCCCCCTCCCGTTTTTTTGTTATTGTGCTCTTTTATTACCTCCTTTCACCTCCCCACCCTGCCACAGTTTATGTGTGAGGCGCTTGCCTTCCCTGTATGCTGCCTGCATACTTGGCATGGTTGTCATAGCTCAGCTCTTATCAAGAGCCACTCTTTCCCTCAGCACATGCAGCTAATTGACATTTGGAAACAAAGAGGTTCAATAAGTAATTTACAGAAATTGTAGGTCAAATATTCCAGCTATATTTGAGTAGCAGTCTGAGTTGCCATGTTGTTAGTATTTTAAACTCAATACTAAAACACACAAGAAAATGAGATGCCATTTTTGAATGCACAATATTTTTTCTTCTTCTGAGCAAAATTCTCATTAATGATGGGACCAAATGTGAAATCTGTAAACGGCTCACTGTTTTGGTCAGTTTAGCAGTAGATGGAAGGGGAGGTGCAGAGCATCTGTGATGTGGTAGCTCTGCTCCAGATGTTAAAGTGGCAACTCTGGTCAATGAGAAAGGGTCATTTTATATAAATTTTTGAATCAAGTGAGTATCTTCCGCTTTTAGTCCTATTATGACAGCATATTGGTGGTTTTGACAAACAGAACAGTTCATACTAACGATTTACTTGGGTGGTGTAATTTATATATGGTTAGTTAAGATAGACTGATAGATTGGCTGGCTGATATTTCTGGTGGATATTGGTGTTTTTTTCTTTAATTGGTATCTGCCAATACTTGCATACATTAGTGATTCAATAGAGCTTTCAGTGAAGCTGCTCCCTTCAACCGCTATTCATTTTTTGTTTGGTTTAATTTGTTAATGAATATTTATCTTTTGTTTCATAAAGATGCCAGTAACATTTGCATTCATTGTGCTATTTATGTTATGTAAACAGAGGATGAAAAAGTAATGTTGGCCCCAATTATTGCCCCGATAATATCGGCAGCGCATATCTGCAATTGGTTAGAGAAACTGCTTTGGTCGATCTCTAATCGTTAGCATTAACAAGTTTACACACTCATAAAAATGACTCTTTGGATCTGCTCAATTTAATTTATGGAAGCTTTTCAGAAATGTTTAACATCAATGAATGGAGAAAAGGCTATTTTCCTAAATTGTTCTTACCCACTGCGTAGTCTGTCTACCTAGCATTCCGAGGAAAATAATTTTTCCTATATCCACAGCTTATTCCCATGTGCTGATCCTGTTTCCCCCATCCATGTGCCCTCTTTGCTTTTCTTTTTATTGATTACACAGACGAAAGGCAGTGAAAGTGGGCCTGCTGTGTTGGAGCAGTGCCTTTTCTTTGTAGTTTAAACCTGCTGGCTGTTAGTCCAGAAAGCCACTTGAGTTGTTACTTCTTTGAGAATATTTTATAATGTGTCTCTGAAAGGGTGAACTGAAGTGTAATATTTGATGGTATAAATTAGTGGGATTGTAGCAATGCAACCCAGAACCTTCTTATAATGTATATATTTACTAATTTAGTATCAAGGAATGCATCAAAGGAATTCTAAAATTTAAGATTTAACTCTTAGTGAAATATTAATTTACGGTCCCTAGAACAAGAATCCAACCATAAGGAAGGCATCAGACTGCTGTGGAGAATTGTTTTACTTGTAAACTATAAGCTAGTATGATATTTTCTGTGTTTATAATTTTTTATTAGTGTCTATCCTGGACTATAAAGTGTGTAATTTGGAGTGCTCTGAGGTGTGATGACCTTGTAAGTTATACTTAATCTCCAGAGTTACTGATGTATAATGTGTCCCATCAAGATAATGATATACCTTATGGAGAGAGGTTTCCTTGGAAATTATGTAAATGTTACATGAATAACTAAATAATTCTATTGATAAAGAATTAATAAATATTTTATTAAATGAATAAATGTCACCTTGAAGTAAACTGAAAAACAAAATATTTTAAGATAATAGATGTCTGATTCCCCACCTCCTCCTCAAAACATTTTTTAAAATTAACTGGTTTCTTTTTCATAGAAATGAAAAGTTTAATGGTTACTCACATTTAAAAAATACCCAGACTTGTCCTTATTTGCGCATTGAACTGTTTGTATTGACATTATCTTGACCTCTTGTTGCAGTTGTGTGGGTTTTATCGGTTTTGATTGTTTTTATTAAAATGTAGAAGAGACTCTGTTGGAGTTTAACTTTTTCCATGATTTAGAAAGAAAAGGTTAATGATTTTTCCAAATGAATGTAAAAGGCTGTATTTTATGACACCTGTGAGATAAATGGAACAGTTGAAAGGAAGTCATTTTTACTGCATAACATAAAAAATGACTTGCGCTGTTGGGCCTCGGAAACTGCAGGTCTTTCAAACTGAGATATTTTCTCTGTTCTTTTAGTATAAGTCCTTTATGATATGCTGATTTCTATACATATTTAAAAGGATTATACTTTGAACAGAAATTTAGTTGACTTCTATCAAATGCAATACTTACACATATATCCAGTTTACCTGGTCGATTGACATGCATGAGTGCAAGAAGGCACACTGTTTTGTTGTCTAGGTTTGGCTATGAATAACGGCCCAGAGTCTCTAACAGCACCAAATGCTAAAAACTAAAAACAGAGTTATATCCCAGTTCTATCTTTAAATGATAGTTTTAATCTCTGTACATTGAAAATCATAGGTTTTTCATATGAAATGTTTTTTGTTTTTTTATTCAGTAACCTAATTGCGTCCTGTTAAATGGTAAGATAACATGGTGTTTTTATTTAACAAGAAGTTGTTAAAATACAATTATGTGCTTTTTTTTGTTGTTTTAATTTTTATTAAGCATATTGTAAAAATAATTTAGCCCTTGATATTATTAAAGATCCCTTTAAGACAAGAGAAAACACAGGTACTAAGGAAAGTGAATACTAATTAATTAATTGTTAAACAGGTAGAGCAAACTTTAGAATAATTCATGAATCGATAACCTTCTCCCTACTTTTACTCTCTTTGTAAGTAAACCTAAATGTGTGTTTTCTCTATAAAGAACATTTAACAGGACTCTGTATTGTGCATTTGTGCAACGAGTGAACAAGCAAAAAATGCAGCCAAGAAAGTGAACCACTCTCAGCAGCAGTAGGAAAAGAAAGAGAAAAGTCCAAAATCGAATGTGGAAAAGTTAACAAGTATTCAATGCTAAAAGCGATTCAACACTCAGAACGCAATATGAATGTTGGTGTTCACTGAAGCATTCAGATTTGGCTGCTAAGTTGATGGATGCATGGGTAAGCACTTGCAGCAGATGGCAACTGTGCAGGTATAGCACATCACTGGGCTCCTATGAAATTTCCCTTCAGGTTGTCATTGCTGCTCCTTAACCGACCTTGCAGCCGTGCTGCTCAAAAAGCAAAGAACTCAGTGTTATTTCTGCACTTGAATCCAACATTCTCATTTCTGTTGCCTTATATTTTAACATGTGACCCCACAAATAATGCAAATAGCCATAAATACATATAATTACTTCAATATATATGTATTTATAATTATAAAGTTACATAATTATATTCAATTTGAACTAGATTTTTTTTTATATCATTTAGTATATTATTTTCAATTTATTTTTAATCATCAAGTAGAACACTGATTTGTTTAATGGTGGATTCATATTAGATTCATGTTTTAAAAATAAAAATGTTACTTTGGTCTATTTCTTGGTAAATTTTTATTTTTTTATAGCAGATTCATATTTATGTTTTTCATGATATATATTTTATTATTACAAACACCTTAAGGGTCATATCCCAATAACTAAAAACAATCTTGCAACCCCCACTCTGTCTGTGATCCCTCACTTTTGGATCCCCTACTCTAGCTTATAGTTCCATCTCATTTCTGTAGTAAAAATTCACGCTTTAATTAATTTTCTTGCTTTGTGGTAAATTAATTAGTTTAACAACACCTTTTGTTTTTCCAAACCAGAAAAATTTCACAATATTTATTACCATCATTTGAAGCTTCTGTCAGCCATGCATTCACCACAAAATAACCATTTTATTTTGTTTTCTAATGCCAAAAAAGAATACTCAAACTTTAATGTTCATGCCACATGTGCTGCCATTTTTTTTATTGTTTTTTCAATATGCACATCAAAAATAGGACAACTCCCTGTAAGCTTTCATATTGCATCTGCCACACGTTACCTTCAGATCATTGTCCTGCATTTCACATCAGCACATTTGAAAGAAATTATTAGAATTGTGGAGGAATGGGAGGTTGTGAGGATAGCTGGATTTCATGGCTGAGTGTGTGTGTTTGTGTTTGTATGCGAAGGCTGCAAAGATGAATTGATTGTGCCGTGCAATATGGTTTTAATGAAACCTTTCCCCCTGCCACCGACATTTTCATTAAAGCTGCAGGTTTCCCAAGCTTGTCAGATGTCAGATGTTTAAGCTGCTCCTCTTTTAAGACCCATCCTTTAAACAGCTTTTATTGCAATTTTATTGTTTACCATATTTTTTCTACTTCCTATGCTGCCTGTTTGCATTGTTTCCAACTGTCTCACATATTACTTCGAAGTACAGACACCTTCTGCATACATTTTCTAATCAGGAATAAAATAAATATTACAGCCCAAGACAGCAATTAAAGCTATGTATATCATTAGATAATTACATGGCTTGAACTCCTCTTTTGCCCATTTGTGCCGAACATTTAAAGCACTGAGTTTTTGATGACTTGTAAAATATGCCTTTGTCAAAAGGTACTATACATAGAAAACCAGTAGTATTTGTATTCAGCATTGCAAAGCCCCCATCAATAACTTTGGAATCAGTCTGGTAGTTGGTATGTAAACACAGCTTTTTAAGGATTCAAACATCAACTTTTATAAAGAAGTTGTTACTGATTTGGTGTGAGTATTTTTTTTTTTATCCACTCAAGAAGTATTTACAGAAATGTCTATTCATAGACATGTTCATAGAACAAAATGCAAATCTGAAAAAACCTAAACAGGCAAAATGTCTCTCAAAAACGTATTTGTTTTAAATCGGCATTTAACCCATCCCATTTGGGAGCAGTGGGCCACTGTGTGGCGCCCGTGAGCATTGTGGGGGTTACGGGTCTTGCTCAGACACCCACAGTGGCAGTATGTGGGATTGGGGCTTGAACTCATAACTTCTAGGACCCAAGCACAATGCACTAACCCCTAGGCCAAAAGTCCTCCCGCCAGATCTGCACCAAGCTAGACATGGAATATGGATCTAAGCTTAGGGCTGGGTACCGAACTTCGGTACTTTTATGGTACCGACCGAAATGCTTCGGTTCTACAGAGTATCGAAACATGCCTCGTCTTTCGGTACCAAGTTTCGGTGATTGGCTGGAACACTTAAGGTGATTGCGTCATCCAGGAAAAATACACAGGTGGTCACGCCTACAGCCAGGGTTCATGTGTATCTTTTGTGAACTGGTTGCAGCGTCGCGGAACCCCTTTAAAATGCCCCCCAGGTCAAAAGTGCGGCTTCACTTTATTAAGACTGATGCTAATAGTGCACAATGCAATACATCGTGCACGGAAATAATTTAAGAGCAGAAAGTCGCTCTGTGTTTGACTGCAAGAAGAGCGGACCGCAGCCAGCGCGACCATCCTCCTCTCAGCAGCCCGTGGGCAGAGCAAAGCCAGAGCGGAGTGAATCATGCTGCTTTCAAACTGGACGCAGCAAGAGCAGCACAATCTCGTCTGCTGCTTCATTTTTGCTGCTTGTACCAGCTTCTGACGCGCTGCTGAAGCAGCTTTGCTGCTCTGGCTGCTCGCAAAGTGGGTCAGACGCGCGTTGGGCGGAGCTACTCTATCCTTTATTTGCCTTGCAGCTATATTTGCTGTGATCAGTGGGAATAAAGTAGTTTTATTATGTTTTTAAGTGGGAAAATCCACCTGAAAACGTAATCAGTGCAGTCAGTTCATCCTGCCTTCAATATTTCTGTCGGAGCCGCTCAGACCCCCCCAATACCAGCGGTGCGCTGTCAGTAGGATCCTATTCAACGGGCTTGTTTGTCAGACATGGTAATTTTTCTAAAGGAAAACTGCTAAGTAAAAAGGTCCTCACAATGTAACAGTGAATATTAGACACTGAATTATTTATTTTTTTATGTAAGAGGAAAAATGTAAATGGAAAAACAGAGCTTAAAATAAAACTCAAGATTTGTACTTTTTTATGTTGTGTAATTTTCTTTTTTTTCCGAATTGATATTATAAAACTGGTATCGAAAAAAGTATCGTTCAGGAACCGGTATCGAAGTGAAGGTATCGGTATTGGTACCGGAACCGAAATTTTTTTAACAATACCCAGCCCTATCTAAGCTGCATCTTTCTATATTAAATACTAAACATATCTGTTAAAATTCCTCCTATAACTTCACCTTTTACACTCAAATGACTGACTCAAGTCTTAAGGTCTTAGAGATCAACAGTTATCATAAAGGTTTTTGCTATATCAAAGCATATAGACACGGCCTGGCCTGAAAACCATGCCATTAAACACAAAGGACTAATAACTATCAAACACAAGGTTGGGGCTGTACCAAACTGTGTGTCATCACAGACCAAAATTTAATAGATTCAGAAGTTTTCTTTAATGATACAAAACAAGGTGAGTTTAGACGCTGCAGTGACCTCTGGCTTGACCGTGTATATTTAGTGTATATACTGTTGCATGAGATCCACACCAAATGTTTGTGTACAGTACAACTGTTCAACACATCGTTAGTGCTGCAGCTTAAGTGTTGACATCAACTTTGCCCCGCCCACTTAAAACTAAACCATAGGTTTCCGTTGAGAATGACCTTCCATGACCATCAGTAGAAGCCTTAAATTTTGCCTAATGATGGATGAAAATGCTACAGGAAGGCAGCATCAATCCTTCAAAACCAAACATGAGGAAGCATTAGATGGAACAAGTAGAAAAAAAAATTTGTGGAATTCTCATCAGAAATAAACATACTATAAATGCTTGCTTATGATACTAGTTAGTGACGATGTGGGAAGTTTATTGGTGGGCTCATGGGAGGCATTGAGTAGCGATTTGGAACTACTGTGGTGGCAACATGCTGAAGAGTTTATGAGGTACTAGGGAAGCCCAATGTTGCTTGCTGCATAATTTGGAAGGCCAAGCTCTGGATTTTGAATATTAAAACTAAAATGAATTTTGTTTATTATGGGCTTTGGAGGGTTTTTCTTTAAGACATTATTATGTCAGTAATATACATGATGATCTTAGGCATTGAGGGATATTCATACAAGGCCACCAAACCTCATTCAGCAGATTTTAAAGACTTACTCCTGTCTTCCTAAACATTCAGTTCAAATGTTCTTAAATCTCTGTTACATAAATAAAGCAATGGACAAAAAAAATGCAATGATCATTAATGTCCCCTGTATTTCTTTTAACTCACTCTGGTAACCGTAGCAAAGTTTCCAGAAGTTACTCTAATGAACCATGTTTGACTGTGTGAATTTTCTGAGCCATCAGAGGATTGCTGCTGTGTTGACAAGATGGATCCAGAACGCAGAAGCAGCGGAGGCCATGCACACTGTGTTGCACATATGATCAATTATGAATGAAATGAAAGAATAATGTGCTCATGTGTTGAAGTTTCTTTTACTGATCAAAGATTTGTTCTCTTTAAGTACGTTTTTTTTTCTCAGTAGCATTTTTTACTTCTAATATTTGGTTGGCGGATATAACACAGCTTTTAAAGTGATATGAAATACTAGAAGAATATGCTAATTAAGGATATTGGAAAATGGGATCAAAGTCAACCCAGATAAATGGCTGAAGAAATGAGGATGTTAAAACATAAGCTGTTCTCCATTTGGAAACTTTTAGGATACTTGCTGGTTATTCAGAACAGCATCTATTTGAACACAGATTCCATGAAAGCAATGAGTTGCCACTATTATGCTAAAAGCCATTGGAAATACTAAATTCTGGACACCTTTCAGCAGCCTTTTCACCAGGCATTATGTTTACTTGCTTGTTGCCAAGCCAATTGGCTGGAACTCAATGCATGTAGGCATCTAAATGTGATGATGATGAGTTGTCAAAACTGTTACAGTATAAAAATAAAGAACAAAGAAAATTTAGGAGTTTGAACTTAGCATGTGTTGAGGCAGATGGGTACAAGTATTTTTGTAATTACTGATCTAATTTTTTTTCTTTTATTTGCACAATCATCATTACAGAGAATGGTCCAAAATGACAACAATATCCAGTAAGCAGCAGTAGTGTGCAAATAAAAATGTCAGAGAACACTGGATACGTGTACTGTCAATGGACGTGCTTTAACTGCTTTCCAGCCTTGTTCTGAATTATAACTTGCCATCAGGTAACATTATTAAAGTGTGTGTGTGGTCACGTATTTGTTACTTCGTGGGGACAGCTTAAGGACAATTTCCCAGTAATATACCGCATTTTGGGGACTTAGAAAATGAGGACTAAAGCCTGGGTATTCCCAAAGGTTGGTCCAGATGTGGTGGACCCCCTTATTGTTAGGTAGTTAGTTTAGAGGTATGGTGTGAGTTCACTTTGGATTAGAGATATACTGGTTAGGTTAAAAGTCAGGGTTAGACATAAATGTTGTAACTAAAATTAATGTAGGTCAATGTAAAGTCCTGATATAGATAGAAATGCAAACTTGTGTGCTTGTGTTGTATGTTGAATGTATTAAGAAAGGAGATTTCTGTGAGAGGAAATGCCAAACAATACTTCTGGATTTAATGCAGCTCTTATTAGACAAGGCTAAGAACCATTGCTAAAAAAATTTTTTTTTTAAATAACCTGCACCTCAAGAAGAATTACTTAGTTCAGGCCAAAAGATGCTATATTCTCTGGAAGCAAATACTGACCCTAAAAAACTCTGCAAAAAAAGAGCTGCAAGAGATGGCAAATAGCTTATAGCTCAAGATAGAACTGTGACTGTTCTAACACATGTGTGGGCGTAAAAGTCATGGTTATTATTCTTTTTAAACCCTGTATATGCTCAGAAAATGTAATTGCAGCCTGCTGTTACAGTATAAGACATCATGACTTGTCATTTTCTGGTTAAAAAAGGGGGTACCGAAGAGGGAATGGTGCATTTTCTTTTAAAATATTGTCTTTTAAACATTATGGTTTATATGTTTGTTATTATTTTTGTAATGTATACCTCATAAAGGCTTTCTAAATGATTTTAACTTTCGTTGGTTTAAACTGTAGTGTAACATAGCACTTTGATTTTAATTGACATAAAGCAGGCTGCATATTTTTATTGAAAGATTAAATCTCGTAATGTATCTGTAACATAAGGAATAAAGAATAAAATCCAACCTTCCCAGCTTATCCAAGAATCTCTATTATATCCGGTGAGCACTGCTTCCTTTACTGTTGTACCAGTCCCTCTTAATGTCATACAATATCCTGTTTATAAAAGGGCCGGTATTATGAATCAAGTGTGTCACCTTCAGTTGTACTGAATACTACATAAATATTTATATATATATATATATATTAGGGCTGCAACAACGAATCGATAAAATCGATAAAAATCGACTTTTAAAAGCGTTGGCAACGAATTTCATCATCGATTAGTTGTGTCGCGCGATTATTGCGTCATCCGCCGCGCCGTCATCACTGCCTCTTGACTGAAAGAGGAAGAAAAAAAATATGGCAGAGCGAGTCAGCGCCGCAGGTGCAGTGTTGCCTACTCAGCGACTTTTCAGACCCCTCCAGCGACTATTTTTCAAAAAGGTGACTAGCGACAAATCTGGCAACTTTTTTCGGTGTCACTGGCGGCTTTTGGAGGCTCTTAGTGAAAGCATGTATCATTCCTACTCTGCCGTGGGGCGCCTCCCCCATCCCAACCGCGTTTTCCCGCAGGAGTCCCTCAGCGCTGCAGTCAGAGCCTCAGCGTCCAGACTGCAAATGAAGCGCGCATGCACTGGGATTGACGGCGCAAATTGATCACAATAATTAAAATAGCCTGCTCTTTGTAAAGCGAAAAAAGTCGTAACATGCAACTTTTTTCAAAATAAATTAACATGGCACGGAACCACCATGTTTGTTTGTTTTTAAAGTGGGGAAACGTTACGGTAGTTTCTCAGGTAGCTCATCTGATGCTTTCCTTACCTTGTTAGTAGGTTACAGACAGTGATAAGGTTGGCTACTTATTTTACTTTTAATTTCATTTGAATTAGCTTAAGCAGCATTTACATTTACTTTATAAATAAATTAACTTGCAAATTATGAGGGCAAGGCTTTTAAAGTTTAAATCTTCTGGCAAAGATAAAGTAAAGAAGATCCTGCAATTTATGGAAGTAAAGCAGAATAAAATCCAGCAAGATCAGTAATATGTCAATTAATTATGTGCCACATTCCCATGTAAATATCTGTCTTTGGAGGATGTGTTTTTTAGCACCCCTAGTTCTCTCATTTTTATTCCAAATACAATTTATAATTTGAATCACAGGGCTATTTTTATCTCTATGGTTCAGTATTTTCTCAAGTAGCAACTTTAACTGCTATACTTTCCTGTCTTAAAAGGCAGAACTCTTCTAGTCTAAAAAAACTCATTTGTTGAAACGGGGGGGCCTATTGTTTGAGCCCCTTAGGGGCTTTTAAAAACAAAAATGTCTTTTTTTGCGCTTTATGAAACAAAGTACCCTATATTTTGTGGATGTACAGCTACATTTCTCATGTAAGTTTGCGTAGTTTTAACACAAACATTTATTTTTCATATTGCACCAGTACAGTTAATGAGCAACCTGTACTTGTGTGCTTGTTTGTTCTTTCTAAAATGTTTATTTTGGAATAAAGAGGTTAATATAAAAAATATTTTTTGTCCGATTCATCGATTAATCGAAAAAATAATCGTCCGATTCATCGATTTTTAAAATAATCGTTAGTTGCAGCCCTAATATATATATATATATATATATTTATATATATATATATATATATATATATATATATATATATATATATATATATATATATATATATATATATATAACCACTTTGAAATATGCCTCCTTTCTCTTTAAGAGCCTCTGACAGTTTCCGCCACTTCCATTTTACTGTCATCACAACAATGCTAGATATCCTCGTCATCCTCTCATGCACACACGCCAATGTTAAGCTACTTTATGCAAAGATATTGAGTATAAATCAAATAACACTTACAGGGAAGATAAGAAAAGTACTTGCGTACTTTAGAGCATTGAAATTGCACCCTGCCACCCTTAAAGTGACTCTTACAAATATAACTTCTTTTTTTTTTATATCAGATGGTTATTTCCAAAATTAAGTCCAAGCATTCTTTTCAGAACTGTCTTTATTGGGAAGTTTAAAGGATTCTTTTAAAGCGGAGGTCTTCAACAGGGGGTCCGTGACCCCTACGGGGTCCGCAGAGGTACTGCATGGGGGTCGCGAAAGTTTTGATTGATTAGACTTTTTTTTATATTCCCCCTGCAATTTTTTTCCACTAATTGAAATGTCTTTAAATACACATTAACATGAATTCAACAGACTGTAGTAAACAGATAAATGGAGGCAGAAGATGTCTTTCAGTCATCAATGCACACATTCAGCGACACACAGGAGCTCTTTCAAGCTGGGCACCGTTTCATTCACAACACCTGTCCCATCAACCAGGAATCAGAAATACTTTAATAATCCTATATGTAATAGAGTGACTATAGGAGCAGTTTGATATAACAAATTTTTCATACAATTTATATAATTAGGGGGTGCCCGCTCCATTTCACCATCAGTTTGGGGGTCCTTGGCCTGGAAAACGTTGAAGACCCCTGTTTTAAAGGATATATGCCAAAGGATTCTGGCATATATCTGGTATTTGCCTATAGACATATTTCAATCAGAAAAGGACTGAACTAAGAAGTAGTTAGTATTGGGAACATGGCAGATGCGTTGTTTCACCAGGAATTGTTGCTGCTGATGGTCTGCAAGAGCCGCAGGTGGGATGGCGGATGGAGGGATGTTTTGCAGTGGTGTCAAAATTACACACATTTGTTACTTAAGTAGAAGTATAGATACTGAAGGTTAAAAACACTCTGGTAAAAGTTGAAGTATCAACTTGACCTCTTTACTCAAGTAAAAGCGAAAAAGTATGTGCTCCAAAAACTACTTAAAGTATAAAAGTATAAAGTAACCTTAAAAAAAAAAAACAGCCAGATGCCACTAAATGAATTGAAAGCTAAATTTTTGCGACTGTTTCGAAAAATTCTTTGAGATAAGGCCAAGGAGGTCCTGTTGGTCTCCGTCTCCCGATACGCTCTCGCCTGTTTCCGACCTTTCAGACATTTCAACATCTTTTTCTGAATCCGACATTGTAGCATGCCATAGGCAATTCACGTTTGCAGTTTGAAGAACACCTGCTTGCTTCTGATGATTTCCTTTATCTAACTAATGAGTGTTATATGACTCATCCAATTACACTAGTTTTCACTAGATGTGGATGGCGCCAATGATCTGCATTGGATGGAGCACATGACGTGAAATATTAGTAACGAGTAAGGTTTGTTTTAAAAATGTAAGGAATAGAAAGTATAGGTACTTGTTTGGAAATGTAATGAGTAGAAGTCAGATGTAGGAAGAAAAATAAGTAATGAAGTTAAGTATAGATCCCTATAAAGTGTACTTAAGTAGAGTAACAAAAGTGTTTTTTTGTGATGTGGAAGCTTGACTTGGAGACTGCTTCACCAGAGGAAGAGCTACACCTAAAAGGTGGGGTTAGGTCCAACCAGCCATTTTTGTTCTGCTGACTGGCTGCCACAGAACATTAAAGGATTTCTCAAGCATACATGAATGACTAGAAGCAGTACTCTGATTATGTCTGCTTCCTGTGGGAGCTATTTAAGGTTCAGGAAACATCCCTTTGGGCACTGAATTGATTGGATGATTTAGGTGTGAACCTATTAGTTACTGATATTTTACTTTCCTCCTTAATATATTTTTTAGACAGAATTTTGGGTTTGCATCTGGGAGCTGCAGTCATCAAAATGACATATAAATAAAATCTTTATAGAGTTCACTTGCTGTGTAATTAATCAATATATAAGTTTTACATTGTGGAACGAGTAACATAAAATTATGAAGTATTTCATTATATTAAACAGGAAATTTGATGGAAAAACCTGAAATCAAGCTTAGTTAGAGTGCCTGAAGAGACAAAAGGATTTAACAATTTACCTAGATTTCATTCATAACTCTGATACTCATTATTACTGCTTTTTAAGCTTCTGCCGGGATGTTTTCTCTAAAACATATTTGAAATAGTGTTGTGTAGCTTCTCAGTGCTGTCACATAAATGAGCTTTTGGAATGCTGTTAGAAGCTGGGGGCTGATCCTATGCACTCTGGTGTTACTCTAATTTGCTGTCTCACCAGAGACTCAGTATAATTAGTCCCAATGAGGGATTACCTTCCAGCCAAAGCGCATTTAAGATCAGCAGGACAAAATAGTTTTGCCGTATGACCATGAATGAAGCAAATCTAAAAATTCCTGTCTAACTGGCTGAAAGCTAATGCCTCTTTTTCTTATAAAGTTTTTGCTTTGATTTATTGGATTGTCCTTTTTTAAAAAAAGCATAATGTGTTCTTGCCTATTGTTCTTTACTTTGATAAAAAATACAAAAACAAATCAGGGTTATACTACCCTTTTATATGCATTGGTGTTCACTAGAAAGGTCTTTCTTATTTTTTCAAAGTGAATGTTCCACTTTGTTTTCAAAGATTTTATTTAAATGTATGCTGATTTAATAGAATGCTTTACTGAGGAACAAAGTCCTCTGAAAAAATGATTTAATTTGTATTACTATCTATTGTTCTATTGTTTTTGTGTCAGATAAAATCCCCCTGGAAAACACGTTCAAGTTTTTAGTTGTAAAGTAATAGAAATTAAAAAGGGAAAAAAGGCTATGATATATCTATATGCCATTTTACTTTGGTTGAACAAATTAGGGAAGCTTCAGCTGCATAAAAACAGCCTTTGATCGTAATTGAGTTTATTGAGTCGGTTTAACAGGTATTGTGGATATTTATTTAGAATAAGAACAGTTAGTTTTGTGCTGATGTAGATATTGTGCACATTTGTAGGCTGCAATAAAATCACACATTTCAAGGTTTCACTTCGAAATATAGACAACTATATCTTTATGTTCTTGTCCTTCCTCTTGAGTAATGAAATTCTTCCCAAATTCAATACATGTCGCCAGCAGTTCATTAAATTATTCATTATACATGAAGTATCAGTTCTTTTGAATTTTAGTTATATAAGCTATTTTCTTTACAGAAACTATCGCCACATATGAAGGTGCACATTAAAACTATTCTCTGGTAGGAATGAATAAGTTACAGACGGGTTACTAGAGGAATCTCAGAGGATGTGCTTACCTTCTTTAAATCTATGCAACACAAAGGAGCTCCAAGTAAATGTGCTGCAGAACAAATAAACTGGGAGAGCCAGCTGTGGAGGGAGAGATAAACTAAACAAAAGCTGTATGCTTGTCTAGCTTTCTGTTTTGTTGGAGTGGTATATTAGCATCTTAATCATGGAATTTGAAGCCTTTTTGATTTTTGGGGGGTTTTTCCTTTGTTTTGCTTTTATAAAACAGGCAGGAAAGTACTGTCAGAGTTTGAAAGTGCTTGTCAAATTTCCACAGATATGCTAAATCGTCATCCATGCTCCATTGTTGAGCTTGAGAACTTAGCATTAAATAAAACTAGTTGTTTTGTTTCAAAAATCTGAAAGAAAACTAGTAGTTCAGGTTAGGTCTGAGCTGTTTCTGCCTTAGAGATCTGGAACATCATTCGATGATTGCAATGTCTGCAGTTTGGACAGAGAATATTATAGCAAACCATGTGAAAGTGGACTAATTATACTAGAAGTTAAATGTATTCATAAGGATAACCTTTACCTTACTTAGAGGATGTTTCCTGTTTGTCAGGGTGGTAAATGACTGAGTTACAGGATAAGCATTTGAAGCCAGGGTTATCCTATGACTCCTATAAAACATCACTGTTATTCCTGGAATATCTCAGACGTCTGATACACACCATCACTGAAATATGTGTTAATGGGGCTCATGAGGCCTTAAAAAAATAATAAAATAATGATAAAAGGAAAATTGTTATTAACTCTAAAATGTCTATTTAAAAGTGAACATGGATATTGAGAATTTAGAGATTCACCAAAAAAGCTTTTACTGATTAATTCCAATTTGTGTTTTTCTTCCAAGTGGGACTTAGAACTTATGATTCTTCTTTCTAGTTATTATTACTCATAAAAGTATGTTTATTTTCATTTTTAATTTAGCATTGGAATAAAAACAAAAGATTAAGTATGGAAAAAAATGCTATCATAAGGTTTATGATAGAGCCATTTTCTTAAATCCAACAGGACAAAAATGGATCAAATTATCCCCCCCTGTGTATTAAAAATATTTCCTTAACACTCATTTGTTTTCCACAGAGTTTTAACTGAAAATGAATTTAAATGCATACATGAATAAATTAAATAAATAGATAAATACATTGAAAAAATAAATGTACTTTGCACCAAAAATATTGTTTGAATTGTCATATTATTCTGCAGATGACCTACCAACAGTGTTCGGAGCCAAATAATAGTAAAATGGTCGTGTTTTATGATTCACAGAAAGGCCCGCTGCCTCATTAAGGGTTTGAATTAATTAGCTTTTCTGTTTTCTGTAAGAATTGCATTCAATTTCTTTTTTGACAATATTTTGACCTAAAACTGCTTGGATTGGGAAATCGGAACATTTCACCCCCCCATCAGAAGAGTTATCTAGAAAATACCGTAGATAGGCCTGGACAAGAATTCAATAGTGATATAATTACAGATATAATTTCTTCAATAATGACATTTTGATATCCAAACATGTTTCTGGTATTTTGTTACATGCTGCAGTCTGTGACCACAGTGTTTGCCACTGTCTGACGCTCCGGGTGGAGGTGCTACCTACAGTGTTAAGAAGGGTTTATCATAGAGTTTAACTGGTGACCTTTAGTCTATATTTCCAGGGTGGGTTTTGAGTTGTGTTACTAAATTATTTTAGTAATTTTTAAACATAGTCTTTTAGGCTTAAGTGTATTTCTCCTCAGTCACAAAGAAATAAACAAGGCAATGACAGAGAAACCAAAAGGCGCAATAAGCCATGGACTGAGGAATATGAGGAAGGAGAGATAATTGCCTGGTTAAAAGAACATTTCATCTGTTGAGCCTCTAACTTTAAAAAATCGTTTAAATCCCCCCTTTTTTGTTACACGAATTTCAAAACTTTTATTTTGGGGGAGTTTCTTTGATTTGGCATAATAATGATCAGAAGTTTGTACTTCTTTTTCTGAAGATTTTATATTGATATCAGAATCCTATCAACCAAAATTAAGAAATATATTGTGGTATAAGTTTTAGTGACATATTCCAACCCTAGAGCAAGACTTTTTAACCACTCAAAAATATCTCAGCTAATCCTAAGTCTTTCTTCAGATGATTAAACATTTTCATGGAATCTGAGATGTGCAGTGATGAGAAAATCTCAGACTCGGAAGTCAAATTTCAGGCATCTTGGAGTTTCATTTAGGATAGGCACATATCTACATGTTTTGTTATTTTTTTGTTACATTTCACTTCATTCTCAAACAGGAGTTATTGGAGAAATCTGATGTTTTCTCTAATTGCTGCTTGTGTTAGAACATTTAAACTGATTGAGAAAAATTTAAGAGCTAGCATTCAGGCAAAACCCAGCAAAGTATCATCACCATGTACCTTTCAGTGTAGCAGTTAGTGTTTGTAAATGGCTCCCACAGCTGCCCCTTTTGCTCCTGTGTGTTAAATCGCTATAGGAAAAAAAATAGCCAAGACACTGATAAGCTGTTAATAAGGGAAAATGGATGTGACTGCAGCCCAAGGTTCCCACAGTGATGAAAAATTGGATGACACACTAAGCTGTGATTGGTGGAACAACTCATATAAATAGTCACTCATGCTCAACAGAATATTTAACCAATGACAACCACAAAGAAATAATGTTATGTTCTCTTTTTCTGTGCTTATTGCTTAATATAATCTGAACTGGTTTACCTTTAAACTGTGGTTCATGGCTCTTTAAAGATGCTCCTTGTTTTAAAGTCATGGACTACAATTGAAGTTGTCCATCAGCCTTTTTGTTACAGTAGAGAATGAATGTATCACAGTTGAAGCATGTTTCACTGTTAAAATAATAGCAGACATTGTTATTAATATAAGACATTGAAAACATAGAGCTCTTTACATGAACCTTTAAGACTGTAAGGTGAACGTTTTGTCATGCACGATCTTATCACCTCCAGTTGTTGTGATAACATACCTTCCAAGTGTCTCAATCATGATGGAATAAACATTTAAAAATCTTCTGAAGAAAGTAAAAAAAAGATTTCGTCAGTATTTAGATGGGGCTTTGCCTCAGGGTTCTCCTGAAAGGTCACACAACCTCCAAATGTGCAGCTCTAATGAATGTTAAAGCTCAGTTTGTCTGACATTTATGGAGCTAGGAAGGAGCATCCTCTCTGCTTTAGTGAAGCAAAACATCATTAGTGAAGCCTTTTATTTTATTAAGTGTGAATGAAATCAAATCTGCAAATATTGATAGAGCAGGATTATCATCTAGTGAAGCACTTCAACAAAACACACCAGGAACACATTCATTTGATTTAAAACCTAAGAAACAGATTTTGTTGGGTGAAAGAGCTGCACGACGTCTGTTATGCCATGTCCAGCTCCAAAAACAGGGATTAGCAGGGAACAACCGTTGCTTTCCAGTTGTGTACTTTCTAAATACCAATTACAGAAGACTTTGTGGGAATAATATATAATAAACCATACCTGTTTGAACCTGAACCTGGTTATGCTCTTTGGATATTGGTGTTGTCCTGTTTGACAAACCACTGTGCGTTGGGAAGGGAGCAGCAGAAAACAAGTGACTGGCCTGTCATTTCAAGCAGAGAAGCATGGAGCTTAGGTCTTCAGCCTGCAGCATAAAATATGGCCTACTTGGCCTTAGGAGCCATTGCAGCTGCTAGACATTAGACACTATTCATCCATTTTTAGCAGTGCAATCCATATCGCACATCCAAGTGGAAATCCAGGAAAATGTAAAAACACTAACAAAATATTTTAAAGCAAAGATTATATCATTGCCAGGTTGCCTTTTTATCATGCATTTATGGTGAGCATTCAAATCCAGTCTTTTTTTGTAAAGGGTGTATCCGATCTATATTGTTACTAACATCTTGTCTCTGGTAACTCTTTAAATCTGTCATGATGGGTTCTCAAAGAGCGACCCAAGTGTGCAGAACACCACTGACGGACACAGGGATAAAAGTTCAAGAAGTTTATTTGCGTACAAGCACACAGAATGTACAGGTTCTGGCTCGGGCCTGGACACTGGTTCACCGGAGTCTGCGTGAGAGACAGTTCAGTTAGCGTTGCAAGCTGGAGCTTGATTTCTTGAAGATAACTGATTGTACCTTGAGGGTTCTTGAGGTTAGCTTTGGGAGAGTCACTGTTGGATCTGGAGAGGAGTTCATCAGCAGAGTCCGCTTGCTGCTTCAGCGTCTCACGTCTTATAATGAACAGACCTTGGCTTAGGGTTTTCCAGCTCTTAGTCCTGAGCTGCATGGAAGTTCTCTATGATTCTTCAGGTTTGGCTCAGAGGGTCGGCTCGGCAGGTTAGCTCTTCCTGAGCTTCACAAAGGAGACACTGGTTTCCTGGAAGACAGAGACAACGGTTAGAATCCAGGCTGGATTCAAAGTCACAAAGTTACACTGAGAGTCTAGGCTTAGGCGCTGACCAACTGGATCAACACTGCGGCGTTGAGGCAAGGTCTGAAGACAGCTTATATAGTGGATCCTCTGATGATCTGATGGGGTGCAGCTGTGCAGGAGGCTCCCTCAGAAGGATCCACGGCGGACTCTGCTGGAGAAAGGTGGAACTTCTCCAGCTCCCAACGAAATCATGTGTTCATCAAGAGTAGACCTGGCTTATTACACAGTTATGTCATATTTTCGCTAAATTTCTTATATCTATATAGGCACACCATTTTCTTGTCCTGCTCTGATTCATAAAACCTTTAATTGAAGAGTATCAAATCTTATTACAGTATAATAAACAGTCAATGGGTTTCAAGAAGGTCTATTTTCTGTCACCATAACAAAGGAAATATTTTTTTCTTGCAGCTTTATTCTTGTTGTTATCCTTTGATGTTTCTAACTTCATTTCTCACTTTTTTGCCAAAACTTTTCTTCCTTAATTTAATCTTTATGTGATCTGAAATTGAGACTAAATGAAATCCAATTGGAAGGGTTTGGATCTGTTTAGCTGATAAGCATGGCCTAGTCTGCTTTGAAGGACATTTAAATCACTCTGACATCAATTGGGGCCAATACCCTTGCATGTGTGGTGTTTTTCAAGCACCTACAAGGGTACATGCTTTTAATTTGATATAGATCCAATCAGAAAGCAATCCCGCATTCTCACTTCACTCTTCTGTAACCAACACCTTTTTTAAAAATGTTTTCTTAGTCTTAAGATTAGTCCACAAGTCTTTTGGCTTCTTCCTGTTTGCCAGGTTTGATAAGCTAGGGCTGCAACTTGCAGTTATTATGCAAATCGATTAATCTGTCAATAATTTTTTTGATTAATCGTTTAATAATTTGAAAGCAAAAGGTTCCTTAAAGAAGACCTCTTGCTGAATTAAACCAAGTGCAAAGGAATTCTGGATAGAGCATATTGGCAGACAAAAAAAGAATGTTATTTTAAACACAAAATGTTTACACTTTTTTTTTTACAATTTTGGTATAATTAATGCTCTAAGTGGGTCGCTCTGTCAGCTAAAGGCACATTTTATAGTTTTTATACTCCAGTTAATGATTAATCGATTTAAAAAATGTATTGACGATTATTTCAATAATAGATTAATCACGATTCATTGTTTCAGCCCCACCCTAAACTCTTGTTTAACTTAAAATGTTTCCCACCTTAATTTTCCTGAGTGAAATCTGGTGGTGTTGTGTAGTGCTGGTTGTGTGGCTCCATAACAAAATGACCAAACATACGATTATCTGGATTGTTTTTATTGTCACATCAGGGTTCTTACTTTCCAAAAATATCCAGACAAATTTCAAATCTTGCCTTGTGAACCAGTCATTAGACCTAGGTTTGAGTATTCCATTTACGACTTCTCAACTCGGAACTTCCTTCTCAGTTTAAAACGGTGATCACAAAAAAAAGTCTTGTATCTTCTTTTGTTTTGATTTAGGAAGGACTTATTGAAATGTCTCCTTTTACCAACTGTACTTTGGTATATTAAATGGGAATTTCACCTGCATTAGATTAACCATCAATATTTTCTCTTAGAAATATCGATAGTGGTTGGACTTCTTCCATGTCTTCAGCTGTTAAATACCTTTTATTTCAGGTCATTATCAAATCTCATCAAGAGCCCATCTCGTCATTTAGAAGACTTATGCCTATAAAGCTAGACTAAAAACCATTTGGAGCCTAATGCTTATTCATTACTAATGACTCTCTTTGTCACAGTGCTTAATGCTAAAATGTTTTGAACTTTGCCTTGAACTGTTAGCTAATGACAAAGTTGTCCACTTCCAGTTTCCCGCCCGCTGTCTCATTGCCAAAACTTCCTAAAGGACCAAGTCCATCCATCAGAACAAGAGCGTCCAGTGCGTAGAATCAGAAATAATGTGCTTTTTATTATGGGATGGCTATAATGATCCTAACAGGTTGGGTTGTTAACTCACTTCATCCATCACCCACTCTGCTGATACCGGGGCAAAGAGAGGGCAGCTCTGCATATCATAGGCAGCTAATGAGCATGGGAACTAATGGGAATGTTAAGGTGAGCAAGTCCAGGTTTAGATGTAAGCCTCTATTCATGTTTTTCTAATTTGCTTATCAGCGGTCACTGCAAAATCACTAATAAAAACATTTAAAAACAACAACCACAAAAGAAAAGAAGACATTCCATTTTTTTATTCCCAACGTTTTGAAAACTAAGATTTTATATTTCCGTTTTTTTCTAATAGCTATAATAAAGGGGCATATATACCAACATCGATAATGTTTTTATTTCCTGCTGCTGCTCTGAGAAGCCATTGATTATTTATATAGTGACGTCACATGGAGGTTGGGAGCAGTGTGCATTGTCATGCCTATTGTTGGGTTTTAATATTGCAGCTAGCTCACTCTGACTATAATACCTCTTAACTGTTGGCAACACATTTTCTTCCTACCTATTCTGTAGCCCTTATTTTCTCACTGAATGACATAACAGTCCACCAATATCTGACGAGAGCATGATGACCTTACACCAGCAGTGGAACACTGATACCCAGCAGGGTAAAATACTGGTTGGTCGGCAAAAAAAATACTTCTTTTAAAATCAAAAGTCTGTTGTTCACTAGCTACTGACAGGCACCTACAGTGCACACTGAAGTTGATGAAATTAGACTAAACATAAAAAAGCAGAAATCTGAAGTCGACTGCTTTGCCTTGAGGCTAGATTTACCATGCAAGTCTTCCTCTGGGCTATTTTGCTGTATTGTAGTGTCAGATTTAATCATGCTCATGTATCCTGCTGGCTCTATATAGATCAGCATGGTAACCTTTTCATGTGTTATGTTTAGGGCTGAAACAATTAATTGGATTAATCATGACTGATTATTGAAATAATCGTAAATTTAAAAAACAACTTGTGGAAACATTTTAGTTTCACCTGGTTTAATTTAGTAAAAAGTGTTTTTGAAGGAACCTTTTTTTTATCAGATTATTAATCGATTAATTGAAAAAATTATCGACAGATTAATCTTTGCAGCCCTAGTTATGTTAGTATTTCACTATAGTGCATGTGTAATGATATGAAATCCTCAAGGTGTAATTTTAGAAGGCAGTTATGGAATAAATAAATTTTTTTGGTACTGTTTGCACAACTTTACTTTTACTCATGAAGTCTTTCAGCAGCATTCTCCTGCCTTTGCTCAAAGCAGTTTTGGAATCATTAGGGGTTTTGTTTGGACAGAGGGATGCAAAATACTTGTATCTTAAGATGTATGGATTAGCCTTAGTTTTTAGGGACAGGTCTTCTTATTTTATGTTACTGCTGTTTTTTTTTTTTATCTCAAACTTCTTTTACCAATTCCCTCTGAGACGGTGATGTGTGAAGGTAGATGTGTAAAAGTTCCATGAGGCATCTAAACATAGTGAAGCACAGGCTGACACCTACAAGGAAAAAGTCTGTCAGAGCTGGTTGTCAGTTCGACAGATGAAAGAACCCCCAGGAGCAAGCAAGACACACATTCTTTTCAGAGAGACAAGTACAACCCCTCAGAGCTCCACCGCTGTCTCGCATTCTTTTCTTCAGCATGAAACTAAGCTCTTTTTCTACAGTCATGCAGATGTTTTATAATGTCAGGAGCATGTGGGATTGGGCAGGGAGAGGTGGTTTGTAGTTTCAGTCTAAGTAGAAGTAGTAAATGTAATGAGAGAAGTCCATTAAGATGGGTTTGGTTACCATAGTTACCAAGCAAGAGGTGCAGGGAAACAGCTGGAGTCGTAGGAGGACATGGAGGTTGTAAGTGAATTGCGGAGATGAAGATTGAACCATCTGATGTGAAGCATAGTGCAGGTGGAATAAGTTGCACAATCAGAAAAGTTTATTTGGACTCTTTCTTTTGGAAAACAGTGAAATGTTTGGACATACTGAATCACATACAAATAAACTTCCAATTGTTCTAGTAAGTTGAATTTACACAATTTAGCTGAATATCATTGCCTCTGCATTAAGCCTTTGTAACAATGTATGCAGGAACTGCAAAACAATTTGATACCCAGCAAAAATATGATAATCTTTTCTGGATTTTGTAATACCATCGTCTTTTTTAACTAATGCAAAGTGTGCATGAAAAGCAAATGTCCCAGGAGTCTCATGTGTCCCGTGAGAAACCTCATGACAGGTTTGCTAATATCTCCTAATGAGTTCTTGAGAAATTAGTCAACTGAATCATTGGTTGCCCTACCACAGATTTGGCACCAGCCCCCTGAAGTTTCTGACTCTTAAAGATTGACCTACAATATAATTCAGTCAGTGATCAAGTGATATATCAGATTAACTTTAAGGCTCTGTTTTAGTCCTGCTTCAGGGTTGAATGGAGCACTTTTCTCACACCATAAGCCAACAGCTGTCCCGTTCTTCACTTCTGAATAGAACAAACATTTAATACTTTAAAGGTATTGTGGGAGATTTAAAAAAGACCTGCCCTCTCCACTTTGAAAAAAAAAATGTGTGTTTATGGATGCCCTGTTTAAAATGTGCTCTTCTCATAGCTCATACAAGCTTACTTTGTCCACATACAGCAGGGACTATATAGTGGACTTTATAGCAAACTCCGTTAACTGACCGTTCGGACAGATGATACCTGGTATTTGCTCCATTGGTCACGTAACTCCTCCTCCTCTGCACGGTACCTGCGCCATCTTTGTTATTGGTTGCCACTGGTGAGTAGCGACAGCCTATGGTGACAGTAGGCAGCTGTGGCAGCAAATCGAATAGTACTTTGCAAGGAGAGCTCTCCCTGCAAACCATTCCAGGACATATCTGCCTCTTCTGAGGCCTTTCTTTTCTTCTCATACACTTCGTAGACAGTTTTTCTCTTATGACTCTCAGCCATTACAAATACCGCAGTGAGAAAAGTGAGCTAAAACTGTAGCTCACCACAGATATATGCCTGAAAGTGCGCAGGCACACAAAAAGATAGATTACGGGATGAGCACATAGGATGACCTAAAGTAAACATATCACCAGAATGATTCAGAAAAAAAGAAAATTAAAAACAATCTACTGGACTTTGTTTCCAAGTTTGAAGACATTTCGCTTCCCATAGGAAGATTTCTCAATTCAAAATGTCAGGAATAGCGTTGAGTTCGAGGTTTTATACAATAGCCCAACAAAACCTTGTTTTTGTTTGGAAAACATGCAAATTGAAATAAATGATTGACAATTAGGTGGACCACTTATTTAGATGATCAGCCTGGTAATTAAAGATCCTCCTCTATACTTTAAAATTTTGTAGTAACTCAACTTGCTGATAAGGTCCCCTCACTGATATGTAAGTGTTGATTAATTGCTGCTATGTCAAATCATTTTCCAAAACCATTTCATAGTTTTGTGTTCTCTGTGTTGTCATAGATTTAACTTCATTTCCTTTTAAAATACCACCTCCACTCTGCCTCTGCTTTGCTTAGTTGAACTTTCTCTGCAGTCAGACAGCCTAACTGGTCACCGCTGGTGAGGTGAAGTGCTCCTCAACATTGCAGATAGTGCAATAATCGCGCAACACAAGGAATTGAACATGAAAGTTGTTGCCAACACCTTTAAAAATGTATTCTCTTAAACCACCCTAAACAGCTGTGCACTTTAAAATAAAACACACCTGGACAGCAACTTATGAATTTCTGCAGCAAGATTTTACAAAATTCCAAGTTTTAAAAAAGCAGATCTGATATATAAGCTTTTATTCTTGCTTTGTGTGCATTTGGGTCAATGACTTCACAATAGTAACAATTTATGACATTTTTTTCTTTAAAGATTATTTAAATTGGTATTTAAGTTGCAAAACGCTAGATGTTACCTAGAAATTGAATCACATGCAAATCTGTTACTTATGAAATGTTGTATTCATTTGTTTTCTGTGTTAATTTGCCCCTTGTAAATTCATATAGAGCATATTGTATTTGTAGTAATGCTGGGACTTGTTAAGTACCTTATTGGTCTGCCTCATCCAGACCAGGTAGTTTCTTGAATAGCTTGGCTTAATATGAGTACTTAAAACCTTTTTTGTGATGTAACTAGAAATTAGTAATTAGAAAGTGTTTATGGATGATGCGTTAAGGTAAGGATTCAAAATAAAAAACAGAAAAGATAAAATCTGACTGACCTATTTTCTGCAGGTAACAAGCTTTATACATTTGTTTAATTTTAAGAAGCTGCATTGTATTTACTCTCACTACAATGTTTATGTGCTATAAATTTTGTGGTAACATTTTGTAAAAATTGAAAATTCAAGTTTATGCTGAAGATTTGATACCAGAATTGGTCAATTTGATGTTGTCTTTTTATGTGGGGGTCATTTATATCGTAGTGTTGCTACAAAAAGTGAAGAAAGCAATACTATGACTTAAAGCTGATCTCACCAGAGTGCATCAACCCCTGGTCTGTGCAGAGGCTGTCAGCCTCGATGCTATTCCTTGTGGCGATTAGGGGTCTGAGAGACAATTAAATTATCTTAACAGTCCCTCACAAAGTAAAGACTTTATCTCTGCAATAGTCTGTGTGTCAGGTCATTGATATCAGCTGAAGAGAGCTGCCAGAGGACGGTTTTAAACACTCTCTTCTTCACGTATGAAAGAAAGTGTCTTCTCAAAGTGGGGCTGAGTTGCAGTCTCACCCAGAGTACATGGTGACAAAAATGAAGTGTGGGGAGTAGATCTGTTTAATGGCTGTCTAGTGATGTTAGCATTATGCAAGTATCAACAGGGAATTTGATTGTGGCATGGCTTTAAATGGCACTCATTTCAGTCAGGTGAATGAAAATGTAGTTTTTGTTTGTCTGATCTCTGTACATTTTTTCCTTGTCAAGGTTTTTAAAAGATTTGTGATGCCCTAGCTCCAATGCGCCTGGCACACTGTTGTATATCATGCCTTTCATTCGCAGTCTGAGGTTTCTGGTGGATCGCATACCATTTTGTTGTTGTCCTAGTGCGAAAACCTAAGACATTAAATACAAGATTGTAAAGGAAGCTAAATCAAATTGGGTGATGTGCTTTTTGCCCCTTTTTTTAGAGCTGGGGGTGGGGGGTAATGAGTTCACGAGAACTGATGCTGTATGTTGGTGTCTTATTTGATTCCACACCAGTCAAACTAGTTAGATAACAGAATAACAATAACAGGTAATAAAGTTTGTTCATTCTCATGCAAATTAGCATGTTGTTTGCCTGGAAGTCAACAGTTTGATTGAAGAAAACTGAAAGCTGTGTACAAATGTGCAAATTTGCATTCACGTGACGGCTGCTCCCCTTTAGACTCTCATAACTCCACAGTAAGCCTACACGAGTATGAGGTTTGTGTTTGTTGTCATCACCCGATATGCAAGAATTCATTTGGATTTAGATTAAAAGGGACAAAAACCCTCTAGAATGGTGGAAACTTGAATTACTCAGCTCTCTGTGTTGCTACAGAATAATCAGTTTGCAGCACTAAAGGAATTTTTAATTGCCGCAAAGGCGCTTTGATAGAAGTCTCTTAATCACAGCCAGCCTACCCGGGGGGGAAACTTTGATGGGATCAATTTATGATGCCCCTTGTAAGTGGAAATATCTGCATGTAGTACTCATTATCTGATTGTAGAGAAAATGATAACCAGAAAAGTTTATTGTGGGTGATATCTGAGGAAAGCTGAGATGGACTTCATGAGGATTTTGATCAAAAGGCGGATTTTGTTTTACCAAGCTGAATTTCTTCTTTTCTTGTCCACTCAACTTTCATTCTGCTGTGTTGTTGGTTTGTTTTTTTGTATAAATTTTTTTTTCCTAAGCTTCATTGTAAGTCTAGTTGAAGTGATCACAGAGGATCAGTATCACAGATGCAATATTACCTGTTCCATATCTAATATTACCTGTCTGGGTAGACCAGGAAAAGCTGACAGAAAGAGGCTGCTGTTTTTTCCCCCGTCATCTTTGACAAGCTTTTCCAATTTTCTCCTCTTCATCTCTCTGTGCAAGATTGAGCCTGAAACACTGTTTGCTGTGTAGAAACGGAAATACCTGATGGAGTTTAGCTTTATAGACTCTCTCCCATGGCTTTTGTTCTCTCCGTCACCACTGTTGAGCACCTGACCATTTACAATCGGTCTTTCCAAAGCCACCCGATGAACCTTTGTTGATCCATTTCCCCCAGTTAGTAATTTTGTTTTCATTCCAATTTCCTAGGTGTCAAATTTTGCCCACCAGCTTGTAGAGCAGGAAAACAGAGAGGGCTTTTTGTCTGCATTGTTTGGGAAAATTGTCATGGAAGAGAGGAGACAGGGAATGTTAATTAATCCTCCACTGATGGTTTTTTACACAAATAAAGGTAAAAAATGCTGACTAGATTTCTGAACTTTTAACAAGGAAAACATTGAATAAGGATGTATCTGGTCTTTGACAGATATTTAATTTTCAAAATGTTATTAGATAATAATACTAAATTTCCCTAAATAGAATAATTTAGAACATTATTAGAAATATTAAGCTTCAAAACACATCAGTCTTTCCCTAGCCTACCCATATGAATGTATTTATATTCAATAAAAGTAAATATTGAAAACTGAATTTGTTTTAATAACTTGATCAAGTTAAAAGCATGATAGATTTTAATTAAGTCATTATTAAATATAATCATAATATGCTTACAGGCAATTAACTCCCAACATTTTAGATCATATTACATCAGAGCAAAAAAAAAAAAAATGGAATTATAATAACCGAAATGTGAGTTTGTGTTTCTAACCTAATTAAAGATTATTTTACAAAGTGTTGTTTATTCATTAAAAAGCATATTCTAATTATTTTATTATTTGTGTTTACATAAATCACCTTAGTCATTTTTTTGTTATTCTTAAAGTCCACAGCATTTTGTCTTCAACAGATTGCACAGAAAATAAGTATTTGCTACAGAAAACTAAAGATAATGTTGTCTTAAAAGAAGACCTGAGCTTGGTAGGTGCACAATCAGCAAGATTTATTTCGACATTTTTTTTTTGTTTTTTTTTTATTTGATCATTTGAATGCATCATTCAAATAAGGAGCTAAAAAGTACAGAAATATTTGAATTGTTGTGTGAATGATATTTTTCTTCATAATTAATCAAACACTGAGGGCTTTAGTTAAAAAAAGTCAGAAACCATGATATCAATAACTTTATTTTTGCTGACTTAGGGAGTGTAAAAATAATTGAATTCCTTCTGGAACAGGAAATGAAATATCCCTGATGCATCAGAGTGGGATCTCATTTTGAAGAACTTGGAAGGCTTTTAATCAGGGTTGAAAAATAAGCTTCCTTATCCATCATTCCTGACATGTAATTTTTCCATTCAGCTGATCACAGGACAGATGAGACTGGAATTCCCACAGTAACTGATTGCACCGGAGGAACTTTAAATTAAATCAGTTTCTATGATAACACAGAAAAAACAGGTTTAGTTTGATGACTGATGTTTTTTTTTTTTTTTTTATATTCCTAGACGATATATAAAGTGGATGAAATTTCCAGCTCTAGACTGAAGAGATGTTGACCAGCTGTCAGATGTTTGTTGATAAACCTGATTTCTTCAGAGGGAATCACTCATTCTGTCTCTTAAGCCTTTGTAGAAAATGTTCTTTCTGTATGACTGTTTCAGTCTCCTTGAACCCCAGTCGGCCTCGGCAGATGGTCGATCACGCTGAGCCTGGTTCTGCGGGAGTTTTTTCCTGTTAAAAGGGAGTTTTTCTCTCCACTGTTGCTACAAGCATGCTAGGTGTGAGGGATTGCTGATGACTCAGTGAGTCAATGCAGTCAGCTGGTTTTCCTTAGATGGAAAGCTATAACCAGTCTGACTGTGTGATCTGGTTGAATTGTCTTTGTTAAGTGCCTTTAGATGACGTGTGTTGTGGATAAATGCTATATAAATAAACTGAATTTAATTTAATTAAAAACATCCAGGATTTTACGTCTTGGTTTATAAATAATTTTCATGTCTTTGTTTTGAATTCTTCATCGTAAAAAAACAAAAAGCTGCTACTATGCATCCTAAGCCATTACAATACAAAGTAATGCATAAAGCAGAACACAATTTAATTTTCATACCCACCTTTAAGAACGCTGCTTGTTATACCTTTTGAATGTTTCCAAAATTGCAACCCTTGTCTATTAAAATGCTATAATAATTAATGTTCAGAATATATTAGAAATACAATTTATGGTCCTATATAATAGAAATCAGGCTAAGGAATGCATTTACGATCAAATATTCACTTTTCTTTTTAGGTTTTCACATAAACAACAAAGAAATTGTAGCACAGGCCTTAAATAGTAAGACATAGTCCATAAAAACCTGAAATATAAACATAATGTTCACCTTATTTTCAACATTTTACCTTTTTTTTTATCTAAAAAAAAAAAAAAAAAACGTTCCAACTTATATGTTTGTCTTAAGTTGATGTATGTTTTGCTTGAAATGTTTGCATAACGATGACTTTTCTGAAGTGGTAGGCCGATACAGGATACTTTTTTTATAATCAGCTGCACATAAATTTTTTCTTAACTGTACAGTTTATAGTGTGTCTCCTTTTCTTGAAAGCAGCAGTAACAGCATTCTGCTGCGCTTTGTTCATAGTTGTGAACACGGCTGTTTGTGGGAGGGAGGGCTGAGCCTCTGTGATCAGGTCACAAGAGGCTGGAAGAAGCTGTCATTCTTTTACACCGTTCCCACTAAAAGTTTTTATCAAGGAATGAAAAAAAAACAGGTGTTGGTACAAAGAAAAAAAAAAGCAACACATTGCAAATGGTTCAATTCTGCAATATTTTTGTTCCACTTTACTTCTAATGTTCTCAAATTCAATTCTTTTTGGATGCAGGAATATCAAAATAATAGCCTCCCCAGGATTTCATTAAGATTTCTTTACTCGTATTCAGCTTGTGATAATCTTCAAAGGTGTAATGTTGGCATATCATCAACTTATTGTGACACGTTTTACTAGAATTATTTCCAAATACTTTTTCCCTCTGTCAGATACAAAGTGACGGCAAAGGAGACAGTATCTGCCATCCAGATCAGATTTCCACCTCTGCAAACTCCATAAATATTCAAACAAATCTGGCATTGAAAGAATCCAGGCATGGCGCTGACATGCTCTGTTTTACTTAGATTTTTGGGGATGCAGGTCATGTCTGAATGAGTCTTTAATTAAATTCTAAGAGTGTGTGGTGCGCCGCTGATTGCACCACTTAATCAATCAGCTGTACCAGAAGCTTCACAGTCAGTGTCAGAGCTGATAAGGCTGTTGGACATGAGGCCTCTTGTGTGACTAAAGCTTGTAACAACTTCTTCTTACTAGTTGTAGTGCTGCCAGGTGGTTTTTGGGCTGTTTATGCCAGAAAGAGCGTAAGAAGAGCCAGAAAGGAATGCTTGTCTTCTCTGCCTTCAGTGACACAAATATCAGGAACCATTCTGGGAAAAAAGGATATTACTACAGTAACCTGTGTTCTGTCTGCAGTGAAAAAAACAGCCCTTTGTGACTTAGTGAGGTTACTCATTTGCTATTACTGTATTGATTGATTTAATAATCACAATACAAACCAACACAGGTGCAAAAGAACATTCATTATATAGCATTTACCTATTTTTGCTTTTTCTCAATAATATTTACATTTAAAGCCAGCTATTTACATGTATGGATAAAAAGGTGCATTATCAACATTTCTTTTGTCACTATCTGATTTTAAATCAGATTCATATTATTTTTTAGGGCAGCTATCATTTCCAAAATTGGTTCTATTTGCTTAGGAGATACATTTAAGCTTTATTTTGGGATATCTTTAAGTTCAAGGTTTTACATACACAGATATCTAGAAACAAATAAACAATTTGGACACATATATTGATGTCATGGCTTTGTAATTTACTGATCGGTTAGTCAAATCATATGAGTAATTGTAGATCTAGCTAGTATTAATGTTTTGACTATGATTATTGGGGCTGCAACTACATTTATTTTGCAAAATCAATCTGGATTTTTCTTTATGAAATGAAGGTGAAACTAAAACTTTTGCACTTGAGGAGTTCTGGATAGAGCATATTGAAAGTCGAAAATATTTTTTTTTTTATCTTAAATGCAAAATGTATATATATATAATATATATATATATATATATATATATATATATATATATATATATATATATATATATATTTTTTACAATTATGGTATAATTACAGGTCTTAGTGGGTCGCTCTGTCAGCTAAAGGCTTGTTTTAGAGTCTCTATTCTCCAGTTAGCCATTAATCAATTACAAAATTAGATTGATTAATCACAATTAATCAAATTGTTTCAGCACTAATGATGATTAATTTGTTTCTCAGTCATTTGCAATTAAAGTTTTCTAAATGTTAAATATGTTTAAATACTTGTTTGGCTATAAAAGTAAAGGCAATTAAACATTTACACAAATGTAAAATGTTTTATTGCTTAGTTTTCCACACGGTGGTCACAAGTCCCTGTATCCATCCTTTGAATTGAGAAAAATATAGAATTAAGCCCTTTTTATGTCTAAATCATAATGTCTAAACCCAAGTCTAATTAATATTTCCTTCTTTCTGCTTCCAGTTATCATCTCATCTGTTGCCTTTTATGATCCCATAAATTATCCAATTTTCTTGCCATTCTTTCTTTATGTTTTGATTGATGATGCTCTTTATCTCTTATATATACAAGAAAGTTCTCTCAGTAGTTCGGCAGATTCATTGCAATCTAATTACATAGCATTAGGGCTGGTAGGTATGACCATGCATACATGCTAAACAATGAAGCATGGAAATAATATCTGCTGCTTGTTATTTTAATTGATATTGGCTGGAGCTGAAAAGAGTGGATTAGGCTTTTACTATAGAGTGCTGTCTAGGATTGATTGATAGGCGGCTCACATTGATGAAACCAGCTGTGTCAGGAAGAGTGGGACAACCTATTGTTAGAAACTATTGGAAAGAACTGCCACCAAACGTATGGATTAGGAGAGAAATTACCTTTTATTACGTTTAAAGAATTCACTTTTGGATTCATCATATTAACTGACCCCCTGCTGTTAAATATATACCTCCCCTTGTATTGGGTAATGCAGATCAATCTCTTGCTCCTGTAAAATTAGGTAATTTTGGTGTAAGTTACCAATCTATGAGTTACTGATAAAAGGGAATACAGAGAGACATCACATAATGAAGTTTATCTGTTTGAGTCATGTGATGGTCTGTCTAAGCTTAGTCTCTGTGACATATCCTTGTCTTTTTTGCAGGGCTCAATATTGGAACTCAAAATACTTAGGAGAGTAATATTGGCTGCCAGAAGGAGATTATGGTTCCCATTGGAATCTCTGCATTTCTTCTTCTGACTTGTTTACAGACACACAAGGAAAATAAAAAGAGCAAATTGGCTTTGTGACTTTTTTTTTTTAAACATACCAATCAGTTCAGCAACTTCATTCCATTTTTCTAGATCTTGGTCCCAATCACAAATATATATATATATATATATATTTTTTGTTGTTCTTTACATGTACTGAACTTTAGCGCCTTAACTTTTTTGTGCTTGTCATGAACTATTTTCATTAGTAAATGCTTGTTAAGATAATATGTCATTTCTATTAACTGCAATTCCTATTTGGAGCAGTTGATATATAGAAATGTGAGAGTTTATAACCTTTGATCAAACTAAAAACAATCCTGAACCTTAAGAGACCTCATAGGCACATACGATTTAATTACAGTAGACTGTAAGCTTTAAATTATTAAGCAAGTGATATAAAATATCAGTTGTTAAAGAGTTGGACATATTGTGTCAAGAGAGATGAGGCATTTATTGCAAAAGTTTGATTGGAATCAACCAAATAACAAATCAGCCAAAGGATGAAACCTTTCCTAACAGCAGCTCTGATTTTGTAAATTGCATAGGAATGAATACAAATTGAAAATAGTTTTATGGATTGCAAGTTAGTTTTAGTTAAGTTATTATTTAACCTTCAAAAATCCATCCATCCTCTTCTGCTTATCCCGGGTCTGGTTGCAACTTTTGGGCCTCCCAGCTTTAGTGGTGTCCCTCTCCCCAACCACTTGGGCCAGCTCCTCCAGGAGACCCAGAGGCGCTCCCAGGCCAGCAGAGAAACATAGCACCCCAGGGTATCCTTCTGGGTCTCCTTCCGGTGGGATGTCCCTGGAACACCTCACCAGGGCGGCGTCCAGGAGGCATCCTAATCAGATGCCTGAGCCACCTCAGCTGGGTCCTTTCGTCGTGGAGGAGTAGCGGTTCTACTCTGAGTCCTCCCCGGATGACTGAGCTCCTCACTCTATCTCTGAGGAAGAGCCCAGACACACTACTAATTTCAGCCGCTTGTATCCGGGATCGCGTTTTTTCAGTCATGACCCAAAGCTCATGACCATAAACCAGTGTAGGAACGTAGATCGACCAGTAAATCAAGAACTTTACCTTTTGGCTCAGCTCTCTCTTCACCACAACGGACTGGTTCAGTGTCCGCTTCACAACAGACGACTCACCAATCCGCCTGTCGATCTCCCGCTCCATCTGCCCCTCTTTCATGAACAAGACCCCAAGATACTTAGACACCTCCACAAGGGGCAGTACATTCTCCCCAATCCAAAGAAGGCACTCTACCCTTTTCTGGTTCAATACTATGGTTTCGGATTTGGAGACACTAATCCGTATCCCGGCCTTTAAAAATACGGCCTTGACTTCCTTGTTCTCGGTTTAAAAGTTGATCAAAATTGGTTTCTTAAGGAGCAGTGCTAAATCATTATTTAGTTTCACACCACCAACAAAATGTGTTGTACTTTAGATGACAAAAGAATAGTTCTCTTTCAACATTCGTTTCGGTATCTCACTATGGGACACGCCCCCCAGCGCTGTCTCCAGAAGCACTATAACATTACGCCAGCCCTGACTGGCTCACAGAGGTGACGTCTGCTACTGGGGAGGGACTTATCCCCAGTATAGAAACAGACGTCACGCTGGTGATCCTCAGTCTAAAACCTCTTCTCGCTCCCAGAAGCTTACTCGGACGGCTAATACAGCAAGTATTGAGCTAGCTTAACTGTTCACAGAGCGAGCTAACAACTCGGTCAACGAACGCTACTCGGTACAGTATTCGGCTGTTCCGAGTTCCCTTTCCACTGCTGGCCTGTCACCAAACAGCAGCAGCGGCAACTAGTCACCAAACTAGCTGCTTTCTAATCTTCGGAGCTTACGAGGCAGTTGAACTTGTTCTCGCCATGGACAAGGGCAAGCCACCTGCTAGAGCTTGCACATGCGGCAGCCTTATAGCTGGGGCAGACACCCACCCTGTCTGCGCTTCGTGCCTGGGGCTGCAACATGCCCGGGACGGAATAACGTCGCCAGCTAGCTGTGAGCACTGTGCTCGGCTCTCCCTCAAATCTCGTCGGTGCAGGCTAGCGCGCCAAGCTAGCCTGTCGGAGGTGGACCCTGTGATGGAGGTAGCCAACCTCCCACCACCAGTGCTCACTGTCACCGAAGAGGGAGAGCCCCTATTCACCGGACCCAGTTGGGCGGACCAGCTCGACACTGTCGCGCCACTAACTGACCCGGAGGAAGATGAGGCCGCCCTCCCGGATCTTTGCGACCCTGCGGGCGCAGAATCCGACTCGGAGGTGGAATCTGTTAGCCTCGGGTCTGACGACTACGAGCAGGACTGCGGGCCTTTCATCATCCCACTGGCTGCAAAGCCAGTGGAGATGGGTGACACTCGCAGCGGCTCCCCAAACCCGTCTGCAATGGACCTACACGATGTCTGTAGAAGAGCGGCTGTAAAGCTAGGCATTGAATGGCCTGAGACCTTTACGGAGACCACCACATCCCGGTATGAAGGGAAAAGGCTCCCCAAGGCCAAATCTTCCACCAGGCAGCTCCTGCCGGCTTTTCCGGAGTGCACTGAAGAAGCGACCCGGTCCTGGTCCAAACCTCTCACCGCTAAGAACCCCGTCCTGGGAGGGTCAGCGCTGGATTGGGTTGGCATGGAGTACAGCGGCTTCTCACATTTACCTCCTGTGGAACCGCTGCTTGCTTCTCACCTGCACCCATCACAGAAACCTGCAGTGGCGGCGGCAGGACCCGCTTTCCCTTTCAAAGCAGATTCCTTTCAATCCGCTCTGAATGATAAGAGCTACAAAGCGGTGGCTGCATCGGTGAAGGCGCTTAATGCTTCATCTCTCCTTCTCGCTTACCAAGCAGAGCTACAGGAGCAGATGACGGGGGCACCGAGCGAAAGTCTGTGGGAAGAAGTGTGCGTGGTGACAGACCTATGCCTTCACCTCCACAGAAGCGCTGTCCAGGCCTCCGGAAGAGCCATGGCCCTGATGGTCACCCAAGAGAGAGCCAGGTGGCTCAACCTGTCCAGCCTGTCACAGAGAGAGAAAAACCATCTCCTCGACACACCGCTGGACACGAAGGGATTGTTCGGTCCTACCGTTGCGGCCATGCAAAAGCGCTGTGAGGAGAAAAAGAGAGAAGGCGAAGCGCTCAAACTCTGCCTGCCCAGAAGAACGCAGCCTCCTCCGGCAGCGATGCCCCGCCAAGCTTCCGCCCAGGCAGCGGCCCGTCCGGCTTACCGCATTCCAAAGCGAACACCCCAGTCGCAGTCAGCTGACCGCGACCGTGTGAAGCACATCGAGCCTAAAGGATCGTGGGGAAGGAAACCTTTCGTTCCGCCGGCTGCACCGGACAACCAAACTGCCTCTCCCGTCACAACGAGCGCAAAGAAAAAGAGGCGCGCTACCTAGCTGGCTTTGGGGTCGGGGAGCAGGCACTGCCAGACACCTGCAACCCCACCCAGAAATGTTCTGTTCCAGTTAACGAAGCCTTGTTCAGGGCTACTGAAACGGCCTGCAGAGCCAGAGTTAGAGCTCACAGTTCAGAGCCGGTTGAAGAGGAGGAAGGTGACCCACCCGGAGAGCTCGTTGGAGCCACAGTGGTTTACAAGCACACACCAGTGCCCAAACACTCTTTTTCCCCCCCTCAGAAAATGTTTAATAAAAATATATCCTGGCGCATAACCAGGCCAAGAGCCGAGGGTGCAGCCACAACCAAAAAATATGGGAAACATATTGAAAATGACACAGGAACAGAACACAGCCGTGCGGCTGCACATGAGGCCACAAGGTGGAGCCCTCGCTCCACGTTTGGCACAACCGGCCGCTATCTCTGCAAAAGAGGAAGCGGATTCAGGGCAGCCGCGGATGAACACCACAGCTGTGCTGCAGCTCCCTCAGCTAGTACTGCCAAGAGCTCGGTCAGGAACACACCTTGGCCCACTAGCCGGCAAAAGCCAGCTGTGGCGAGCGTGCGGGGCATCGGACTGGGTAATAAAGACTGTGTCCAGAGGATACAGGCTCCAGTTTGCCGCAGCCCCACCCCGTTTCAGGGGCATAGTACAATCTCATGCTCGGGGGGAACATACACACATCTTGCAGGAGGAGATAATTTCCCTGAAGAACAAAAACGCAATCCGGCTGCTTTCCCAGGAGGAAAGCGAGGAGGGATTTTACTCCAGGTACTTCCTCGTCCCGAAAAAGGACAGGGGCCTGTGACCTATATTGGATCTGCGAGCTCTGAACACATATCTGAGAAAGTATACGTTCAGGATGCTGACCCATGCAGCTCTGATACGGTTTGTTCGCCGCGGAGACTGGTTTATCTCCGTCGATTTAAAAGACGCGTACTTTCACATCCCTATATACCCTCCTCACAGAAAATATCTCAGGTTTGCATTTCAGGGAAAGATGTACGAGTATCTCGTACTTCCCTTTGGCCTGTCGCTCAGCCCACGGGTGTCTGTAAAATGCACCGAGGCTGCAGTCGCTCCTCTGAGGGAGAAAGGCGTACGCCTGGCAACTTATATAGACGACTGGCTTATTGCAGCTCAGTCCCCAGCGGAGCTCATGACGCACGCAGAGATGCTTACGTCTCATCTGGCGGCTCTAGGTTTCTCGATAAACCGGGAAAAGAGCATTCTAACCCCGGTGCAAACAATCACTTTTATTGGTCTGTCCCTGAACTCCAACAAGTTCAGAGCGCGCCTTTCGGTGGAAAGAGAGGAAGCCTTTCGGGCTTGTCTGGCACTCTTTCGCAGAGGCGCGCATGTGAAACTCAGGCTCTGCCACAGGCTGTTGGGTCTGATGGCGTCAGCGCTGGCCGTCATCCAGTTAGGCCGTTTGCATATGCGCCCTTTTCAACGCTGGGTTGCGTCCCTTCGGCTGAACCCGGTCCGACACGCTCACCGCAAGGTGATAATTTCTCCAACATGCGCACGAGCTTTGAGCCCATGGAAAAGCCCCACATTTCTCAATACCGGGGTTACCATGGGAACCATCCAAACAAGGAAGGTTATCACCACAGATGCCTCGTTGACAGGCTGGGGTGCCACGCACAAGGGCAGGATGGTGAATGGCACATGGAGCTCTCTGACACAGACAGCTCACATAAATTGTCTGGAGCTTCTGGCCGTGATGCTGGCACTAAGACACTTTCTGCCCTTCATCAGAGGGCACCATGTTTTAGTGAGGACAGACAATACAACAGTGGTCGCTTACATCAACAGACAGGGTGGTCTGCGCTCTCATCAGTTACACACGCTGGCACACAGACTGATAATCTGGACCAGCTCACGCCTGCTGTCACTGAAAGCGATCCATGTACCAGGAGTCATGAACAGGGGCGCAGACTTGCTATCAAGAGGCAATCCCCGCTACAGGGAGTGGAAACTCCACAGCGAGGTTGTAGCTCAAATTTGGGAGAGATACGGCCATGCGGAGGTCGACCTCTTTGCATCAGAGGAGAATGCTCACTGTCCAAGGTTTTTTTCCCTGACCAGAGAAGGTGCTCCCCTGGGACTGGATGCACTGGCACACAAGTGGCCACAGGCTCTACTGTATGCCTTTCCCCCACTGGAGCTCATTACTCCTACACTCGCCAGAGTACGGGCGGGGAAACATGTACTCATTCTTATAGCCCCCCGTTGGGCGGGGAAACACTGGCTAGCAGAGATCTTCCAGTCACTGTACGGCGAGCCATGGCGGCTTCCTCTTCGCAGAGATCTGCTGACGCAGGCTCGTGGAGAGATATTTCATCCTCATCCAGAGCGTTTAGCTCTTTGGGCCTGGCCTGTGAGAGGGTGAATCTGACTGCCAATGGGCTCCCTCTGAACGTCATTAAAACTATTCAGAGTGCAAGAGCTGTTTCCACGAACAGCGCATATGAAGGTAAATGGCATGCATTTGAAAGCTGGTGCTAAAAAACCATGGTGAGCGCCATGCAGAGCCCTGTGCCACTCATCCTGAAATTCCTGCAGGAGCTGCTGGATAAAGGCTTGGCATTTTCCACTGTGAAGGTGTACCTTGCCGCTATCTCAGCTTGCCATATTGGTTTTGGTGACAAAACAGTAGGGCAGCACCCATTGGTGTGCCAGTTTATGAAGGGCGCCCGACGACTCCGCCCAGTGTCAAGGAGCTTAACTCCCCCATGGGACCTACCGGGGGTACTTGAGGCCCTATCATGTGCACCGTTCGAACCGTTGCATCAGGCTGAGCTTAAAATACTGTCGTTTAAGACGGCTCTGTTAATTGCTCTGGTCTCTGCTAAGCGTGTGAGCGACCTCCACGCGC